>NC_136623.1:34562813-34700313 GCF_933228915.1 Telmatherina bonti | reverse complement strand
TAGTAGTAGTAGTAGTAGTAGTAGCAAACAAACGTTTGCGCGAGGAGAGACCGTTAACGCGCTCGCTTCAGACACAAAGACTAAACAAGTATCAGGAAAGCCACGGGCTTCCAGCGAGTTCCGCAATCCAAACAGACTGAGGGAAGAGTTGACAGGGCATCTGGGATCTCACACGGGAATGTTGAGACACAGACAGACAAACACTCAGCCATGTTTCCAGACATTCACCGACGCAGCAGCCATTTCAAAGCCATCATGGTCTTGTGAGCCCTAAACAGGCTTGGGAGCCGGAGGAGAAGCAAACAAACATTTTCCCCAGATTTACCCTGAACTTCAAAGACTCGCTTTCCCACAAACCCACCTGGACTTGGCTGGAGCTTCCAACCTGTCGACATGGGGCCGAGCGAGGAGCAGCTTTTCCTTACTGGTGTTTATGTTCGGTGTGTGTGTGTGGTGACCTCCAGACTGAGGACAGCAAAGTTCAGAGCTCATAAATCACATTACACGGCTCGCAGGAAGGTAACTGAGAGAAAGGCACTCAGCAGCCTCCGTCAACCGCCCCCCCCGACCCTGCAGCTATATGGGCTCAAACCCAGCCTGCAGCTTGAGCCCAGCCGACCTCCAACCACTACAACATGTTTGTTTAATGACTTCGCTACCACTAGAAACTCAACGGAGGAAGAAAAAAACATTCATCACTTTTAACTTCCGTTGGTCCTTTAAGAAACAAACAACCCACTCTGCCAGGGAGCTGAGGTGGTTCGGCTTGGCCGCTGTGCCACTGAGACCACACACCCCTCTACTGCTGTTATCAATATTACAGCAAATTACACAAATGAAACTTTGGATTCCTCTCGCTGTCCAGGTTGTGAGTGTGTTTACACACATTTATTAATTCTCTGATGAGTCTTTTTGTTTCAGCGTTTCCCATGATGCTCCTCCAACGTGGCAGATTCCTGGATTTCACACAACGGCGATGTTTCTGTGCTTTGGCTTCTCACAGGGGAAAGAGGGAGCAACCTGACACCGCAGCCCCCCAGGAAGACACAGCGTGTGAGACAGTTAAAGGTGGCTGATGTGTATGCTGGTGTTTGTACCGACGCAGTGTTACGAGTGTGTGAGGAGAGCAGAGAAACCATAGCAACCACGGGCAGACATGTGGCTCACATGTCCAGCAGACCCACCGGGACTCTGTAACTCCGAGCCTGATGTGCCATCGTGACATTTGTGGAGAGTTTCTAGCTGACGGTGTGTGTAAAGTCGTCTCTGCATGCGAAGCTGCAGCTCTGGTCTGCAGGGAAAGCAGCCACGGCTCTGCCTCGTCTCTGCAGTTAATAGTTTTATTGTGTGAAAGAAAAGCTCGGTTGCACAACTCTGTACTTTGCTCAGGAATGTAAGAATCTCGCTGTTATTGGATGGTCTTGATGAAAAGTGTGTTATGAAATGCTTGCCACATGGGGGCCGTAATAAATAAGAAAAACAATTACAGGCATTAATTCAGAGGGATTATGAGGCGTCGCGGTGTTTTGAAGTGTTCATGATGAGAGGGAATGTGGCCTGAAATGTGCGTTGTGTCATGATTCCTCCTTCCTGTTTGCTTGCAAAGGAAAGCGAGTGACATTTCTAGCTCCTACACTTTACAGACGTTGAAGAGCAGCATTCAGAGTACCTGTCGGTGTGTTTGGAGACATAAGGCCACAGCGGCGCCACGGTGCTCCTGGGACCGTCGAAATCCGCCAGGATGTGCTCCGGGTTTTCCTCGTTTCCTGTTTTATTCACTATCTGCCTGATCAGACTGGTGGAGATGGGTACAGCGCACTGCGAAGCATCTTCATCCTCCCTGAGGAGTAAAAGCAGAAAGTCAGAATCAGATGTGTGTGTGTGTGTGTGTGTGTTTGTCTTCCAGGTGAATCCACCGTTTACCTCTAAAGGCAGTAACAAGTCACCGCTCATAAACAAACGTTGGGTGGTTTTTCATTTATTTTACACCAGAGAATCTGAAACTCTCCCTTTATAATGTGATTATAAATAAAAACAAGACATCTCTTTCTCTGGACCCTTTTCGTACCCGGAAACCTTGAAGTGGATGGAATCTGCTTCGTGTTAAAGGTTTTTCATCTTGCTGCACAAACACTAAGTCACACAGATCACAGCGGAGGCTAAATGCTTGTAAATAGTCCTAATGGAACCTCAGCCTCAGAGATTATTTCGCAACTTAAGTCAAATTTAAAAAAAAACAAAATTAGGGGAAAAAAATCTAAACAATGTGATGGCATCTCTTTCTGGGCATCATCCAGTTCTGCTTGGCTAAAACCACGCAGTTTATTAAGAGAGGGAATACGGGGGCTATTGCTTCTGGACTGGGGCAAAACAGTCTTTCTGATGTGGCCAGTCGGAGGAAAGCAGGACACAACGGTTGGTTCAGACTCGTCTGTGTGTCTTGTATGACAGACCACAGCTCTGCTCTCTACCTCGTCCATTAAAGCCCACAACTATGTGTAATTACAGGAAGGAAAGATGAGCTGTTGACCAGCGAACATTCACGACTGGATCCATCCGAGAGGTTTGTGTTGGGTGAGGAGCTGTGTGCTTATATGTATGTTTACAATTGTGGTTTGTTGTGTGTGTTTGTGAGGATGGAAGGATGAGGGATGGATTGAGCTGGGGGGACAAGTTTGTGTGGTTTCAAGCCCTTCAGATGGGGACGGACCATAAATACGCTGAGTATTGTGGTTGCGATCTAGAAAGACAGACACTTGGTTGTTTCTCAGCTTGTTTTTTGTGCTTGTGAGAAGGATTTATCTGCAAAAACAGGGGCCACATACATTCCCAGTCACTGTATGGCCTCTGTGGTTCCTCCATGGCAGCTGAAATCATAACAGACTTTGTCACTAGATATCTAAACACAACAGTTGCAGCTAAAAATTCTCTCAGGAGGAGTCGACTGCGTTCAGCTTCTCCCCGCTAGATGCTACTACAGGGCAACTCTTGTCTCGTGTCTTTGCATGAAAGAATTACAAATGATAACAAAGGCAGCGGGAGCAACAACATAATTATGTCACTGACACTTTGACAAACGCAGACCCAATCACCACATCATCTGAAGATATTGGACGTAGTTTAACCTCTTCTTCAGCATTCTGTCTGAAATGGCGTTCCCAAAATAAAACATGGTGACAATTACAAGGGCTGCATGGATAGTCTGGGTTTCAAAGCTAAGCTGACTGATTACTACAGAAGTGTCAGAATGAGGATGCAGTTTACAGTGTCACCTGGAGCACAGTAGCAGCCAGATCCTTCTAGGAATCTCCATCAAGCCGTTCTTGTAAGTGATTGTGGCCATTAGCGTTGACATAAGTAGTGATTTAGAAATTGAAAGAGTGTCTGAAAGTATTTTCTTGGTCCTTGAAGACAAACTGAGGTGGAAACCTCACATTGATTATCGTGTGGAAAAAATAGCCAGAAGTGTTGGTATTCTAGCAAAATGTAGATATATACTAAATTCCACAACATTACTTACCTTGTACAACGCTCTAGTATTACCATATTTCAATTATTGTGTTTAAGACTACTCTGCAAAGACTAGTTATTCTACAAAAAAGGGCCATAAGGGTTATCAATCATGCAGGTTATATGGATCATACAAATAATTTATTTTTGAAAGTACGTTGCCTCAAATTTTGTGACTTGGTTCAGTTTAAAATAACTCAATTTGTGTTCAAAGTTCAAAGTAATAAGATGTCATATAACATACAAAAGATGTTTAAAGACAGAGTTTCTGTGTACAGTCGGAGAGGTGAAGTTATGTTACAGAAACATTACACACGCACTGCCCTAAAAAGCAGATGTGTTTCCATTTATGGAGTAACTTTATGGAATGGACTAAGAGATGATTTAAAATTATGTAATAATATTATCAAGTTTAAAAAAATGTACAAGAAATTGTTATTGGATAAATCTAAAAAAAAGAAGAAAAATTCATTATTTATTTTGCTGCTTTTTGCCTTTAGACTGATGACTTTCAGTATGTAAAGGTTGCCATATTTCATATCATTTTATTTATTTTATTTTATTTTATTCAAAACAACATTAAAATAAATACAAAATAAGAATAAGAATGAAAAGAAGCAGAAAGAAGAGCAATCTTATGATATCTGCCCCTTAATTAATTTCATAATCATCCTTTGTCCATTCTTATTATACATTTTACAATATTCACATACAACATCCAGTTGTTCCAAAATTTGCATTAATTACCCATTACACTCCTTTCTTTTTAGTAGTTTTGAAAGCATTTACAGATATCCAAAATGTAACACCATGGTAAATATTCAAGGTAATTCACATTATGCCCCTAACGCTTCATAAGTCTTTAATATTGTTCTTTTTATGCTTTTCTTAAATACATTGATTGTTCCTGATTCTTTAACTTCTTTTTGAGTCTCATTCCATAAATTTATTCCTTTTACGGTAACAGTTCGTTCCATTATTTTTGTTCTAAGTGTTTAAATTAAAGACTGTAAATAAGGAGAGGTATTTAAATAAGCCTTGAGTTTCCTTCTGCTCCTTCTCAAATAAGATATAATGTTACATAAATCTGCATCCTTGTTTTTTATTGTATATGTGTTTGAGATGAATAAAGAAAAAATAAATAGTGTTGAGTTAGAATCAAAATGATCTCCATCTTCCTGTAGTACAGGTTCCTGGATCTGGACAGGGTCAGAGTCAGGAGAATGGAGGGGTGGCCCCCAAATTCCACATGAAGATCCAGACAGAAGCAAACCCCAAAATAACAGCGCGGCAGGAAGAGTCAATCCTTCACTATAAAAGCTCATCTCCATGGAAACGAGCAGGGTTTCATTTCACACGCAGGCAGAGTCACATCTGTCTGTTTCAAGACTGAATAAATCGTTTGACTACAAAACAATAAAACCAACATGTTATTTATGATTTAGTGTTTGTAATCAGCAGAGTGTGTGGTTTTCAGATCACACCTGGTGTGTGTGGTTTTCAGATCACACCTGGTGTGTGTGGTTTTCAGATCACACCTGGTGTGTGTGTGGTTCGCTAGAAGTGGAGAAATGACCCGAACCTCTGTGGTGGACGGGTCTGCAGCACGATCGGCTGCTCGGGTGCACCGATGGTACATGTTAGCATCGGTGAGATCTGCACCGATTTCATGCTTATGTGAAGAAGATGGAAGATACTTGGGATTTATTTATGGGGAGCTGATCCCGCTCTGTGCGACTTATTATAATGTGTAGAAGAAGATACAAGCATCTCACACACAACCAAACTGGGGCAGAATGACACGGGAGTGGTGATGTATACGACGGGCTCCAGCCATAAGTGTTGCACTTAAACAAGCACTTAGCTAATGAACAGCATGACAGACTGAGACCACACATGTCCACACACAACACATCCTCCCATGCCAGTGTGCGCACACACACACACACACACACAGCTGCTCTGTTCGGGCCGATATCTAAATGAGGTGTAATCATGGTCCAACCTGACATGCTGGACTCGGAGCTGCTGCCAAGGCAGCTTACCGCTCTCCTGAAGTGCGCGCGGATTCCCTGGATCACGACTTCATTAATGGCTCAGAGAAGCCAGAATGTGCGCTGAGAAAATCTTAAATAAGTGTTTCTCTCTTGTTTTTGCACGGTGAGGCCCTCTGAACTCCCATCACAGAAGACCAAAGGTACCGTTTCCCACGCAGATGTATGAGCTATTTGTGGATGATTTAATACTGAACTGAACCAACTAAATTTTCCAATAAACATGCTCAGCTGGCCGGGAACCACGTCCAGAGGATGGGAAAAGAGGAAGTTGCCTTTTAGCGAGGAGGGACTGTTTCATTCTGAGTGTTTGACAGATGTGTTAATATACTGCATGGTGGGATGGGCTGCGTGCTTAATGCATTCCTGGTCGTGTGTTTTTGTAGTTTGTGAGATCATATACTTAGAAAAACCCACCTTTCCTGTCAAGCATGGCATGTTTTTATACATTATGGGATTTTATTAGGGTATTAAGATGTCTGCTTTATCATAGAAAAACAGATTTTCCCCCACAGTCTTTGTTTATTTGATTTGGAAGCTTGTATTAATTACCTGGCTTGGAAAGTCAGGTGGTGGGTAAGGTCGGCCTCGGTGTTTGAAAGAGGCTCCTCGCGGCCCTGCCCACGTATGAGCTGGCTCTCTTTTACTCCCAGACTTCTCTTCTCGACGTGGACGATGATTGGATCTGGCAAGTGGCTCCTGGTGACAAACAACGGGCTGAAAACCACCTGAAACAGAAGCAGGTAATTATTGTTACTTCTTCAGCTGGATCCTTTCCTGAGAGTGAAACACAAGCAAGTGTTCCATTTCCATCAAACTAAAAAGCTTTGCTTCAGTGCAGTCATCAGTAGTCAAAACTTTGCATCTCTGACTTGTTCGATGACACGGTGACATCCATCATGTGTACTTTAACATCGGAGATGCGATGTGATGTTGCAGCAGAGTTTCGCTTCATAGTATTATGAGAAACTGGCTGTTTTGAACACACAAATCACTGATTCAGCAAAGACATATAAGAAGACTAAAAGAGACAAAACAAGAGACATCATAAGATGGTCTTCTGCTGGCTGGAGAGAGCTAACAGGTCCGGTAGGATGCAAGATGGATGCGGATATAGCCGTCGAAAATGGAAAAAGTTCTGTGGTGTGTCTTTCATACCTTGATAAAAAGGTGGAGAAATCCTTGCAAATAGAGTTATCATAAGCTACAGTCACACTGCAGGGCTTCATGCTCAACCAGACTTCTAGCTGAGATCCTCTATGAATTTTGCATAATCGTCCATATTATAATTTAACGTCACGTCTACAGCTGGATACGCAGAAAAAGACGTGACGCACCATGCAGCACTCTGTTTGCCAGTGTCAACATGGATGCTGGACTTGTCAGCACAAGTGTCAAGTCTGAAGATGTTGTGCAATCAGAGCTGACAGAATTATGATGTAATATTGTTTCATCTGTTGTTTACATTTAGTCTTTGTGTTCCACTTCCTCTACTGCAGAGCTGTGACGTCTGTCTCGCTTTAATGACGTAAATGTGGGCTGAAACGTGCTGTTCAGACGGAGGTCACTTTGTAGAGCCATCAGACATGGGTCTGATTTAGAACCACATGAAAAGCTGGTCTGTGTCGGTTCAGACTGTCGTAAAGAGATCAGATATGGGCTATAAAAGTCAGATTTCAGACTTTTGCATGCTGCGTCAGCGTGGCCTTGGAGTGGTGTTTATATTCAGTTACTGGTGCAAAGTTTGGACCACAACACCAAACAAAGGCTGCGTTCACACCATAGACTGTATATGAAAAGGTGGGCGGACCTCCGTGACGTAGGTTTCTGAAGAGCTGAATTGAAGCTCGGTGGGTGGTTCCTACCGTTGCCATCTTGGCAGGGGCATGCGTGTCGTCTCACCCGGAAAATACAAATATGGGCAAAGAGGCGGAGCTGAGAGGGGGGCTGTGAGTGTCATGGTGGATGATTGACATCGAGCGAACTCTGAGCTTTCTGTAGCTAAGAGCTAACTGAGCTAACCTGGAGATAACAGGAGCTAACCAGCTAACGGAGGTAAGTGAGCTAAAGCTAAGTCACGTTGATAACCGGCTAAAAACCGCAGTTGTTCTGCGTTCTTCTGACTTGAAGCGGGAGATTGGTACCTGTCAATCAAAAGGACACGCCCCTAAATATGCCGAACTTCAAGTTCAAAATACTTTTAAATGGGCGAGTTAGAAAAAAATTCACTCCCCCCACAGTTGTCATGAAGGTAAACCTGACCTATTAAACTGAAAATGGATTTTTGAACCAGGCTGTAAACATGTTTATTTCTGCTGTGAAGTTGGTCTTTTTAACATGGGAGTCTATGGGGATTCGCTCGGGTTTTTTTTTTTTTTTTGTCTTGTCCAGCATTTCAGCAAGCAGACTGATGTTCTGGATGCTGTGTTCTGCTGAGAAAATTAATTTTGCCAAGGGGAACTTTTATACATGTAATGATCCCCTTGTATTTCTTGATTCTTATTTTATTTTTCTATTTGCTTTGGATAATACCTTGTATTACAGAGTTTGTGCTGCTGGACCTGACCGGAAAGGACAGGAAAGGGGCAGAAAGAGAACAGAAAAGAGAACGTAAAAAACAAAAGAAAGAGATCAATGCATACACGTATATGCACATACATACCCACCTACATATACATGTATATACACTCGCACATACATTATATATATACATATATACACACATACACACATACATACATATATATATGTATGTATGTATGTATTCGCTCGGTTTTGCAGCCCCTAGTGGATGAAGGGGGAACTGCAGTTTTTCACTTCTGCATAGGCTTCACTTTTAACCACCGGAGGCTCCGTCCATCTTTCATATACGGTCTCTGGTTCACACTGCAGCCAAAACTGGACTTTGTTCCTCTGGTGTGAGCCACGTCTGAACAGCACAATCCAAATGTTTCCACATCAGAACCGGTTTCATACGTGCTCCTAAATCTGATCCATATCTGATGGTTTTTCAGGCGACCTCTGACTTTGACATCATTTAGGTGAGACTGGGCCGGAGGAGGTGGGATGCAAATATAAACAACAAGCTAAAGCATTTCTTATCATAGTGGGTTTCTTTTGGCTCCGACAGCTCAACAACTCAACAACAACTGACACACAAACACTGACACATGTAGCTTTGTAAAAACACCATGCTGCACGTAAAACATGGACAAATTTATATATCTATCTATCTATATATATATAATACATCTTTCTCTCAATTTTGAACAACTAATGGTCAAGTAACGATAATATTGGGCAAAGAAGAGAGACCACAGTGTGTTGTATGTCTGAAATTAATAACACTTGTCAGTATGAAGCCATTTCACACTGACAGCACGTTTCATCCTGAACACAAAGAAAAGCCTGCTGAGTACTTAAGAAATAAACGGCCCAGCTGCTGTAAATAGCAGAGTTGTTTAGTCAAAGCAGCTCCCGTCTTGTTAAATGTTCAACTTACTTCATATAGAGCAGCGAGCAGAGTCTACAGCTGTCACACGGTAGCAGAGGAATTCATCCTTCTCAGCTACAACTCACAAGTAATGAACTAAAGAATATTTTGTGTTCCTATTGTCCA
Source organism: Telmatherina bonti (assembly GCF_933228915.1). Classification (NCBI taxonomy): domain Eukaryota; kingdom Metazoa; phylum Chordata; class Actinopteri; order Atheriniformes; family Telmatherinidae; genus Telmatherina; species Telmatherina bonti. Next base: position 34,691,130 of record NC_136623.1, on the reverse strand, counting down.
TTTTGTTTGCACGTGGTACTGGTTTGGAAACAACTGCAGTATTTAATGTTTTTAGTTTTCATTTTACAGTTTGGTCTTTTGTTCTAAATAAATAAAGAGAAGGAAACCAGCTACTCACCAGTCTCTGCTGCATGTGAGAGTCAGGATCAATGGTAATGAGCGTGCACCAGACAAAGAGCAAGGAGCCACTGGAGCAGGCCACCTGAGAGGAAACAAACAGCTCTCCTTATTCATTAATGCAACAGTTTAGAGCGTTTTATCAGGAGGATGCAGTCAGTTTAAACACTCTTTACCGTCTTAACGTCACTAAACAACAACGTGTTGGGTCGGTGTTTGTTTGTGGTCATGATATAAAACATGGAAATGCCTCCATCAGTGTTGCATTATCATGTTTTGTCCTAAAATTCTTTGTTTCTTGGCTTCTTCCAGTAGTAAAATGTTGAGCCTCCCTAATGCTCCGCATGGCTGAGGCAACTGACAACTATTAGTGCCAGATAATGGGTCATTACAGGCAGTAAAATCTCTGCAAGATTTAAAGGCTGAGAATGTGCCCACCGAAGGCTGAGCACGCTTAATGTGTCACTGGTGTTTGTCCCATTTATTCCTCGCTCCTCATTAAAGCTCCGGGATGCCAAGACACATTACAAGTGGTTCAATTTATGACAGCAAGGGGACTTCATTTACTGCCGGGGACAGCAGAGCGGAGCAAAGAAGGAATGAGCGTTTATTCTTCATATACAGGCACTTGCAAAACAGTCCGGTGGGGATGAGGGGGTGTAACCTTGGCAAACACGTAGGCTTGAGTCAGATAAAGTAAGACTCAGCACTGAAATAAGGTCATGACAACCTCCTGCTTTGTCAAAAGTAAAGGACAAGAGCAAAAATAAAAGAAGAAGACATGTTGAAATAAAGGTTGTGGAGGAGGAAGGTGAGATACGAGTAAGGAGTTACTTCAGACAGATGAGAAATGAGACAAACACAGACGGGAGGGAACCTGCAGATAGGACAGGTGGACCAGTTTGATGTCTCAAGATGAAGTAAAGCAGGAAGAGGAGCTGAAAATAAGACAGATGAGTGGTTCAACATGTGGGCGAGAGAGCACAGGGAAAGGAGAGAGAGCAGGAGATCTAAGGAAGCAGCTACTAGCTTTCATTCAGAGCCAAGCCTGGCCAGAGGGAAGCTGAAGTGGCAGGATGGCTCGCTGTTACCAGGACTCCTCCTGAAAGTCAGGAAAACCCTGAGAGCAGCAGGACCGGAGCTGGAATTCCTCCTCAAAGTCTGCGCCGGTGCCCACATATCAGCCAGTGTTTCCTGATATGGTTAGTGTGGTTATGTGAGAGCATAAACTATGTTTTCTACCTCTCAGCGTGGTCAGGTTATGGCTCAGGGCGCCTTTGTAAGCCTATCTGCTGGAAGATCTCAATCTGCTCTCTAACAGCGAGTAGCAGAATGGAAGCTCAGCAACCGCGGCCACCCAGAAGAGGAGGATCCGGTCCCCGTTGGTGGTCCAGTCACCAGCTCCAAACATGTGTGTAGACGGAGAGCCAACTCTAAATGTGTGTGTCTATCTGTTCTGGTTGGACAAGCACATTCATCAGCCTGCGTTTGGACCGCTGTGTGCAGCTACTACAGGTCTACATGTGTTTTTCCATCTCACAAACCCCATCTATGTGTTGTAGATCTAGAGGTTTAAGAATGCCGTTAGATATAAGTAATGTTCATATCAGCAAACAGTTCACACAGATACAGAGGATGATATAACGTAGTGGTGATGTTCCACCTGTACGACCGAGCTGCTGCTGTCCCTCCTGTCCAGCTGAACATCCTGGGACCAGTCTTCATCTCCTTGTGCTCTCACACACAGCTCCGTCATCTCTGAGTCTTCCAGCACATAGGAAGGCAGCTTGGCTCCCGCCTCCAGGCAGTCACAGTGTTCTCTGACCACCGTCTGACCGTCAGGCCCCACGTAGTGCTGCACGACCCGCAGCTCGATATCCTGGGTCAGGTAGCTGCACATCACCTGCCGTCCACAGATGATGACCTGCGAGAGAAGGATGTTTAACACACCAAGCCAGAGATGTTAACCTGTTGGTCTGTTTCTCCGTCTCTTGTCTGAAATAAAATGCCCAAAACATATTAAATATATCTTCACAACCACAAGGGCTGGAAGTAGTCAGCAAGTTTTATTTATCTAGCACATTAAAGCACAGTACATACGGACACACTGTCAGTTTACTGTGTGTAAACTGAGACATGTGAGATTACCAGAAAGGTGTCAGAATCAACGTATGTATTACTGTGTGGAAGTAAAAGAACATAGTAGAGAAAGTTAATGGTTGTTTCCTCCTGAAACACTGCTTTCAGTGAACACCAGAGGATAGAAGCCAGTTCATCCAGAAACGAGTAAAGTGATGTCTGATGAGGAACTGTGCAGAGTTATTAGGTAAAAAGTGCATCTGAGCAGTTTTAGGCATGTTTAATGCAGGTAAAAATCTCCAGAAGCCATCTGTGGTATTAATAATCCACATCTCTGTCGATGGTCGGGTCAGGACAACGAAGGGATGGACCCCTAAATTCCCCTTCTAAACACCATGAGGATCCAGAAAGAATGAAGCCCAACACGGTACAGGACAAGAAGACAGACTACCTCGCTATAAAACATCATCGCCATGGCAACCTGCAGTACCTTCATGATCCATTTCTAACAAAGACTGAGGTGGTGTCCAGTGTCCACAGTGGTCCCCCACACCTCATTTACTACACAGGCCGACACTGACTACCAGATGTTGCCACAACAACCACCCCGCAACACTCCAAATCCAATCTAAACTCGTGTGAAAGTATTTTATTTCATCAAATTGTACTTTATTCTTTCTTTGTTGCACATCTGTTCAATAAAAAAGGAGAAAAGATGAATAGTTGAACCCGCGTTAACATTCGTGTCATTTTCAACTCTGGCTGCAATGCATTGTGGTCTACAAGGACCCGTCCAGAGACCATCGATTCTCTTCAAGATGCATTGTGGGTAATTTTGAGTGCGCTACTTTAGTAGGGTCTGGACATTCGTGACCAGTATATAAGGTAGTATTAGAGCTGTGACGATTTCATTCAGATTTTTTGGATTCGATACAGTTGATTTAGATAAAAACAAAAGAAAATGTATAAAACTTTTTTTGCTCATCATTTTTTTTTAAATTTCATCTAGGAAAATACAACACAGTAGCCAGACCATCATTCTGCTGCTATAATGGCCAAGAAGACAAGTAAAAAGATCAATAAAAACAATAAAAATGACTAATTTTATAGTGGATTAATTTCTTAAATTTGAAAGTTTTTTTAAACAAAAAAATCATGAAGCAAAAAATCCAGAATTTAGATTTTTCGATTCTATTTTCCCATCCCTAGGTAGTATGTAGGAACCAGCGTGGACATTCGGACACAGCCTGAGTCACAGAACAACACATCAGCAGAGATTTTTAAAGGTAAAATACAATGTATGACTGCAAAACAGCAGAAGCGAGAAACGATTCATGGTTTGATTTGTTTTTGTCCCACAGTGACGAGATGGACGTCTCTGCTTTCAGGCAACTCCTTGGCTGTGTGGAGCCATTTTCAGAAGCTCTGAGGTGGACAGAGCTGTTCTCACGTTCTCTTCCTTCCTCATAGAATCGCTTCTTCTTCTTCTTTTAGTTCAGTTCAAGTTTATTGTCATTCAAGCAAATAAATACAAAGAACGAAACGCTGCCTCAGGTCCCAAATGTCAGCAGAAACTAAAATTCTACAATCTACACTAAAACACAATAAATACCCCCCCTTCAATTTATAAATATTGTATTATAAATATTGTATAAGATTATTTAGCACATGCAAATAAGAGGAAGTCAATATTAGCGTTTTTTCTGCGTTTATCTGTCTCACGGCTTCTGGATAAAAAAGTTTAGCTGAGTTTCTCCCTGGGATGCGTGGCATGAGGGTTGCCGCTCCCAGCATGTGCAGTGATGTGCGCTGCACGCAGCTCGTGGCGTCTGAACAGGGGATGATGTGTGATTGTAAAGAAAGCTGAGACGACCAGGTCAGCTGGAAGCTTTCACACGGGACACATAACGCAATACTGTGTGTGAAAGTTTCTTTACATCATACATGTTTGTGCATTTTGACTTTTAAAGAAGGAAATTGCTCCATCAATCGATGTTTCTAAAAGCAGTGTGAGACAATCTGCAGCTTCAGCTGGGAGGTCCTCCTGCAGCTTCAGCTGGGAGATCCTCCTGCAGCCTGCAGCTTCAGATGGGAGATCCTCCTGCAGCTTCAGCTGGGAGATCCTCCTGCAGCCTCAGCTGGGAGATCCTCCTGCAGCCTCAGCTGGGAGATCCTCCTGCAGCCTCAGCTGGGAGATCCTCCTGCAGCCTGAAGCTTCAGCTGGGAGATCCTCCTGCAGCTTCAGCTGGGACATCCTCCTGCAGCTTCAGATGGGAGATCCTCCTGCAGCTTCAGATGGGAGATCCTCCTGCAGCTTCAGCTGGGAGATCCTCCTGCAGCTTCAGATGGGAGATCCTCCTGCAGCCTGCAGCTTCAGCTGGGAGATCCTCCTGCAGCCTCAGCTGGGAGATCCTCCTGCAGCTTCAGCTGGGAGATCCTCCTGCAGCTTCAGCTGGGAGATCCTCCTGCAGCCTCAGCTGGGAGATCCTCCTGCAGCTTCAGATGGGAGATCCTCCTGCAGCTTCAGATGGGAGATCCTCCTGCAGCTTCAGCTGGGAGATCCTCCTGCAGCTTCAGCTGGGAGATCCTCCTGCAGCCTCAGCTGGGAGATCCTCCTGCAGCTTCAGCTGGGAGATCCTCCTGCAGCTTCAGATGGGAGATCCTCCTGCAGCTTCAGATGGGAGAACCTCCTGCAGCTTCAGATGGGAGAACCTCCTGCAGCCTGAAGCTTCAGCTGGGAGATCCTCCTGCAGCTTCAGATGGGAGATCCTCCTGCAGCCTCAGCTGGGAGAACCTCCTGCAGCCTGAAGCTTCAGCTGGGAGATCCTCCTGCAGCCTGAAGCTTCAGCTGGGAGATCCTCCTGCAGCTTCAGATGGGAGATCCTCCTGCAGCTTCAGCTGGGAGATCCTCCTGCAGCCTGCAGCTTCAGCTGGGAGATCCTCCTGCAGCCTCAGCTGGGAGATCCTCCTGCAGCTTCAGCTGGGAGATCCTCCTGCAGCTTCAGCTGGGAGATCCTCCTGCAGCTTCAGCTGGGAGATCCTCCTGCAGCTTCAGCTGGGAGATCCTCCTGCAGCCTCAGCTGGGAGATCCTCCTGCAGCTTCAGATGGGAGATCCTCCTGCAGCTTCAGATGGGAGATCCTCCTGCAGCTTCAGATGGGAGATCCTCCTGCAGCTTCAGATGGGAGATCCTCCTGCAGCTTCAGCTGGGAGATCCTCCTGCAGCTTCAGATGGGAGATCCTCCTGCAGCTTCAGATGGGAGATCCTCCTGCAGCTTCAGATGGGAGATCCTCCTGCAGCTTCAGCTGGGAGATCCTCCTGCAGCCTGCAGCTTCAGCTGGGAGATCCTCCTGCAGCTTCAGCTGGGAGATCCTCCTGCAGCCTCATGGTGCCGACGTCCCGTATCGGCAGCTGACTTCCTGCTCTCAGACTGTATGTAATGAACTGGGTGTGACCAACACTCCTGCTGTATCATCGGATCCAGTGGAAACAAGACGTAATGAGAGTTTGGGGCAGATGGAGGAAGGAATGCGAGAGGCCGAGTGTGTTTTGTCTGGAGGATGAGAGGGAGACGTGTGTGACACTTGACACTGTTTACATAACAAACTGTCATTACCATCAACTGATGGCATCGCTGCGCTTTCACGGATACACGGACTTTTCCTCGTATTTGTGGAAAAACGCAAACATGATTCATCCCTTTTCTTGCAACAGGCAGTTGGTTTATGATCTGGTTTATGATTTCCTGTGATCTTTTCCGTGGATTGATGGGACACATTTTATTGCTCCAAAACAGATGACAAAAACTGACAAAAACAGAAAACAGTCTGTTGTTAGTCAAGCAACTACTAAATCATAAGATACAAAGAGTGGGTGGGAGGTGGAGAGGGGGTTAAAAGTGCTAATCCTGACTAAAGTACTTGGAGAAAGGCCTTGCTTTGTTTGTCACATCGCAGAGGTCTGCAGGCTTAAGGCTGCAAACATGCTCCTGCTTTTAGTTTGGACTTTGGCAACAAAAATGATCTTCAGCACGACTACATCACTGATTATTGTTTAAAAACTTAGGATCTTCTTTCAGCTGTTGTTTATTTGTACCACAAATCTCATTATGGAAATAAGGCATTATTATTCCACTGCTTAGGTTTCTTAACATGTTCTTTTTATTTGGGTGGAATAAGCGACAGACAGCAGGGTTGCAGGAGCCGACGGTACCTGTTTCTGGACGCCGCTGAGCTGCGCCACCTTGATGATGAGGGAAGCGGTGCGTCCTTTGTACTGGATGGTCCTCAGAAGCGTCCCAACGTTGTCCACGCTGAAGGGCTCCGACCAGCGCCAGTTTCCCCAGCCTTCGATGCAGATGTGCAGCAGCTACAGGACGGGTCAGAGCAGGACACACACACACACACACACACACACAGGTTACACTCCTTTCCCTCCAGCAACACACATATAAACAACAGTTTGTTTGCAGGATTTTAGCGGGACAGAGACAGAAGGCTGCACACACACTGGCTGGTGGAAAACAGCTGATGTGGAAGACCATTATACAGCTGTGTGTGTGCGCATGTGTGTGTGTGTGTTAGACCCTTTGTGCTCCACACATCTAAATGAGAGGCACTTTGCTCGCTTCTCCGTCTCTTCAGCTACATATCCATCACTCCTCTGCGGAGCACAGCCATGTGTGTGGCTGAGTGTAAACACACAGCTTCAGGACGACAGCTATAAACACACGCTGTCCTGCCTCATGACATCCAAACAACTTCAGAGCGGTGATGATTTTCCAACCGATTTTTCCTACAATTCCTGGTACTGTGGGGCTCAAACTATGTGATGTGGCATCTACACTGGCAGAAGACCACTGTTTTAATTGCTTCCTCCATTACACAACAACCAGACTGCACGGAGTAAAACTCTACCAGAGCTGGAGGTGCATGCTGCTACACGACCCCTCCACCTGAACATGCGCTCCAAATGTCCATCACACCTGCGCTGACGTTACCCACAGACCATCTGTACCCTTTTCACCACAAGCCTATGAATCTTAATTGTCAAACAATGTGAGTGCTGTCATGAGATTATGGTAACAAAACGGGAGCAGAATCAGAACAAGGCAGGGAGATCTGAAGCTTTCTTCCCTCCTGAGGCAGCGCGGCTGACCTGCCACCTCCCTGAACTCTGCGTGCCGGCCCTGCTGTCGGCGCTAGGTCACTACTTGACAAAGGGAGGGTAGAGAACACGAGCGAGACAAAAAAATATCCAGAATAGGTCCAGAAGGTTAGTGGATACATGGTGGAGGGGGGGAGGAACTGGTTCAGTTCATCTCCCAGAGGGTTAACAACCAGATTGCAACACAGAAAAGCAGTTTTGAGCATTTACACTTTGGGTCGTCGCTGCAACGTGCGGAACATTCAGGCAATCTGTTTTAGGGAAAACAAATTACCCCGGAGGTCAAAGGGCATGTGGGGACCTTGGTCAGGACCTTCTGTGTTTCTCTCCTCTGCAGACTTTCCTCGCTGTTTGAAGACAGATTTCTTTACAATAACATACTTAATCAAAGCCTGTATTCGGCCCTCCTCCTCGCTGGCTGCATGGAAATGACTTACATTTCTGAGATCTACTGCTTACTCATGGGGAAAGTGTCAGAGTGGTGCAAAGTGCCAGGTGGAGGAGGTTAAGGTTAAGCCTGAGGGTGGAGAACCACTGGGTTCCCTAAGCCACGACCAGAATTATAATCAATACCAGCAAAGATTGGCGTGGTTTGAGGAAAACAACTATAATATGTTTTCTTCCACTCGATTCTGTTCCTCGTTTCTCTGTCGGTGATCTAATGAGAGGAAAACCTTTTCATTTGCATTCAGCTCAAAGCCGTCTCTAAGTGCTTCGCATTAACCTCAGTCTTTCAGGGTTGGAGTGCGACAGACTGGTGTTAATTATGGTGAAAATGTTGTGGTGGCAAACCCACTGGAGATCTGTACTCTGCCTCAGCACCATCTGCGAGGACGGATTTGTTATTTCAACACTTTTTGCTCCTTCAACCCCCCCCCTCCTCATGCACTTCGTCGTGCCTGTGGCTCAACTTGACCTCCAAGGAGAAGTCATAATAATGTCTCTACTCAAACTTCAAACAGTGACGCGGCTTTTGTTTGAATCCACCACTGCTCTGACTCAAGTGGTGGAAGAAAACAGAATAAAAAAGCCGGCAGTGACACAGATGAACTGGAGACGTACGACAGCAAGAATGAAAACTAAGAAGCTGTTTTAGCTCTTTGTGACGTAGGCAGCGGCTGTGACACTGACAAAACCCAGTCAGACATGTGTGCTCGTTTAATGCTCCTGCTTTAATAACCGCCTCACTAACGATACTCGACTAAATAAAGAACGTCAACCAATAAAAATGGCTTTGAAGGCTTAAAATGTCTTTTAATATCAGCATCGTTTCGTACAGGACAGAGACACAAACACGGGTCTGCTTCGGTTCACTGGATGGTCTGTTTGCAACGTTGTTCACTGGTAACTGAACCGAGACCCCGCATTTCATTTTCCACACTCGCAACGCGAATGCACGTTCACGCCGAGCTGTACTATTTATAGAAACGGACCTGGGTTTGGTGTAATTTGAGCAAACAGCAGCAGTGTTTTAACCAGAGACAAAGTTCACATGTGATCTGACAGAGGAGTAGAGCTGCAGCTTCATCACAGATTCATCCTGCATGATGGAAAACCATCTCAAACTAATGGAGTCACTCAGGACATGTGAATGAGGCCCTGCCGAGCAGGAGACATTTCTACCAGGAAGGACCCGAACAGTCCCGCTGTTGCTGAGGGATGCAGATGCATGCAGACCGGTTCAGCCTTATTTTCCCTACAAGCTGCCTGAACACAAACTGAGCTTAAACTCAACACTAACTGTTTTGGGAAAGCTTAAAACCTTTATTTTTTGGTGCTACATGGCATCTTTATTTGTTGTTCCCCTGTAAAAAAATTACACAATTTTATTTTTTTAACAGTGAACATAGTTACATCATACATGATAATCATGCCCCATCTGACATTACCAACGTAACAAAATGAAACATACATATCAGGGGTATGAAAAATCTGATATTAAAGCAATAACACATATAATCAAAACAACCAAGCACGCACACACACACACACTAACAAAAAAACAAAAACAAAAAAAAAACCCCTGATAGGATTGTTTTGATAATCATATCCGGGAAAAAACAAATATACCCTGGATAACTACATGTAAACCTTGTCAGCAGCACATACCAACTTAATTTACATGGTAGATGTTACGGTCTCATCAAGTAAAGCTAAAAAAAAAAACGTACACATCTTAACTAAACTCCTTTTACCACGACTAAAAGTGACTTTGTAGGATACATTCACTTATAGGCGCAGGGCTTGGAGGCGGAACACAACACAACTGGACCTTTTACAAAATGCTAACTAATAAAATATCCATGAAGAGGAGAAAAGTCCAGAAAATTGTCACTGTGACAAAAACAAGAAATAAAAGAAAAAAAATGAAGTTATGAGAAGAACAAATCACGTCTCGGTGACCTTACGAAGACATCTCCTATGTTTTTATAAACTCTCTAAATTGTGTTTTAGCAGCCTCAGGATGCTCATCATGCTAATCTCATCCACTGATAGATGTTTGACAGACTCCTCCAGTCACCCACAGCATCTGGCTCTAAGTAGAAGATTCTGGTCCAAAACCAACGCAGAGCATATCTGCTACCACAGTTTCCCAAGTCAGGTACGGTGTGTGAAACAATGTGAAATAAAACCCTTTTTAATTCACAGGGACAGACTGTGAACAAACACTTTACACACACTGTGACTTGTAGCGTGCATCATGTTGAGCACCAGTAAGTTTAGTTAAATCCTACGGTCGGCTTCCTGTAAGCCCTAGCAGCAGCGAGGCTACATGCACATTACAGGGTTCCCAGGATCTACAACCTGTAGGTCAGGGCTACTCAATTAGATGTTCAGGTGGGCCAGATTTAAAAATACAATGAGAGCCAGTAAATAAAGAAAGGGTAAATAAATCAGTACAAATAAATAAATCAATTTAAAAAAAAAAAAAAAAAAAAAAGACACATTTACATTTTGAAAAGTAAGTAGTTTATTTGTTTTTTTTAATTCAGTCCCACATGATAGCCTCCTCACATTATAATCTTTACACACCACCACACACTCGCTGCATATTCAACATCGGTTTGGAGCTCGAATGTGACGGCAACATAAACAAATACTTATCAGTCCAGGCGGGGTTAAATCTGCTGTTTTTGTTGATAATTTAGCGTTTTGGAACAGAGAGCGACATGCTTGCTAGCGCTACTCTTACAACTTCATAACACAACAACACCCGCTGGAGTTAATGTTGCTAGGCAACCAGGTGTTGCATTCATAACTGTAGGATTCCAGGCTACTTAATCAGCGTAGGAATGACTGAAGGTTCTTGATTAATATCTTTATTCTTTTACATAAACTGGGCCACATAAGAGGTTGGTTCTGGGCCGCATGTGGCCCGCGGGCCACCGTTTGAAGAGGCCTGCTCTAGGTACATCCTTCCCCAGCACACCTGAACCAAACAGCAGAATTCCCTCTTCTGCATGTCATCCAGCTCTGCAGACGCCGGGTAACGACACGTACATGTGATTCAGGTGTGTTGTACAAGGGTTGCATCTAAAAGTTGCAGGATGACTTCCAACAAGCTTTAGTTGCGCCCTGCCTTCATGGCTTCCCACCGTCGCTCGGCCCCTCCTCCCTCTCCACCTGCAGCTGCGCATAGCGAGCTCAGCACACCTGTACCTGACCGAGGACAGGTGTGCTGTTCCCGATTCCCTTCTTTACCTTTCTTGGTGATTAAAATCCTTTTCACCATTTGGATCTTCTACAGCAGGAGAACTCAATGCGGTCCTGTGTGGTCCGCAGTCCAGCAGGTTTTCCATGTATCCCTGCTCCAGCACACCTGACTCACATTATCGAGTCATCGTCCAGAACCTGATAGGCTGTTAGATCCGTTTCGTTTTATTCAGGTGTGTTGAAGCAGGAATACACGGTGCACCTGCTGGACTGCGGCCCCTGTAGGACCTAATCGAGTCCTTCCTCCTCAAACCACGACCGCTTTCATGTCATTAGAATAATAATTCTTTAGAAACACACTTATTCAAGTCATTCAGGATGTGTTTCTGCTGCAGTGTTTTCCAGCCTGACATGTATAAATATGCTAATACATCTCTGTTTCATGGAGATCAATCACCTGACAGACAACTTTTCTAAGACCTGGATCAGCTCCAGTGTTTGCTGTGATTAGTTTCAGACTGTGCAGCTGCATGAAAAGAATTACAATAACGCAGGCTTGATGGCTTTAAACGGCTCATATATAGCGTTACCATATTAACACTGCGTTTCCTGACCGTCCTGATCAAACACGCTCAGATAACTCGGACCCTACAAGCGTCCATGAAAGCTGAGCCCGCAGTGATGCTTTGACGTATGTTTTCAAATCAAAGACTGTGACTAATCCTAACAGAGACCACCTGTCCACTAAACCAGATATTACATGGACTGAGCGATGACGTCAAAATCCACAAAGATCCTGCGTGAGCAACGTATATGCCAAACATCAGATCAGTACCACATGAACTTCTTCAGATCCCAACACCAAGATTTCAGATTACCATGGAAACTGAACACAGAACCCAAACATGGGACTGACACATTCAGAAATGGTGTTAACTTCTGAGAATTACCAACTCCACCCGCCTAAACTGTGTCTTATACTCGCTGAGTCAATCCGCTAACCAGATGCCATCATAGGTGCGAGGTCATGTCTACAGAGAAAACCATTAGCAAGCATGTTTCCTGTAAAAGACAGGAGGACACCAGTCTGTCATAACCAAAGCCATGACTCCTAAACTTCCTGCCATTACGTGTTTTACTGACAAAAGCTCCAAATGCTGATTAGTTAAGGTGGGTGTCAGAGTAAAGCACAGATACAGCATGTGCTGCTGCAGACAGCCTGAGTCAGCTCTGCCACTGTAGCCACCGCTGCTCTCTTGTCCTCTGACAGGAATGTCTGCAGCGAGGATGTGATCTGGGTGTCTGCACACCACCACCGCTCCTTCATCCCAAGATCTGAGACTTTGGTGGCACGGAGAGGAGGTAGAAACAACACCAGTAGCTTCATACACAACTCCCTTTTAAAAGCCAAAATCGCTCCGGGACATCTTTGATGGTTTATTAAAATCATACGAATTCAATGTCATATAGCAACAGTTTAAAAATACTTTGAGGAGTCTCTGTAGTGCCAATCTTATTTAATGTTATACAGGCGCAGATGGAAAAAGAAGAAGGATCTGGAACAGAGGCCTACTCTTGTCTGATGAAATGACTTTGGGACTGGGGACCTCAGCTAGCCACCTAACAAATGAGAAACAGGCTCATACCCAGACAGCGACACAAAAGAATATGGATTACTTTGTCCGTAAAACAAAATTAGTGTGAGAAAGAAACATATGTGAGAGAAAAAGGAAGAGGGAGAGAGAGAGTAACATCCATTCCAGAGCAGTAAGAGCTAGCCCGTGTAACATGAGGGAATTATGGCGGCTTTAACAGCTGTCTACAATGCCGCTCTGCTGCTTGGCTCCCGCTCTCCGACAAAAAGAAGCAAAGCTGCGCGACATCAAAGCACAAGATCTGCAAGTCTAAGAAGCGGTTTGAGAGCTGGAAGAAGGTACAGAGAGGAGGCATTGTGTGGGTCCATGGCTGACAGGAGGGGGGGGATGCTAATAGGTTTATGCTTGACTAACATTGTTCCATAGTTCTCCTCTGGTTTCTGCCAAGGCATCTTAGACATGCACGGCCCGAGGCTTCCAGGATACTCAGACGTGGCAAGTGCTAACATCAACTGAAAGGGGCTGACAAAAGGAGCACTGTCTGCGAGGAGGGAAGTTTGAAAACCACATGGAAAGGGGATAAAGGAGACAGTGGTCGAGGACAACTGGAACGCCAGAAGTATCAGCCTGAAGAAAACGGCGAAGAGAAAAAAACTGGAATACGAGAGGGAAAACTTCCTGAACATACAGGTCACATGGGAAAGACTTAAATATATACGTAACGGACATCATGTTTGACCAAACATCCATCCTTTTGTCTGCATAAACTTCCAACAAACACATCTGTTAAAGAGCGTTTATATTCTTGACATGAGGCTGGTGAGGTACTTATTTGTGGTCAATAGACAACAATGAGTCTGGAGAATCAGGGAGTTTCTATTAAAAACAACTCAAACCTCAGACTTTCTCAGCACTTCACTTGTACTCCATATTGTGTGTCCCACAGGGCATATTTTCATTTGGTCACATTAGATAAACAGTCGTCTGTCCCCAAGTCTGAGACAGAAATTCCTCCAGTTAGAAACACAACAAAACAACACATTCAAACTTTTTTTTTTTTCAAGGTTTTTACAGATACTAGCCAGGGGAGAAGCAGGAGCTGGAAGCAGAGACGGTGGGGTGTGTGTGTGTGTGTGTGTGTGTGTGTGTGTGACATGTGTCCTCTGTGATCGGAGAAGTTTTCCTGATTAAAGAGCCGTTATGGAGCTCAGAAAAGTGGCGAGCCAATCATTTTGCACGCCTCACTGACCGTACGAAGAAGCTTAGATTTGTGTTTATTTATAAAGCAGATAAAAAACACAAAATGCAAAAAGAAAACCTACAGAAAAAGCACGTATGAAGACAGTTTGCTGCTCCTAAGATATATATTACTTATGCAGCAATGGAGACGTTACCTGATGCACTGAGAAGTACCTCGCTCTATTTCTCTAATATATTAATATATAAATATATGCTAATATTGGCGTCTCTAACTTACTTTTCCTTTTTTCTGCAGGTCTTCCTGAATAAGTGCAGTTGTACATGTTGATCCATCTTTCCTGTCGTCTCCACCCCAACCAGTCGAGGCAGATGGCTGCCCTCCCTGAGCCGGGTTCTGCTGGAGGTTTTCTTCCTGTTAAAGGGGAGTTTTTTCCTTCCCACTGTCGCCTCGTGCAGCTCAGGATGGGGGATTGGATCCAAGTCATGACTCGATGCAATAAGTTGGTTTCTATTATGGGATATGTATGAATTGGCTTGAAATGATGTGTATGTAAAGTGTCCTGAGACAACATTGTTGTGAAGTGGCGCTGTACAAATAAAGCTGAATATGGAACAACCTTCCCCTTCATATCAGAGCTGCTCAATCTGTCTCTGATTTTAAGTCTGTCCTTAAAACCCATTTCTTTGCGCTGGCATTTAGTCATACCTGAGCTTTTTCTCATGTATTTTCATTTTTGCTTTTATTTTAGATTTTTATTTTGTGTCCCATTTTATTTTTTAATGTGCAGTGTTTCATTTTAAGTTGTAGGGTGTTGTTGTTTGTTGCTTTAATGTTCAGCACTTCGGGCAGCTGCCGCTGTAGAAATGTGCTACATAAGTTGAAGTAAATCTTCTCCAGACAGCAGTTGACTACGTTGCTATGGCTACACGTCGTCATATGAAGATTTGCTGTTCGGTGTGTCCTGCTGCTGACCAGCAGCTGTGTCACACCTGCTGGATTGGTTACTGATGTGTTTTACTTCTTCAGTGATTGACGGTAAGTGTTTAAGCTTTTCCAGGCTGTCACATCAGAGCTGTCAGTCCCAGCGGATAGGCGACAGGACATGTTGTACTGAATAATGATGCTTAGCAACATGGACGTTCAGCAACAAAGTAACCAGCTGTCTGTCAGTGATGTGGTGGGAAAATCCATAACACAGCATTTACATGAACCACTATGAAATGACTCTGTTTTGAGTTGTTTTAGGTGATGAATGTCGCTTCTTTTCAGCCTGATTCTCCCGTCTGTTTCCTCTCCGAGTCTCCAGACTCAAAGCCCACTGCCCCCTCGCTTCATCTGCTCTCCTGTACTTCACACAACTCCACTTCAAAAACCCAAATAACCCTTTAAGTATAACATAAATAAGTGCACAGAGCAGAAGAGACATCAGTCACTGATACCACGATCACAAGCAGGCTGCTCTAAACTAGCATGACTGTGGCAGACTGCAGCCTAACTCAGACAACATGAATGCAACTGATATCTCTGCTTGTTTGACAATGCAGTGTAGCGCTTCACATAAAAGGCTCACACCAATGCAATAAAACCACAAGCTCTCCTTCTACAGAAGAAATGAAACCTGGCTTGACCCTACACAGCTACCCCGGACCACAGAATTGGGAGATTGCATAATGACACATAAGCATGGGAAAATGCAGAAATTGCACCACCGCGACATACTGCTGGAGCCAGAAACACATGTGCATTAGCTGCCCTCTCTAACTGCGTCTTCATGTAAGTCCAGGTGGCTTTCAAACACATGTTAGACATAATATTTATCCAATAAAAAGATTTTTTTAAAGGCCATCTTGGTTTGAAAGTGTCTCTATTAAGATGCTTTCATGGTTTCAGAACAGCGTGTGGCAGGAAGCTGTCACATGACCAGACTGTCACATGACCTGCAGTTTGACCACCAGGCTGAGATCCACATGCTCGTCCCTCGGACAGGCCAATGAGCTGGAGGGTACTGTCCATGGTGCTGAACCCAGGCCAACACCAGCACCAGGGACCACAACGTTACTTTCATCACCTGAACGTCTGTTTTCTGATTCAGAGGAGAAAAAGAAGAAAGTGATGAGCTGGTTGGAGGAAGGTGGTCACTGGCCACTGGGGGGAGGTTTATCTTTCCATTAAGGATCTAATTTCACAATTTACAATCTCAGATGGTGACATTTCTGAACATGGAGACATTGACTTTGTCAGCTGACTGATAAGGGTTTCTTTCACACCATGCATACTGAAATTATTGCCTGATAAAACAGCAGTTTTCCACAACATGAATCAACTATGACTCACTTAGAGAAACACTAATAATTAGGTGAAATGATATTCATTCTGTCACCACATGAGAGGGCTATTCATCAAACGGTTGTGCTCATATTTATTCATACATTTCATTAAAGAAGGAATAAAACAGCTGCCTGTAAAATAAGCTGAAATTGACTAAAGTAATAATAAATTAAAAAATAATAATATAAATAAATAAAAATAATTTATGAAAATCATTACATTATTTTCTAATTCTGGTTCAATATAATTTAAAAAATTTTTTAAAAAAAAGCAAATCAGATCATTTATTACATATTACATCAGACATAAAGTAATATTTAGTTGAACAATCCTTTAATGTTTCCGCTCCAGTCAGGTGTTTTCTGTTCCTCTCAGTCAGACTTCTGCACCTGTTGACAGGTATTTTGTCCCACTGTTCAACAGAAAAATGCTCTAATTTGTCCATTTGTTTTTTTTTCTTTCTTCAACTTAATTAAATGAAAAAACAGTGTCTTATATTACTAAATTATATTTTTGCAAATTTTTAGTTATTGTTCGTTTTTTAAGTCTCCAGTTATTTGAGTGACTGTTGTAAATTCAGCCTTTTCTTTAATGAAAGGGGATGAATACATATGAACACAACTGTAAGTCTAAGTACACGTGCTGGTGTACCATTAACAGAAGGAAAACCTAAGTGGCTTCATGTGACTTCAGTAAACATGAGTCCTGTTTGGCGTGGACCTGGTCAGCCTGTGTGAAGCATGAATGTGGGAATGAGCTGATGAGCTGCTGTGAATCTGCAGGAACACAAAGGATGTGAGAGAATTGACCTGTAGGCGCAAATGCAATGTTTTTAGACCTTTCAACAGGTTTCATATATTTTGAAACTCGGCGTTCATACGCAGCTAAAACAGACAGAAAACATCTCAGAGAGTGAAAGGGGCAGACGCAGTGTGTGATTTCTGGATTCTGGTCAACCAGAGCTGCTTTTCTAACCTTCAGTTTAATGAAGGGTTCACTGACTAAGAGAGAAAGCCTGTAAAAGTCAGTGAGAAACACAGAGAACAAGCTGAATGAGGCTGGAACCTCACCTACAGCCTCTGAGGACCGACTAGCTCACGATACACTGACTCACATTCAATGTGTATCTCGTTGCCATGGACACAAAATGTTAACATGATCAGTACATAAAACATCTTCACATTTAATCATTTACTCAATATATTTTATACATTTTGACAGGCTCGGCTTCCCGACGGGGAAATTAATAATTTTTATTCTTCCACTACAGTATTTTTTTTTTTAAAAAAAAGACATGTTTAAACAAACTTCACCATGTGACAATAGATAAATGACTGCTGATGATAACGACGAGTCTGTGGAGGCGAATTCTTCATGCACCAGTAGTTCATGTCCTCACACACTAAGTTTCAACTTTAACACAAATTACAACCATAATAACTCGGTAAATAGCCAGTTTCCAACTCAGCTTGTCTAATGACGCGAAACTTTCTGTTTTCTTCACTTTGAATAACAAAATGACGCACAAGCAAACACCCTGCTAGCTTTAAAAACGTCCCTTTTTAACCCTTTATACCCAGGGTCCACCAGTCGGGACCCAGAGTTCATCAGAGTGATCAGAGTTGTCCGCTGCTGAAATAATGTCCACATGAGGAATCTGACGGATGTTTAGAGCTACAGCTGCATCATTCCCAGATGATATTCACTTTATTTCTAAAGGTGTTTTTTTTATGTTTTAGGTGAGCCAACAGCTCTTTTAATTTGTGCTTAAAGCCATCATCATTCAGTCCTCACCAGCAACACATTTACTCATCTTAACAAATTTCCCTTAACTAAAGAAATCAGACATTGTGGGCGCAGAAATTTGTTAATTTCATTTTCCATCCATCCATCCATCTTCTGCCGCTTATCCGGGGTCGGGTCGTGGGGGCAGCAGGCTAAGCAGGGAAGCCCAGACTTCCCTCTCCCCAGCCACATTTGCCAACTCTTCTCACGACCCACAGCTCATGACCATAGGTGAGGGTAGGAACGTAGATCGACTGGTAAATCGAGAGCTTCGCCTTCTGGCTCAGCTCCTTCTTCACCACGACAGACCGGCGCAGAGTCTGCATTGCTGCAGACGCCGCACCGATCCGTCTGTCGATCTCGCGTTCCATCCTTCCCTCACTCCTGAAAAAGACCCCGAGATATTTAAACTCCTCCACTTGAGGCAGGACCTGACTCCCGACCCGGAGAGGGCAATCCACCCTATTCCGGCTGAGGACCATGGTCTCAGATTTGGAGGTGCTGATTCTCATCTCAGCCTGCTCCTTTCATTTTAAGGCCTAAAAAACAGGCCTTGAGCTGAAGGAGTAAACTTCCCTCCTTCAATATGAAGGATAAAACTAAAGTTTGGATTAATTCGTCTTGGATAAAAGATATGACTAAACCACTTCACTTGAGGGCAGTGTTTCTTAAACATGTGATCCAGAACACAGAAAAAAAACATAAATATTCCATCTGTAAACACTGAGACCATCTCAAAGTTAAAGGCACTTGGATCAGAATGAGGGAAGTAGGCATCACAATAATGACAAGCTCGTGCTCAGCTTTGACAGCTTCAACCGATGTAAAAATATTCCCTTCCTCTCCTCTCTTCCTGATACACTCTTACAAAATACCAGCCGTCATGCCTGCTTCCAAAAACAGGGCCAATCTAACCACAAGCTAATGATCCTGGCTGCTATCTCCAGCCCATTACCCATGAGAACCACACAGACACGAACATGCACCTGAATCCGACACAGCACACATGGAGAGGGAGAACTCTCCTCTAACGGCCTGCTGCTGGAGTAAATTACAATTTATTTAAATTGGGAATATTCCTTGTAGGCATTTTAAAAAGCCCTTTCCAAATCCGGGGGGCTTTTTACACCCATCTCCCTTCTAACCACACTAACCACAGGGATTTCCATCAGCCAGGCTGCATCCTGTGCTGAGCAGCCAGATATGTCAACCATCCACGCCACACCACACGCTACAGGCCTGAAAAACAGGAGGGTGGGGATCAAGTATGAGTAATTACAGAGCGTGTGTGTAGCTACGCTGTATTTACACATTTATTAATCTGACGCTTTCTTCTCTATTTATTTACCGTTGTTGAATTAGATATAAAAATGTGTTTCTAGTCCTTCTTGGTTGGTTGGTGTGAAGGTATGCTGGGCAACGAGGGGTCTGACAGGCTGCAGGCCTAATGTACGTATGTGTATGATGGTTTTTTACGCGTCAGGCGACGGCGAGGACGTGACTGCCTCTATTGAGCCTTTTAATAAGTCTTTTGGTTGTGATTGACAGCAGAAGAAAGGGAGTAGAGAGAGGGGAGGGGAGAAACAGAGGAGCAGTGAGAGGGAGTGTGACCCGAGCTGAGGTTCATGTTTCACTGTAAAAACACACTACTTGAGTGTTTTTTTCTGAGAAAAGTGACAGATATTCAGAGGTATGTCAGCACTGTGGGAAGTGTGAGCTGCTGAGATGACTCAGTTCCACCTTCATGCGTCTCCCTTCACACACCGACACCGTACGACTCTGTACCTCCTGTTTCAGTCGAAGGCAAAACAACCTGGAAGATATTCTTCTCTTTTTTATTGTTTATAAATCGGGGGGGGGTTACAGCTGAAGGACTGACGCTGATGCGCTGTGTGAATTTCCTCATCTTCATGCCTTGCTGGTGCACCACCAACAGATGGACGAGCGCATGAAAAATGAAGCTGGTGGGAGGAACGGAGGAGATAGCGAGGAGACACATTTTTGGCTGTGATGCCACTGCGGCGTTCTCTGAGCTCGTCTGCGAGCATTAAAAGCATCGTTCATCTTCTGCCCATGTTTTCCTTTTCAACAGCCTTCTTGTTTTTCTCAAGTGAAGCTGCAGAGTATCCTCGCTGACAATTCAGTGCAACTCCTATGTTCAGTTTCTCACACTTCCTTTTCTATTCTTCTCCAAACTCCTTCTCCTCGCTCGCATGATGCGTCTCACTCTGCCCATCTGCCTTCTCTCAGCATGATCTCACATCCAGTGAGTTCTCAGGAGTGTTCATGAGAAAAACAGGGAAAGATTACTTTACAGCGCTGAATTAGTAGCTCTGGCTTGTGTGAGTGTGTGACTGCTTGGGGGACAGGTCAGCTGGGACACACATCATACCAGAAGCATGAGGACAGGCTGATGGCCTGCACTGTCAACAAGCCCCGGGCTTCATGGATAAGACTGACAATAAACACTCGGGGAGGCTAAAGTTCAAAGTGTCCGTGTGTCTTTGGCTCCGTAAAGAAAGAAGGGGAAGGCGTTTAAAGAAAAAGGGGGAAAAGGTTTGGTGTTTGTGAAGATGGGTTGGGTAAAAGAGAGAGAGAAGGGTCATGCTATAGCAGGGAGAGAGGAAAGAGTCAAACCAGAGCCACTGACAGAGTGATAATGACCATGGTTACTGGATAATGTAAGGACAGGAAAGGGCACAAAAGGCTCCAAGGAGACCGAATGGTCAAAAAACTGGACCAGATGTGCAGCAAATGATCCCAAATGTGAGGACAGCCTTTACTGTAGCGTGACGAAGATTAAAAACATCATTCTGGCTTCTAGCAAGAGTCCGAGACAGGAGAGGCTAGGCTAACACCAGCGTTCAGAGAAAGGCTAATGAGCTCAGGCAGCGTGGCCATAAACACCAGAGCAGAGGGCCGTGCTGCGGGGAATTGTAAAAGGGGACAAGGACGATGCTGAGAAGCTGCTGGACAGTCTTAAGATAAATGCTAATATGTCCAAGTGAGACCTGAAAAGTCTGTGGCTGCCAGAGACTGTCCAGGTCTGACTGATGTCATCCAGCTGAAGTAGGTGAGGCCTCCGGACGAAAGAGACCAGGACTGATCTGACAACAAGGGCTAGATGTACGGCTATGTGTGCCGAGGCAAGGGACGGGTTTTTGGCCGAGCTGGTCCCCACAGCACATGGCAAGAACTGACACAGAATCCTGTGCATAGCTCTGGTGTACGAGTGAGCTAGCTGCACTGTGGGTCCCAAACAGAAAAGTGTTTACTGATGTACTTGGAAGGGTCGCAGAACTGGGGGATAGGGGAGATGACAGAATGAGAAAAAAGAATTGGAACAAGATTTGTCTTTGGGAAATAGCAGCACAGGTCTGCTGTCGAGCAAAGTGTGACGATAAAAAGGACAAGAATATCATGCCAGTTGAATTCCATCATTTATAAAACCGATCCTGAGGAAGGTACGGAGGTGAAGTTTACCGCGGTTGGCTGAGGCTACATTCCTCCGAACTGACGCTCTGCCAACTTACATCTCCAGAGTTTTACTGGAAAACAAGCATACAGTGACGAGCAACAAAAATGGTTTAGTCAAGAATGTGAGGTTTAAAATATAATTAGCACAGAGGAAGCAGTTGAGGCGCTGCTGGGGGGGTTGAAGTGGGGAGCAGGCCCATTGATACGGGAAGAAAAGCTTAAAGACAGAAAGTTAAAGCTTTGCAACGTTCATGACTCTGCCTGGAAAATGATTTGTAAAAGATAGAAAAACACACTTGCAGGGCTACGTAACCATTAAAGCAATACAACCCCTTCCTCTTATCAGTGTCACTATTTTTATAACCCTGAAATATAATTTATAGTTTGCTTCAGTTTGCTGAGGCGGAAACGCTGGCAGGCTTTTTATCATCCAGCTTAAAGCTAGCTCAGCCTTTTTGGCAATATTGCTTTATTTCTTATTTATCTAGCTTTACAAATCCTGTTCATCTTAAGAACACATATTTCATAGAGCACAAACACATGATGGAATAACATGACAGCACCATCCTGGAATCACATTCTTCATCTATGATGACATTTGGCTCACTCTGGCCATCTTTCATCCAAAATATCCTTGAAAATACAGAGGTCATTTTGACTCACTGCTAAAATAAGACGTGGTATTCGCTGCGCTGATATGCCAGATTGCCACTCACCACGTATGTGAGCGAGAGTGAGGTAAGAGCACAGATTAACCATGGCCGATGATTAATACAACTTGACTTACTGACTTACTGCTAGCAATTATGGCCATGTCTTTTCTCAAGCTCCACTTTCTCACACTCATTGTGGAACACATGGGGGTCCTGGAACATGTGCGTACCAAACACACACACACACACACACATACCACAGATCACCAGCCCACCCTCCACTCAACCTCAAAACCACAAAGGGTTAAATATAATCAATCTTCTTTAACAATGCTGTCAGGGAACTGTCTGAGAACGCTGACAGAAACACACCAATAGCTGCCGCGCACCGGCGACGGCGCATGTGTGTCTGAAGCTGCTGAAAGTGAAGGGATTTTTGCAGAAAGCGTGAACGTTGTGGTGTGGTGCTTTTCATGTCGACAGTCTGCAAACCGTGTGGGCAAGAAGAGCCACATATACACTACCAGTCAAAAGTCTGGACACACTTTCCCACTGGATTTAACAGGGAAGTGTGTCCGAACCAAGCAGCAACCTACGGTGGGTAAAAAAGTGGGGCCTATGTGGAAGTGCACAAAACTGCAGTTCCCCCTTCATCCACTAGGGGCTAGAAAATTCCCATAGACTCCCATGTTAAAATGACCAACTTCACAGCAGAAATAAACATGTTTACAGCAGAAATAAACATGTTTACAGCCTGGTTCAAAAATCCATTTTAGGTTTAATAGGTCATGTTTACCTTCATGAGTGAATTTTTTTCTAACTCACCCGTTTAAAAGTAATTTAATCTCGAAGTTCGGCATATTTAGGGGTGTGTCCTTTTGATTGACAGGTACCCAATCTCCCGCTTCAAGTCAAAAGAACGTAGAACAACCGCAGCTTTTAGCCGGTTAACAACGTGACTTAGCACGCTTACCTCTGTTAGCTGGTTAGCTCCTGTTATCTCCGGGTTAGCTCGGTTAGCTCTTAGCTACAGAAAGCTCAGAGTTCGCTCGATGTCAATCATCCACCATGACGCTCACAGCCCCCCTCTCAGCTCCACCTCTTTGCCCATATATGTATTTTCCGGGGCGAGACGACACGCATGCCCCTGCCAAGATGGTGATGGTAGGAACCGCCCACCGAGCTTCAATTCAGCTCTTCAGAAACCTACGGGTGACGTCACGGAGGCTCTGCCCATCTCTATATACAGTCTGTGGTCCAAACGTTCCAAAGGTGATTAAAACAAGTTCAAGCTACAGATAAAAATGATGCTATTCCAACATAAATCATGATGATTTTTAAACATCGCTGAGGCGATGAACGGAGCCAAATTTGGAAAATATAGTCACTGTCAAAATATTTCTAAGCCTAACTGCTTATTAATGATGCATCTAGCTTTCTGGTTATAAAGTGTAAGGTTGTGTGTGTGTGTGTGTGTGTGTGTGTGTGTGTTTGCATGCATGTGTCAGAGTGTTTCTACTGAAAACCAACCAAAACCACAAGGTTTTGGATATTTCCCAGTCGCTGGAATATACGTGTGTGTGTGTGTGTGTGTGTGTGTGTGTGTGTGTGTGTGTGTGTGTGTGTGTATTACCTGAGCAGACTTGTGGGATCTCCAGCTGTACTGGTGGCTGTGGAGGCTGGCCAGCAACACATTCTCATCTGTGTCCACTTGGCCAAAGCGCAGTGTCTCGTGCGTGTCGTTACAGATCACATAGTGGCTGTAGAGCAGCTCCTCAGCCTCTGGGTTTCCATTCTGAGGGGAAAAAACAGATGTGAGGTGCAGCAGTAGAAAGTATGAATGGATTAATAGAGGCGACATAAAACACTGGATATATGTGAATAAAGTATAGAAAGTGTGTGTACTGGTGTCTGCAGATATGTGTCAACAATTAATCTTTCCTGTCAAACAGGAGGAGAAGATGAATAATTTCATCTGTGGAAGCAACACAAACCCAGCAGGCAGCGATTGTGGCACTTACTGGTTCCCCTCATGATTTCTGCCGTGTATAAAATAAAGAAAAATAATCCATTTAATTTATAACCCCTTTTTCAGCAGCCAAACTGTGTCTGTCACAAGAGTCAACAACTTTCCAGACCCTTTTGATCAACTTTAACCCTTTAATGACCTGATCTACGACACGTTGGAGTGAATCTTACTGGGATTATAATGGATCTTTGCAAAACATTGTGAAAATCAAGGTGCACGTCAGCACTCCATGTTATCCAATAATGTTTGTTTCTATGTTAACCGCTCTCTCAACCATTAGTTAAAAAGTTGATTCTTGTTGTTATTTAAAGGGAAGATGCTTTGATCTTAGTGTGAACATTAAAGGAGAGTTTCTATGCTTCCTCACAACATATTTTAAACTTTTTAAGAAAAGCACTCAGAGAGCTCAAACAGTTCTAAAAAATTCCTGTATCCAAACGGTGATCCGGATCACCACCTATATTAAACCTGTTCTTCCTTTTCACATTCCCAAAAGCTCCTGAAAATGACATGAAAATCCGTCCATAACTTTTTGAGTTATTTTGAACATAAATATAAACATCACCTCCTTGGCGGAGGTAATAACTCATATTCCTGCTTGTCGCAGTCATTAACATAATGCACCTACTGGGAGAAAATAACAGGATATGTGGCCTTCCTCTGGCATTAGTTCAATGGGAGGGTCTTACAGAAAACCATCCGACTCGTGCAGGGATGCGGTCCACTTCTACGTAACCTCGCATGCTAAAGCAGAGTTAACAGGGAGAGCAGACTGTCAAATCTACTGCATCCAAGAACTCAAGTGCACAGTTTGAGAACTGCACAAACTCTGCATGTGTGTTGGACGAAGAGCAAATGGGCTCAAGTGTAAGTTTCACTTGACCTCCTTCCAAAGGCTCTTTGGCCCCGGTGGGATCCGTTCTGCACACCATCGCTCGGCTCTCGATGCACTCAGATGTAGTTCAGACTGCCTCCCAGTAATTACTCAACAATGCCAACAAAGAGGGATCCCAGTCTGCTGTATGCTTTTAAATGGCAGGGGGGCGGTGATGGGTGATGGTTAAAAGAGGCTGGCAGTAAAAGCTCCGTCTGACTGCCAAGCACGTTCGGGGTCCTGGGGTTGTTGATGCGATTGAAAACGGATGGGAAAGTTTACACCATTAAAAAGCAGAGCAATGATAGATGTGTGTGTGCTTTAGAGAGGTAGAGAGAGTAAAAATATAGATGGGACAGCTGCGGCGGCGGGTTGAAATCCATTTGCAGTTTTACAGTGGAACACTATCTGTGGCTCCCTTTCGGATGTGACGCTGCGATTTACAAACTTCCTGCTGCCATCTTAAGATGCCGTCGCTAAGCCCGCTCTTTGATGGGATCGTCTTTCTGCTCAGATTCACGAGGAAATGCGATACACACATCAGAAGACCTGACCACTCTCTGCGTATGAAGGGATTTTAAATGCACAAACATTAAAACAAAGATATTCAACAGTTAACCTATAAATCTTGTGAAAGGCCATGAGATGACTGCTGCTTCTTCAGACGCTGTCCTATTAGGCATCACAGTATCCATATCCCTAATCCACTCAGATACTGTTACACAACTTCTCACAGGCTTCGACACAGATCTGCGCGGCACGTAGAGATGGAAAGGTACAGTAAAATGTCTGGAAAACAGATTGTAAATAATGACACCCACTCAAGACAAATAACCATGAAACAGGACACTGTGGTGGTTAAAGCGAAACCTGCAGAAGGAACATAATGAAACTTTATTCTACAAACACTGATATGTTCTTCCAGACATGACCCAGGCCCACACATCTGCCACAAGCTGGAACTCGATCCCTGCAGGACGTTCTGTCCGGTTGCGAAGGGAAGCAGAGAGTTATTCAGACGCAGGATGAGCAAAGTCCTGAAACAAAACGTATCCATGTCCGGAGGAAAAGTCCTGCTGTCTCTGTTGCACACGTATCAGCCTGTGTGGGAATACTACTGGGCTTTTGTGTGGCTTTCCACTGAAGCCTCTTCCCTTGGGTCAGGGGGCTGAAAGGAGCGAAGAGGTGCTGGGTGAAAGAGAGTTTAAAATGGAGGCATGGGTCTGAGGTTAGAGAGGAGGGGGGCTGAGGTCGGGGCCATACGGGGGGAAAAGAATTAAAGAAAATTAATAAAATACAGAAAATCTCACTCTGTTTTTATTTCTACCTTTGAACTGGGATCCTGAAAGCAGATTTCCACCATCTCTTCTCCGCTTTAGACAACAGCTGAACTCAGCTGAAGGTCAGAGCGACAGAAAAGAGGATGAGGAAGGTGAGGATGTGAACCTTCGGCGCTTCAGAATGAACACAATGTGTGCATTATGTTGTTTAATTCAGAATTATTCATTAGGAATGAAATGATTCTGGATTAGCAGTATCCTCCTACAAATTACATGAAACGCGTTACTTTTATCAGATATACTTTAGATCGGCGGGCTGGGAAGGGTTCTGATTGGACAGAAGGAGGACGTGACGTACTTACGTCTACCGGGAATAAACAAAGTTTGCTTCCTGCTTGTCGTTTTTTTCGGTCGTAACATGAAAGACTACATAATAAATACCAGTTTCGCTGTTATTTTGTTTATAATTTTGAAGCAGCAGCGCGACACGAGCACACTACTTCACTTTTTCCCAGCAGCTGAGAAGAGAAGGAAGATCGACGACCGAAGACGGGAGGTGTGGGATATGTGTGTCATCAGGACGGGACAATGTAAGGAACATACTCAGGAGTAAACTCTGGATTTAAGGTTTACATGACAGAATAATTAAACACTTTGGATAATTAAGTTTAATTCTGAATTGATTTTCAGAATTAAGTGTTTATAAGGTCGTTTTTCAGCTGTTTAAAGCAGATTTAACTTTTATAAATGTAAACGTGGCTATTGAGTAAATATTAGCGTGTGAACTGAGTATTAGTGGTGTTATTACTGAACATTTCTGTATAAATCACAATATTTCTACGTGTTGCATCCCATCTGGAAGCGTTTCAGCTGTTCTGGTTGCGGTGGGCTGTCATGACCATGGCTGGGTTGTGAGGTTCCAGTAGGATCATAGATGAGGAATCTGCTCTGTGTTTCAGCGCTGACCCTGCAGGCCACATCACAACAGGCCTGCCAGCCAGCCTTGACACCAGGAAATATGAGAATGGCTGAAACAATCATACGTCCTTCTGCTGCGGAAGGGGAGCCTGTTAACATCTATGACAACTACAACTAATTTCAAGATTTTTTTTCCATGTATGACAGTGTGTGCCCCGGTGTGTCTGAAATGTACAATTCTCTGAGGTCAAACATACATACTTATAAGTGGCACCAAGACAGCAGAGTGTTTTCACTTCATTTCAGATATACAAGGTTTTTTTCCACCGCATACGAGTTTGTGTTTCAGAGAAAATTCCTAAAAAAGAGTCCTGATTGTAACACGTTCCCTACCTCTGAAGTAGACAAGCTGTTTCTAAAGAATTTGCCTTTTGTACTTGACCTCTCTTTACCTCTACTCCAAACCTACCACAGACGCTTGCAGCGCATTTGACTTATAATTGCGGAGCATTTTCCAGTTGTGTTCTGGGAAGTGTCGGCTGGAAGCAGTTAATAAGGTTCTGTACAAGTTGCTGCTGCTGTTGAGACCAACCAGGACAAAACGACTGACTCTTGGAATTAATACTGTATCAATAAACATGAGGATGAAGCTTTCAGAGCAGAAGTGCAAATGAGAGCTGGATATAAATGCTTTTGTTTAGGGATTTGAAGCAAAGTGGTTCTTTTTTTGCAGCTTAACAGAGGATATAAAGCACTGTGGGGCTTGGTCCACGTAGCAGGAAGTCACCGGGAGGCTCAGCAAGCTTGTGTTTTTATCAAAGATTTCTTTTAGTTTCCGTTTCTAAGACAGCAGTATCTCCTTTAACCGCTGCTTATGATGAACCAGGTTACCTCTGGCCAGTCACAGATGGTAAGCAGCAACATCCGCTGGTTAAAAGCGAAGCCTGTACAGAAGCGCCAACAACTGCAGTTCCCTCCTCATCCACTAGGGCACAGGTGTCGAACTCCAGTCCTGGAGGGCACTGTATCCTGAAGGTTTTTGTTGTCTCCATGCTCCAACACACCTGACCGAAACTGAAAAACAGGTTGACAAGAAGCTGCTGGATGCATTTGATTTGAATCAGCTGCGTTGGTAAAGGGAAACAACAAAAACCTGCCGGATACCGGCCCTCCAGGACTGGAGTTTGACACCCTTGCACTAGGGGCTCCAAAAGGGAACCAATCCCTGTAGAGTCCCATGTTAACAAGACCAACTTCACAGCAAAAATAAAGATGTTTACAGCCTGGTACAAAAAACATTTTAGGTTTAATAGGTCAAGTTTACCTTAATGACAACGGGGGGGGGGACTTTACCATAACTCAACCATTTAGATGTTATCTAATGTTGCAATTCAGCGTAATAAAGGTGTTTCTTTTAAATTGACAGGAATCCAATATTTGGCTACAACAAGGCAGAGTGTAGCATGGAAGTGATTTTATCCGGCTAACAGTATGACTTAGCTTGTTAGCTCCTGTTAGCTCTGAGTTAGCTCAGTTAGCTCTTAGCTACAGGCAGCTCTAACTCTTTCCTCATTTTTGTATTTTCTGGGAGTGATGACACGTGACGCTGCCAAGACGTCGATGGTGGGAACCATCCAATGAGCTTCAGTTCAGTTCAGAAACCTACGGGTGACGTCACAGAGGCTCCGCCCATCTTCTACACGGTGTGTGTGTGAAACATTCAAACCTCACCATCAGTATCCGGTATCATTTTCTTTGGAGTCACAACTCTAAACACAACACGTACCAATTAGAACATAACTTCTTGACTAAATGAATGCAGTTTCTGACACCTTACAGTGTTACTAAAAACAGCTCAGCACTGTGAACTGAAATAACTTCCATGTTGTATTAATATTTATCTCTTTTGGTTGAGATACCGGAGGTTCAGGTCTCCTTGCTGGTGCAGCAAGCGACTCTTATAAGCTGCTGCCAGCCTTACTGGACCCTACCACAGTGTCACAGGGATGTTTGGGGATTTATGTGGCGTTTTCTGGTCGGTTTAAACTGTTGCAGCCATCTTGTTTTCCTTTTGTGTTTACTTTTTGTTTTGCTTAAATGGTATTTAGGTTTATGTGATCAGTTTGTTCGTTGTGTTCATCTGATTTTCTCTGATTTGGTTTTTGAGTCTAGTCACATTAAGTTAACCTTTTTTTAGTGATAAGTTTAATTAAACTTTTGATTTTGCAACAGTATTTATATTTTTGGGGATGAATAAAACAGTCCCATGTCCTGCTGCCTTACTGCTTCGTACCAGATACTTTGATTATCTATCAATCTATATCTGTTGCACATATTTTTTTTAACCATGAGCACCAAACAGAGTGTGTCTGCTCTCACACTAACAACAACAGAGTCTTATAACCAGTGCTTTAAGTGGAACAAAACAAGTGGTAGTACTCCATTAATGACTTGCTGTCAGTTTGTCATGCAAATATGGGACAAAAACATGGCTGATACTTATATGTAGATCTATAAATCGATCTGTAGATTAATAGTTTTATAGCACAGAAATGACATAAAACAAACACAGCAAGTTTTAAATCAAATCCACATTTGCCAAATTCAAAGTGCCATGGAGACACTTTTATGAACTTCAAGCCTCATTGCTGGACATTAAGAAAAACACTGACAAGTAAATACATAAACTTACAGTTTTTTAACCCTTCCATGCATGAATACATAATAAAAACAATGCAACATTTTTCACGTTTTTGTAAAAAAAAAAACCAACTGAAGTGGTTTATTTACTAAAATACCGTCCTCATTCATGAATATGCAAGATAAAAGCTTGTAAACAGGTTCCCACTACAGGGCCACTATGCATGAAAGTGTTTAAAAACATAAAAAGTTCTACATTTAGACTTATTTAGCTTATTACCAGACTAATTTAACAGTGTATTACGATTAAACTTTTCCTCTGTGAAATATGTTTTTCACAGCACCAGGTCTGGTCCATGTCACTTAGCAATATTATCTTTAACCTAGAAATAATCTTCAAAAACTCAAAATACTGACCA
Source organism: Telmatherina bonti (assembly GCF_933228915.1). Classification (NCBI taxonomy): domain Eukaryota; kingdom Metazoa; phylum Chordata; class Actinopteri; order Atheriniformes; family Telmatherinidae; genus Telmatherina; species Telmatherina bonti. The sequence continues at coordinate 34,660,915 of NC_136623.1, read as the reverse complement.
GTCATACAATTAGTCTGCAGCATCTGACCTTCATTGTCTGGTGTAGTAAATGACTGTTAGTAGTACTACTGTAGTAAATGACTGTTAGTAGTACTACTGTAGTAAATGACTGTTAGTAGTACTACTGTAGTAAATGACTCTTAAGTAGTACTACTGTAGTAAATGACTGTTAGTAGTACTACTGTAGTAAATGACTCTTAAGTAGTACTACTGTAGTAAATGACTGTTAGTAGTACTACTGTAGTAAATGACTGTTAGTAGTACTACTGTAGTAAATGACTGTTAGTAGTACTACTGTAGTAAATGACTGTTAGTAGTACTACTGTAGTAAATGACTCTTAAGTAGTACTACTGTAGTAAATGACTGTTAGTAGTACTACTGTAGTATATGACTGTTAGTAGTACTACTGTAGTAAATGACTCTTAAGTAGTACTACTGTAGTAAATGACTGTTAGTAGTACTACTGTAGTAAATGACTCTTAAGTAGTACTACTGTAGTAAATGACTGTTAGTAGTACTACTGTAGTAAATGACTCTTAAGTAGTACTACTGTAGTAAATGACTGTTAGTAGTACTACTGTAGTATATGACTGTTAGTAGTACTACTGTAGTAAATGACTCTTAAGTAGTACTACTGTAGTAAATGACTGTTAGTAGTACTACTGTAGTAAATGACTGTTAGTAGTACTACTGTAGTAAATGACTGTTAGTAGTACTACTGTAGTAAATGACTGTTAGTAGTACTACTGTAGTAAATGACTGTTAGTAGTACTACTGTAGTAAATGACTGTTAGTAGTACTACTGTAGTAAATGACTGTTAGTAGTACTACTGTAGTATATGACTGTTAGTAGTACTACTGTAGTAAATGACTGTTAAGTAGTACTACTGTAGTAAATGACTGTTAAGTAGTACTACTGTAGTAAATGACTGTTAGTAGTACTACTGTAGTAAATGACTGTTAGTAGTACTACTGTAGTATATGACTGTTAGTAGTACTACTGTAGTAAATGACTCTTAAGTAGTACTACTGTAGTAAATGACTGTTAGTAGTACTACTGTAGTAAATGACTGTTAGTAGTACTACTGTAGTAAATGACTGTTAGTAGTACTACTGTAGTAAATGACTGTTAGTAGTACAACTGTAGTAAATGACTGTTAGTAGTACTACTGTAGTAAATGACTGTTAGTAGTACTACTGTAGTAAATGACTGTTAGTAGTACTACTGTAGTATATGACTGTTAGTAGTACTACTGTAGTAAATGACTGTTAGTAGTACTACTGTAGTATATGACTGTTAGTAGTACTACTGTAGTAAATGACTGTTAAGTAGTACTACTGTAGTAAATGACTGTTAGTAGTACTACTGTAGTAAATGACTGTTAGTAGTACAACTGTAGTAAATGACTGTTAGTAGTACTACTGTAGTAAATGACTGTTAGTAGTACTACTGTAGTAAATGACTGTTAGTAGTACTACTGTAGTAAATGACTGTTAGTAGTACTACTGTAGTAAATGACTGTTAGTAGTACTACTGTAGTAAATGACTGTTAGTAGTACTACTGTAGTAAATGACTGTTAGTAGTACTACTGTAGTAAATGACTGTTAGTAGTACTACTGTAGTAAATGACTGTTAGTAGTACTACTGTAGTATATGACTGTTAGTAGTACTACTGTAGTATATGACTGTTAAGTAGTACTACTGTAGTAAATGACTGTTAGTAGTACTACTGTAGTAAATGACTGTTAGTAGTACTACTGTAGTAAATGACTGTTAGTAGTACTACTGTAGTAAATGACTGTTAGTAGTACAACTGTAGTAAATGACTGTTAGTAGTACTACTGTAGTAAATGACTGTTAGTAGTACTACTGTAGTAAATGACTGTTAGTAGTACTACTGTAGTAAATGACTGTTAGTAGTACTACTGTAGTAAATGACTGTTAGTAGTACTACTGTAGTAAATGACTGTTAGTAGTACTACTGTAGTAAATGACTGTTAGTAGTACTACTGTAGTATATGACTGTTAGTAGTACTACTGTAGTAAATGACTGTTAAGTAGTACTACTGTAGTAAATGACTGTTAGTAGTACTACTGTAGTAAATGACTGTTAGTAGTACAACTGTAGTAAATGACTGTTAGTAGTACTACTGTAGTAAATGACTGTTAGTAGTACTACTGTAGTAAATGACTGTTAGTAGTACTACTGTAGTAAATGACTGTTAGTAGTACTACTGTAGTAAATGACTGTTAGTAGTACAACTGTAGTAAATGACTGTTAGTAGTACTACTGTAGTAAATGACTGTTAGTAGTACTACTGTAGTAAATGACTGTTAGTAGTACTACTGTAGTAAATGACTGTTAAGTAGTACTACTGTAGTAAATGACTGTTAGTAGTACTACTGTAGTAAATGACTGTTAGTAGTACTACTGTAGTAAATGACTGTTAGTAGTACTACTGTAGTAAATGACTGTTAGTAGTACTACTGTAGTAAATGACTGTTAGTAGTACTACTGTAGTAAATGACTGTTAGTAGTACTACTGTAGTAAATGACTGTTAGTAGTACTACTGTAGTAAATGACTCTTAAGTAGTACTACTGTAGTAAATGACTGTTAGTAGTACTACTGTAGTAAATGACTGTTAGTAGTACTACTGTAGTAAATGACTCTTAAGTAGTACTACTGTAGTAAATGACTGTTAGTAGTACTACTGTAGTAAATGACTCTTAAGTAGTACTACTGTAGTAAATGACTGTTAGTAGTACTACTGTAGTATATGACTGTTAGTAGTACTACTGTAGTAAATGACTCTTAAGTAGTACTACTGTAGTAAATGACTGTTAGTAGTACTACTGTAGTAAATGACTCTTAAGTAGTACTACTGTAGTAAATGACTGTTAGTAGTACTAATGTAGTATATGACTGTTAGTAGTACTACTGTAGTAAATGACTCTTAAGTAGTACTACTGTAGTAAATGACTGTTAGTAGTACTACTGTAGTAAATGACTGTTAGTAGTACTACTGTAGTAAATGACTGTTAGTAGTACTACTGTAGTAAATGACTGTTAGTAGTACTACTGTAGTAAATGACTGTTAGTAGTACTACTGTAGTAAATGACTCTTAAGTAGTACTACTGTAGTAAATGACTGTTAGTAGTACTACTGTAGTATATGACTGTTAGTAGTACTACTGTAGTAAATGACTGTTAGTAGTACTACTGTAGTAAATGACTGTTAGTAGTACTACTGTAGTATATGACTGTTAGTAGTACTACTGTAGTAAATGACTCTTAAGTAGTACTACTGTAGTAAATGACTGTTAGTAGTACTACTGTAGTAAATGACTTAAGTAGTACTACTGTAGTAAATGACTGTTAGTAGTACTACTGTAGTATATGACTGTTAGTAGTACTACTGTAGTAAATGACTCTTAAGTAGTACTACTGTAGTAAATGACTGTTAGTAGTACTACTGTAGTATATGACTGTTAGTAGTACTACTGTAGTAAATGACTCTTAAGTAGTACTACTGTAGTAAATGACTGTTAGTAGTACTACTGTAGTAAATGACTCTTAAGTAGTACTACTGTAGTAAATGACTGTTAGTAGTACTACTGTAGTATATGACTGTTAGTAGTACTACTGTAGTAAATGACTCTTAAGTAGTACTACTGTAGTAAATGACTGTTAGTAGTACTACTGTAGTATATGACTGTTAGTAGTACTACTGTAGTAAATGACTCTTAAGTAGTACTACTGTAGTAAATGACTCTTAAGTAGTACTACTGTAGTAAATGACTGTTAGTAGTACTACTGTAGTATATGACTGTTAGTAGTACTACTGTCGTCACTACCTGTCGTCCCTGTACGACAGGTGTCAGAGCTTAGTCCGCATTGCCGGTAGCTTCCGATGAGGAAGCAGAGCTGGTGGACTCAGGGGTGGACTCTGTTATCTCTGGGGCTGAAGTCGCTGAGGTTGTCAAAAAGCTCCTTGGCGGCAAGGCCCCGGGGGTGGATGAGATCCGCCCAGAGTTCCTTAAGGCTCTGGATGCTGTGGGGCTGTCCTGGCTGACACGCCTCTAAAGCATTGCGTGGATATCAGGGGCAGTACTGCTGGATTGGCAGACTGGGGTGGTGGGGGACCGGAGGGTGAGTTCCAATCACAGGGGAATCACACTCCTCAGCCTCCCTGGTAAGGCCTATTCAGGGGTCCTGGAGAGGAGGGTCCGCCGGATAGTCGAATCCTGGATTGAGGAGGAGCAGTGTGGTTTTCGTCCTGGTCGCGGAACAATGGACCCTCTTTGGGGTCCTGGAGGGGGCATGGTGAGGTGAGGGTTGAACTCCGCCAAGGCTGCCCTTTTATCACCGATTCTGTTCATAACTTATATGGACAGAATTTCTAGGCGCAGCCGAGGTGTTGAGGGGATCCGACTTGGTGGCCTCAGGATTGGGTCCCTGCTTTTTGCAGATGACGTGGTCCTGTTGGCTTCATCTGGTCGTGATCTGCAGCTCTCGCTTGAGCGATTCGCGGCCGGGATGGGAATCAGCACCTCCAAATCTGAGACCATGGTCCTCAGCCGGAATAGGGTGGATTGCCCTCTCCGGGTCGGGGGTCAGGTCCTGCCTCAAGTGGAGGAGTTTAAATATCTCGGGGTCTTGTTCACGAGTGAGGGAAGGATGGAACGCGAGATCGACAGAGAGAACCAGTGTGGCGTCTGCAGTAATGTGGACTCTGCGCCGGTCTGTCGTGGTGAAGAAGGAGCTGAGCCAGAAGGTGAAGCTCTCGATTTACCAGTCGATCTACGTTCCTACCCTCACCTATGGTCATGAGCTGTGGGTCGTGACCGAAAGAACGAGATCTCGTATACAGGCGGCTGAAATGGGTTCCCTCCGCAGGGTGGCCGGGCTCTCCCTTAGAGATAGGGTGAGGAGCTCGGTCATCCGGGAGGGGCTCAGAGTAGAGCCGCTGCTCCTCCGCATCGAGAGGAACCAGTTGAGGTGGCTCGGGCATCTGGTCAGGATGCCTCCTGGTGAGGTGTTCCAGGCACGTCCCTCTGGGAGGAGACCCCAGGGAAGACCCAGGACACGCTGGAGGGATTATATCTCTCGGCTGGCCTGGGAACGCCTCGGGATCCCCCCCCCCCCCCCCCCCCCCGCAGAGTTGGCAAATGTGGCTGGGGAGAGGGAAGTCTGGGCTTCCCTGCTTAGGGTGCTGCCCCCGCGACCCGACCCCGGATAAGCGGCAGAAGATGAAGATGAAGATGAAATATAAGCTGTAATATGTGGTGAAGTCGTAGGAGGGTATACTGATTGTTGAGGAAAGCTGGTAAAAGTCCCAGTACGCACTATTTGCTGAAACAAAGTTCTGGTAAGCAAATGGATAGAATTTAAAAGTGCCGGTACTGCGTACCACTGCGTACCGCTGCGTACCGCGGCGTACCGCGGCGTACTGGCCCGCTTAAAGCACTGCTTATAACAACTGAATCTGACAGCAGAAACAGCTGCACATTAACATCATCAAACTAACCCTCGTATTGGTGTGTGTCTACCTCTGACGCGATGATGCAGCCTGAAAAATACCCCAAAAGAAGAAGCAGCGGCAAGTTGAGGTTTGTGTTTCTGCTGAGAAACAAACACATGTAGTATAAATCACGAGGAATTGTTGAAAGGGATTTTTTTCCCCCTTTCATGCTAAATGCCAACATAGCATTCAGAAAGCTAAATATACGCTAAGCATAAAAAAAGGTGTGTCTGAAAGCAACTAATAACATAGGCAATGCTGTTTTTAATGTTGGGTAAAGCCCTCCATGGATACCAACATGTCCCAAACACACCAATAAAGCTGCAAAATGACCTTTCATTATAACATCACCGACACTCTGAAGCCTTATTTACGACAGAAGTAACCAGAATAAATAGGGAACATTGACTAGCTTGTGCTAAATGATGCAAAAATGCCAAGAATCAAATATGAGCAATCATCAAACGCAGTCGGTTGAGAGTCAGTGATGCCACTGAGTGAAAACAAAAGTATTAAACCGCGAGCCAGGACAATCATTTCAAAGTGTATTTTTATACAGCTTGTTTAATTTTATTTTCCGCAGGTAAAAGAGCACAGCTGTTCCTAGAAAAACATCAGCTATTATTTCTTTCACCTGGCAGCCGGTTGCTGCATGCAAGTACCTCATGTCTCCAGAGGCCAGTATATGAGTCAGCAGAGCAGAGCGCGATAGGGAACACGAAGCCAGAGAGACCTGCGCGCGTGTGTGTGTGTGTGTGCGTACAAACCGAAAAGACGAGACGGTGGGGAACTTGGGCCAGATGAGGTCTTGGCAGGTGTCACTACTCAACTTTTACCATGTTTTCATGGGCATGGCTTCACACACAAACATCCTGGCTACCAGAAGCAGTGCTGAGAGCTGGGAACCGAGAGACGACGAGGACCGCAGCACCAGGATCCTCTTAGACAGAATTTACACCGAACAACAAGGCAGCTCCACTCTGAAGCTTTTATTACTGCTGGCGTGCAACCAAAACCATCCTCATGAAATCCACTTGGTTAGTTTGTTTAGCTGATACCTCGACTGGGACAAAAGGCCGTCTCTCAGCAAACTCTCTGAACGAACATCCATTTTCTGAAGGTTTGCTCTGCACATTTACGGGCCCCTGGTGCCGCATGGAGCTGCTGCATACAGGTGTTTGTGATTAAACATCAGGGAAAATCCCTTGTTTTCCTAAATGTTTGAATGCATCCCACATTCTTCATGCACAACACCCCCCGACGCTTTTTTTGTCACCTCTAACACACTTCTTCATGCTGCAATGAGAAACTGTCTGGATGTGGTTTTAAATCACTTTCACTCGTGGAAAAAAACCTAAAAAATACCAACATTTGCTTCAGATATCAGCTGTTTCTGGATAAGACTGGAGTTTGTTACCTGTTGCCAGCTGAGCAGGGCAGTGTCCACGGTGTGGATGGCATACTGGCCAAAACTGAGAAACACTGGATCCACAAAAACATTCAGATCCAGAGACGAGTTCTGGGGGCAGCTGGTGAACGTAGCCTGACCCTGATAAACACATGAAATAAACAAATTTCTTTTTAGAAATGAATGAAAACTCCAGACAGCTAGGATAGGTGTTGAGCTCTACCTGCAGCAGACAAGGCTGGAGGAGCTGAAGGTGTGTTAGATTTCGGTACTCCAGCAGCTTACAGCCCAGCTGGGTGGAAAATCTGAACTCCTGACAGAGACATGGTCCGTTGCTCCACTGACGCAAGAAGACGCGGGGCTCCCGAGCACCAATCACCATGAACTCCTGCTCCTGTGGCAGCTTCCTGTCTGGCAGGAAGGGGTGGAGTTTCTTCGATGGAACTGGAGAAATTACACATATTAGTGAATTTAAATGAGTCCTAACTATTCATATTTAAACCATATAGACATACACACTCACACACTCACAAACTTCAGCCAGAGATAAATCACAGGAGAAACAACAAACTTTATACATCACACATGCAGGATCTCTGCATTTCTGTTTAGTGTGGAATTCCTTCATTTGATTCAGGTGTGTTGGAGGAGGAATGCATCTAAAAGACGCAGGATAGCAGCTCTCCAGGACCAGACTTGGGCTCCTCTGCTCTACATTACAAAATAAAGGAATAAAACTTCCAGTAAAAGTTAAGCGGGGTTACTGGACTTCAGGGAAAAATCTTGTTGGTTCAGATGAAGACAGATCAGGGAACGTCTGTCAGGAAAATCCATCTTATTCAGAGATCAGCTGATGAGCAGCAGCAGGTATCCGAAGCTGATGACGTTAGGATCCTCCAAGGCAGGGATCCCCACTCCTGGTCCTGGACAGCTGATGTCCTGCAGGCTTTCTGATTGTCCCTGCTGCAACACACTTGATTCATATCAGTGTGTATTTTGCAGACATGAGCAGAGCCCCTGTATGACACCGACCCTGGAGGACCAGGACCGAGGATCCTTCCTCCAGAGCTGGATATTGTCCTTCCTGTGGTGTTAAAGGAAGCAGCGTTCCTCCTGCAGGAAGCAGAATCTTTGGCTGCTCATGATGGGACCACCATCATCCCCTGACCTCAACCCTTCTGAGAGCCTGTGGAGCATCTTTAAAAGGTGTTCGGGGGGGGTGGGGGGGGTGGGGGGGGGGGGGTTTGACCTTTAAACTCCAGCTTTAGGAGGTAATTCTGGTTTAATCTCCCGGATGTTTAATGGATGAGAGTTGTTGACGTGATATCAGAGAAGGATTTATTTCTAAAAGAATGATCTTCTAAACAATGAAAAATATACAAACGTGAACATTTTCAGCTCTTTATCTATTCTAATGTTACAAAACATGCAGAATAATCTGGAACGTGATGCTTTAATTGTTTAATAAACAAAATCCAGTTCATTATACAACATAATATAATGTTTGACTATTAAAAACTGTTTTCAGTCATTTGCAATGATTATTTAGGAGAAAAACAAAAACATTATAAGCAGTAACACAGCATTGATTGAGAAAAGGTGTAGTTTTTCCCCAGATGTGTTCTCAGCAGACAATCCGAACACAAGACACTGTAATACGGTTAAACCTGACCTACCTTTACCCAGCTGCTCCAGGTGGTTGCACAGGTGAACTTCCAGCTGTGCTAGCTGCAGGGACACTCCCAGTGAAGGGACAAACCAGGGTGCGAAGCAGGAGTCAACGCGGGTGCAGGCCGCCAACGCCATCGGAGATACCAGCTGATCACAGTGGAGCTGGGAGCCACACTCGCTATCCGAGCTGCAGATTCACAACACAGACAATAACACACTGTTAACTATTAAAGCTGAAAGTGTAAAAATAAAGAAAACTACAGACTAAAAATCAAATTTTTTTTAAAATATGAAGCTGTTTTATATAAAAAGTTTCACATGAAAAGTATAAGACCAGCTAAAATGAAGATGAAAGTCCAGTTCAACCCGTCAGGTTCTCATTTATACGTCTGTGAATTTAATTTAACCCAAACAGTCAGACATCTTCAGAGAAATCTCCAACCTTCCTACAGATATCAGGAAGCCAGAGGAAAGGAGAGAGTGATGTGGAGGAGGCCGCTGCAGAACGTCATCATGCCCACAAGTTTCCCTTTGCGGACATTAATTGCCTGTCGCGCCTGATGATGCTGAATGGGAAGATAATTGAAACGAGTGACCATTTGCTCTGCAATTTGCTGCTACAATGATCCACCATTAAAAAGTTCTGCAGGAAACTCTATTCCTGCTGAGAAACGCTGCTGCAGCGAAGTGCTCCTTAAACAGATAAGCATCATATGTTGACAATTTTCATTACTTCCAGTTGGCAGCGCAGCCGAGTTATTTTTCTGGAGGAAACTAAAGTATGGCAGATGAAACGAGTGAGTAAGGAAAAGGGAATCAATTTTGATGAAAAAAGACAAATAATTTAAACATAAAGGAAATGTAATGTTTGGACTATGATTGTAATGAGATACAGATGTATATTTTGCTTCACACAGTATCTGGTCCTGAAGAGTTTCTCTCTGCTTCTTCCCTCCTCTTCTGATTTTCTGAAGCTGTTTAAAACACACAGATTGCGAGTTTGGCAAGTTTCTTACACAAAAAGTTCCCTAAAACCCAAAAGGAAGTAAAAATGGAAAAAAACAGCAAGGTAAGATGAAGACAGAAGGAGAAAATGCTTCAAACCCCAAAGACGTCAGAGAAGGCAGCGGTAGCAAGAAGAAAGGAGGAAAATCCTGCGCTGTGAGGTGTTACACTGTTGGTCCAACCCATCCAATCCAAGCTTAACCCTGCCCAGCCCAGGCTAAGAAAGGCCTAAGAGCTTCTGAGCCAACCCAAAGGGGGGGGTTTCTCCTCCTGCTTCCCGTGAGCTTCCCCTCGATTAGATACACTCAAGGTAAGCAGGAAGGAATCCGGATGGGCCCTGACAGGCGCTTGGTGTGCTGGGAAATCTCATTAGGCCGATCTGAATGCCTTCCAAGCCCGCTCCCTGATCCTGCACACCAGATGTGGGGCGAGGGACACATTCGAGCTCTTTGTGCTCAGTGGTCTGGGTGCACTCTCCCTGTGTTTTTCTCATACAGGACGGCACAAAGTCTGTGTATCCACACACACATGCGGTACCTGTGTGTTGGCAGATACGAGCCCGCAAGTTCAGGTACGCCTGCAGCAGCAGATCCAAACACACAAACATTTCCCGCACCTCTGTTCATCTCCTCCATCTCCGTTGTTGTTCAGTACGATCCTCCAGAGGTCTGAGGCCACCAGCTCCTTCTGCTGGTCGGTGAGGCTGAGGCTGGGCAGCTGCAGCTGGCAGGCGCAGCTTTCAGACAGGCTGAACTCCCGGTACGGAACAAAAGCCTGCTGGAGCTCATCCCAGTACTCCAGGCTGCATGGTACCTGAAAGAAAAGAAAAGCAACTTAAAGCAAACTTTTAGATGTGAACCTTGTTGTTGTGGTACGCTGTTGATGGATGCAAATCATCAGTGTGCAAAGAGTTGATGAATAATGGAAATGGTTTAACAGGTGAGACGGCTTCCATCTTTAATTACACATCGTTCCAACAATCTTCCTCTCATCTGGAATCAGTGTGAAAAGCTCCAAACCTTTGTTCACGGCTTCATAACAGCAAAATTCCTGCATTCAAAACACAAACCGACCATGTGATCGCTCACACATACTGCTCCATCATTGCCTTCCTCCTCATAAAGTCAGCTGGTATCTGCTGAAACCACCAAACACAAGTTACAAAGACGGCTGAGAGGGGGAGTAGCTCTGACAATAGCTGCACGGAAAGCCATACGCCATGCATGACCAACGTGCTTTTCCTGCAGGGTTCTGAACAAACATTCTGCAGAGCGCTGATTCAAACCGCTTTGTGCACCATCAGCGCGCCAGAAGACCTCTTGGAGAATGGTTTTGCTGTGGGACTGACAGTCTTTTCTCCCAATCCCACAGCTATTCTCCTGTTATTACAACATTTTTGTCTTCTTCAGGACACAACTGGATATTCATCTTTGTATTCCTCAGTTGGACGAGACTCAGATTTAACGTTCCAGTCCAAACAAACACATCATTGCAGCCCTGATTACTCGCTGGCGGAGGATTACTGTAAAGCTTTGTTATGAGACAACAGGTACTGCAGCTCTGTGGATCTCCCCAGTTAAACATTAAGTATTAAACAAGTGCAGTGGTCTGCTAATCATCAAATGCTAATGCTGCGCTGACCCCTGCGGTACAAGGGTAATCCCTGCCTTACGGAGAGAAGGAGCATGGGATCTTTTTCTTTTAATGGACCTCACATTAGATTCCTGATTTTTACTCTCATCTCACAAAAGAAAACTGAAACTTTCTTGCCAAGTTGGAAAAAGGAAAAAGAAAAAACAACAGTACTTTGACAGCTGACCACCAACACAGCCAGAGCAAAACCCATCTCATCCACGGCTACATCCATAACACACATTAGCGTTGAGGTTGTGTGTCCATTTCCCACACTGCACAACAAGGGTTCTTCTTTTAAAGACTCTTAGATGTGATCACCGCTAAGGCTCCGAGCCAACATGAACAGAAATGTGTCTGGTTGCTCCTGTGTGAACTAAACCAGAATCTCAGGTTCCCTTGACCACCTGCACAACTCAGCTACTGATGGATCGGTCGTGGCAGAACCCTCTGGAGACCACACCTGAAAGATGCCAGGCAGAAAGCCCTGATTCAGAGAGTGTGTGTGTGTGTGTGTGTGTGTACCGCAGGTTTAGAGCCTCTTGAACTGCTGCCAAACTCTCGGGAATGTCAGCACCTTTGTGTGTGTGTTCATAAAAATGTGCGCATGCGTCCGTAACATTGGCATTTGTCAGGCTGCGCTGTTGCACGGAGATGGATGAGGTAACCGTAGCTTACATCATGTATGAAATGTCACACGGCTTTTCCTGGAATCAGCTTCTCATAATTGCACCTGACAGAGTTGTGCACCCGCAATCCCAACACTCAGCCACCGGAGCGGAAACTCACTGAATCCCTTCTGAGAATTCCCAGAACCGCATTGCTAAAACACCGAGCATGGTTCTTTTTTTTCCACCTGGGATACTCTATACGTATGACGGCATGCAGAAACGGATACGAGGCACATATATGGAACAGTGAAACACATTTGCATGGTTGAATGTGCGTCATGTTCCCTCCGACTTGGAGTTATGGCCTGGGAAGCAAGCGGAGATGGATATGATAACCAATTGTTGGAAGGAAGATGGAAAACTCTTTGGATGTTGAGTAGCTTGGCAGGGAGGGAGGGGGGAGGGAAGGGGGAGGGAAGGGCACCTGTGTATACGTCAACAGGATTGTGTATGGGAATTTAACAGGACTGCTTCTATGAAAGACAAAAGTAAACATGTGTGTGTGTGTGTGTGTGTGTGTGTGTATGTACACAGGTGTGCGTTTGTATGTAAGTGCAAGATTTGGTCTGAGCAGTGTGTGTGTGTATGAATGTGTGTGTACGTTATCTGTAAAACAATATGTATCCCTGAATAGCTCACATTCCCTCAGCTGGATGGGTGCAATCTGGGTTTTCTTCAAACGGAGCCGGTTCTGCAGCTGGACTTTGTGCAAAATAACAATCAAGAAGTTGTCAGAAATGTTTTGGGTGTCACTCGGTGTGTGTGTGTGTGTGTGTGTGTCAAAGTCCTTGAAAATGATGTAAAGGAATCTTTAGGTTGTTAAATACAACCAACTGTTTAGAAGTATTTCTACACGTAGAAGTGCTGTATGAATCTTCTTTCCTCTGCGGGTGAAAAACTACAAACGGCCGCTCTGCATGGATCGGCTTCTCCGGGTCTGGTGGAACGATCAGGACTTCTCATGAGCTTAACCAAAGGCAGACACTCCAAAGCAAATACACAACAGAAAGAAATTATTTCAATTTCCACGTCGGACCGAATTGTGATGGCTGCTAAATCTCCAATACGTCGCTGCAACTGAAGACTCCCTCAGCTCACACTGAGACTGCGGCTGCTGACATCCACAACCTTGTGTGCCGTTACTTTTATTAACAACATCAACACCGTTATTAGGTCTTCTGTTATTCCACTGATGCCTGTATGTCCAGAAATTCCACCACTAGCTACCTCTTATCAGCCAGCAGACAAATTGAATTGACATCGGCTTGAGCAAATGTTTATCCAGGAGATGTAATGAAAATTGTTCTGAAAATGACTCCTGCTGTGCTGTCTCAGGTGGGCTCATATACATTAACATTCATCAGTGTGGAAAATCAGGAATAAGCCCACACTGAGATCTGAAAGCTCTTCTTTTTGGTTGTTTTTTTCTCTGCAAAGCCAAACGTTAAAAGGATTGGAGTTTTTTGCGGATGAGGTGTAGAAAGTCCAGATCAAATTAACCACATGGACGGTTTTTTATTTTTTCAGTGCATTAGCTGTGACTAATGCAGGTCTGTTTGAGCACTGTCCCGCTAAAATAATAGTTATCTTGGCTTCTAATACCATCGTGCTCTTTCTGGTTCAATGTGTTGCTCTAAAGTGAAACATCTCACAAACTCCCTTCGGATTCAAACTCCCTACACGCTTGTGCAAACAGGATAAAAAGAATTAATCAGAGAAAATAAATAAAGGGTACATCGTGAGCCGAGAGCTGATGACGGAGCTGTTTTTCTAATAATAACAACAATGACAAAACGCAGCAGCTGCAGAAGTGTTTACGGCTGAAGGTTTGCTGGATCATCTCAGGCCACAGAGCTTTTATGATCCGGGTCGCAGGCCAGCAGGGTCCTGATGGCAGCAGGGCCCTGCGGAGACATGAAAGGCGATCCCACACTGCCATGCACGAAAGCAACAGCAGGGGAGCAGATGGCGTGGTGCCTGTCTGAAGGAGTCGGAGCAGCTTGGAAACGTCCTCAAACGACGACTGGATGATCGCATTAAGACGTTTGCACAGTGAGAGAAGCTGGGGCGAGTGGAAGAGACCACATCTCACACCATCTCCTGCTCCCCTGCGCAGCCATCAGGCTGAATCCCAGCCTCCGTGTTTACTAAGTGATTCTCAGGCTTCAGGACCCCAAAGACAAGCAAAAGGAGGGGAGAGAACAGGGAAGGATGGAAAGAGCAGGGAGAACACCTGCTTATGATTCAGGCCAGACCACACAGTGGTGAGAAGGTGAGAATGAGTCACCGTCCTTCTGTCCCTCCACCACCCTGCAGGTGGGAACCTGTGGACGCTGCTACGGGGATCTGTTGCTTTTCAGCTGCAACGCAGTGACACAGCCCCCCCCCTTTGCTGTATGTAAAAACGGCATGGAAGAAATGTGACTTTGAGTAATGGAGGGTGGTTTGAATTCCCCCTTTGAGATACTGGAACCAGTTGGGAAACCACAACTATTTAAATGCAGGAAATCTTGATTTTATAAAATGTTAATATGATCTGCTCTGGGGACAAGGGAGCAGCTTGGAGCCCCCCCCCCCCCTATCCCGCCCCCCATCCCACTCCTCCCTGCTCATCTAGCACGCCGGGTTGAGAGAAGGACCAAACGGAAGGAGAAAACGGGGGTAACTAAAAGAAAAGGACGAGTGAATAAGAGTTGTGGCAACAAACTCAGAAAGGAGTTTGGATTCTTTCTGTCCACCTGTCGCTAAATGATAAAACATTACGGCCAAAAACGATGCAGAGAAATGATCAGATAGCTTAATGCCAACTATCGCTTTCTCCATCATACTTTATTCCTGTTCTTCCTGTATTCCTCTCACTTTCCATCAGCCTCCATCTCTGCATGGTCACATGGTAACTTTAGAGCCCTGAGAAATTAGGACTGCTTCCCGTCTCTGTCCATCTCTCTCTCCCTCCCTGCCTCTCTCTGCACGGTTGTGATGTAACATAAATGAAACTGTTCCACTACGACACTGTGAAATGTTTCTGGGTTTTTTATCTAATTGTGGGAGAAATTAAAAAAAGAAGGAATTAAAATAAATCTTTACAGAATCATAAATATGCTCAAGTAAATAAAATCTTGGATTTCAGGAACTCAGATGAGACGGAGATAAATAACCTTCATCAGCCTCCTCTAACATAACGGGCTTTATACGGACTCGACAACGAGTTAGGACATCATAACATATCACTTAGCAGACACTGGCAGAATCTTAACTTTTTCTTAGTTTAAAGATTAAATCCAGTTTTTAGGCTGTATTAACACATTAAAGTTGAAAACATCTCCCTCTAACACATACCCACAACTCCAAGAGTTTGATAATAAACTTTCACATTCACACAGCGGTCACAGAAACCGAGTGGCAGATCAGGCTCGATGCTTTTATTACCTCTGGACTCTACAGAAACTGAGCATCAGAATGAGGCAGGAATCAGATTAATGCAGGCTGTTGATCTGAGTATTTCAGTAACTTCTGGGACTGTCACACAACCATATCTGGGTTTATAGTAATAATAATAATGATGCATTTAAGTCAAAACAAACACTGAAAGTGCTACACTAAAAAACAAAACAAAGAAAAACTATTTAAACACACCGAACATTAAAAAGAAAAGTCCAGGAAGATTTGACTTAAGCTTTTAGAAATAAAAAGGTATTTAGACTGAATGAAAGGTTTTTAGAGAACAGTCTGGATCCAGCAAGCAGCAGTTGTCTGGACCAGAATGTCAGAGGTCAGAGGTCAAGAGGTCAGAGGAGAACAGACAGACTGGTTGGAGATGGTGAGCACTGGTTCTAACCATAGACTGTAAATAGAGATGGATGGAGCCTTTGTGACATCAACCGTAGGTTTCTGAAGAGCTGAATTGAAGCTCGGTGGGTGGTTCCTACCGTCGCCATGTTGGCAGCGTCATGCGCGTCGTCTCGCCCGGAAAATACAAATATGGACAAAGAGGTGGAGCTGAGAGGGGGGCTGTGAGCGTCATGGTGGATGATTGACATCAAGCGAACTCCGAGCTTTCTGTAGCTAAGAGCTAACCGAGCTAACCCTGAGATAACGGGAGCTAGCGAAGGTAAGCGTGCTAAGTCACGTTGTTAACAGGCTAAAAACCGCGGTTGTTCTACGTTCTTCTTACTTGCCAGAGATTGGTACCTGTCAATCAAAAGGATACCCCCCTAAATTTGCCGAACTTCAAGATTAAATTACTTTAAAACGGGTGAACTAGAAAAAAATTCACTCCCCCCCCAGTTGTCATGAAGGTAAACCTGACCTATTAAACCTAAAATGGATTTTTGAACCAGGCTGTAAACGTGTTTATTTCTGTCGCGAAGTTGGTCTTTTTAACATGGGAGTCTATGGGGATTTGCTCTGTTTTGGAGCCCCTAGTGGATGAAGGGGGAACTGCAGTTTTATGCACTTCCGCATAGGCTTCACTATTTTACCACTGGAGGTTGCCGCTTGGTTCCAACCCAGATATGCAGAACATCATGTCTGAACACGTCCAGCCTGGAAGCAGATGGTCTCCAGCAGCAGAAGACCACACCGGGTTCCCTCCTGTCAGTAAGAACAGGATACTGAGGCTACAATTCACACAGACTCACCAGAACTGGACAATAGAAGATGGAAATCATCTCCAGCTGGTTTCTTGCTGACACTGAGTCAGGTTAACCCTCACCTACATTCACAAACTGGAACGAAGTACATGTACGCATGCCATCTTCTTCTTGATTTGCAGATTGTGAAAACATATGAACTGTGTACATATGACTCATCTTTCCACGTGTTTTCTATGTGTGAGATGTCCACACACTACATCCCAGTTCTCAGTCCCATTCATCTACTGGTGAATAATCATCTCTCCCTTTGTACATTTCCACACACATCCTGCTAAACAGAGGTATGTGTAAGCGTCCTGCAAGACATCATATCCTTGTCCCTCCTGACCCTCTCTGACTCAGTCATCCTCTCTTCCACTCCTCCTTCTGTTACTCTCGTCACATTAACCCAACTCTCCCAAGTGTCTATCAAAACATCTTCTTCTACCCCTCCCTCCTCTGAACACATAAGCTCCCTCCATTCCCTACTGTAACTCAATATGTAGCCAATCAGCTTCAGGCTTTTGTTGCTCATTGCAGGCTTTACAGCTGTGGGGCCTCGCTTGAAAGTCAGACATCTGCAGCACCCTCTAAAGTCCTGGCTCTCCTGGGCCAGCACACATAAACAGAGAGAACATCTGCACTGTAGGTGGAAAGATTGTGGGAGTTCAGGAAAGAAACTGAGAGATAAGTGGAGATGAGAAAAGCTGTGTGGCTGATGGAGGGAAGAAATGGGAGGAAAAGGATGATGGGAGGCAACGTAGCCATGAGGCTTAAACAATATCATTAAAAATGCCTTGAGACTGTCACAGAATCAGAAATAACATTATGGCAAACTGTTGGTTATGAGACAAAAGGAAATAATAACTTAGAAGCTTTAAAAAAAAAAAAAAAAACTACTTTTATATTTGTTTTACTCTTCACAATGTCAGGTGGTTTACAGCTTCTCTTCATGCACACACCTGAATTTAAAACCATAAAAACAGCAGATGGAACGCTAAAAAAAAAGGCTTTACATTAAGCAAGATTCAATTCCTAAAAACACTGTGAAGGAAAAAAAAACTAAAAAGTATGTGACTGTTGCTGTCAGACTTAAAAATAGCACATTTTTGCTCCAGGAAAAAAGAAAAAAAAAAACAGAGAAAGATTATGGAGGAGGGTGCAACACAACACATCTTGGGACCTATTTTTCCTTTAAAGTGATTATTTGGACCAAGAGGCGGTGGATTGGAAGGCAGTGGATGAGTGATAGGTAGAAAGTAGGATGTCCTGTCCCCCACAGAGGCCCTGCAGGCTTGGTAGCTGCAACCGCCTGCCAAAATATAACCTCATCTGTGGTTGGAGGCACCTGGCTATTCACACCAGAACACGCAAGATGACTTCCACAGCTGTCCAAGCATGTATTACATGTTTGGAGGGACAGCAGGGGTCTCTGTCATTCAGTAACATGACTCATGTCGAGGGAATCACGATGGCACACCGCCCAGTTCTAAAACGGTTTACATCTCTTTCGGTGCAGGTGATGTTAAGCAGGGAGCCGAGAGAGACTGTCTTCTCGTCTTACGTTTCTTATGACCCCTACCTAACAGCAGATTGCTATACATCCCAATATATCAGCTGCTCTATGAACCACTGAACCTTGTCTTGATGGAGAAGATGGGAGTTTGGCTTGTTAGGAAGCGTGTCCATATCTACCTGCAGGACATCTCCCAGGTCGGCAGTGCTGATCTCAGGGTCTTCTGTAGTGTTGAAAGGGACGGGTGTTATCCTGACAAAGGTGAGGACTCGGGGTTCAGGGTATCTCCATAGCATAACTCCTGGGCTCTCCTCTGTTTCACTGTAAAACACCACCTCATGAGGTCCTGGCAGTCTCTGGGAACCTGTGAGGAAACAGCTATAATGGTAAAATCACACCTGGTTTTTATGGCAGAAACATTAAAATCACACCTGAATGTTTTACGGATCTGAAAGACACAAAGTGAAACAGCAAAACAAAGAACAAAAGGTGGGAAAATACTGTCAATTTAGCTCAAAAAGGGAGGAAATCTGTGTTTGCTGGGTGATTTCCTGGTTCTAACAGCTTTGGTATGAAGTCTGTTTCTTTCCTTTACAAATGGAGCTGCATTTGTAAGAGAAATGTGTTTGTGGGATGAGCAGTAGAGAGTGTGTATGTGGACTGTCCTTTACCACCAGGTCTGTTTGGACTGGTGTCATCAACATGGACTGTCCTTTACCACCAGGTCTGTTTGGACTGGTGTCATCAACATGGACTGTCCTTTACCACCAGGTCTGTTTGGACTGGTGTCGACAACATGGACTGTCCTTTACCATCAGGTCTGTTTGGACTGGTGTCAACACCATGGACTGTCCTTTACCACCAGGTCTGTTTGGACTGGTGTCAAAAACATGGACTGTCCTTTACCACCAGGTCTGTTTGGACTGGTGTCAACACCATGGACTGTCCTTTACCACCAGGTCTGTTTGGACTGGTGTCAAAAACATGGACTGTCCTTTACCATCAGGTCTGTTTGGACTTATGTCAACACCATGGACTGTCCTTTACCACCAGGTCTGTTTGGACTTATGTCAACACCATGGACTGTCCTTTACCACCAGGTCTGTTTGGATTGGTGTCAACAACATGGACTGTCCTTTACCATCAGGTCTGTTTGGACTTATGTCAACACCATGGACTGTCCTTTACCACCAGGTCTGTTTGGACTTATGTCAACACCATGGACTGTCCTTTACCACCAGGTCTGTTTGGATTGGTGTCAACAACATGGACTGTCCTTTACCACCAGGTCTGTTTGGATTGGTGTCAACACCATGGACTGTCCTTTACCACCAGGTCTGTTTGGATTGGTGTCGACAACATGGACTGTCCATTACCACCAGGTCTGTTTGGATTGGTGTCGACAACATGGACTGCCCTTTACCACCAGGTCTGTTTGGATTGGTGTCGACAACATGGACTGTCCTTTACCACCAGGTCTGTTTGGATTGGTGTCGACAACATGGACTGTCCTTTACCACCAGGTCTGTTTGGATTGGTGTCGACAACATGGACTGTCCTTTACCACCAGGTCTGTTTGGATTGGTGTCGACAACATGGACTGTCCTTTACCACCAGGTCTGTTTGGATTGGTGTCAACAACATGGACTGTCCTTTACCATCAGGTCTGTTTGGACTGATGTCAACACCATGGACTGTCCTTTACCACCAGGTCTGTTTGGACTGGTGTCGACAACATGGACTGTCCTTTACCACCAGGTCTGTTTGGATTGGTGTCGACAACATGGACTGTCCTTTACCACCAGGTCTGTTTGGATTGGTGTCGACAACATGGACTGTCCTTTACCACCAGGTCTGTTTGGATTGGTGTCGACAACATGGACTGTCCTTTACCACCAGGTCTGTTTGGATTGGTGTCAACAACATGGACTGTCCTTTACCATCAGGTCTGTTTGGACTGATGTCAACACCATGGACTGTCCTTTACCACCAGGTCTGTTTGGACTGGTGTCGACAACATGGACTGTCCTTTACCACCAGGTCTGTTTGGATTGGTGTCAACAACATGGACTGTCCTTTACCATCAGGTCTGTTTGGACTTATGTCAACACCATGGACTGTCCTTTACCACCAGGTCTGTTTGGACTTATGTCAACACCATGGACTGTCCTTTACCACCAGGTCTGTTTGGACTGGTGTCGACAACATGGACTGTCCTTTACCACCAGGTCTGTTTGGATTGGTGTCAACAACATGGACTGTCCTTTACCATCAGGTCTGTTTGGATTGGTGTCGACAACATGGACTGTCCTTTACCACCAGGTCTGTTTGGATTGGTGTCGACAACATGGACTGTCCATTACCACCAGGTCTGTTTGGATTGGTGTCGACAACATGGACTGTCCTTTACCACCAGGTCTGTTTGGATTGGTGTCGACAACATGGACTGTCCTTTACCACCAGGTCTGTTTGGATTGGTGTCGACAACATGGACTGTCCTTTACCACCAGGTCTGTTTGGATTGGTGTCGACAACATGGACTGTCCTTTACCACCAGGTCTGTTTGGATTGGTGTCAACAACATGGACTGTCCTTTACCATCAGGTCTGTTTGGACTGATGTCAACACCATGGACTGTCCTTTACCACCAGGTCTGTTTGGACTGGTGTCGACAACATGGACTGTCCTTTACCACCAGGTCTGTTTGGATTGGTGTCAACAACATGGACTGTCCTTTACCATCAGGTCTGTTTGGACTTATGTCAACACCATGGACTGTCCTTTACCACCAGGTCTGTTTGGACTTATGTCAACACCATGGACTGTCCTTTACCACCAGGTATGTTTGGACTGGTGTCGACAACATGGACTGTCCTTTACCACCAGGTCTGTTTGGATTGGTGTCAACAACATGGACTGTCCTTTACCACCAGGTCTGTTTGGATTGGTGTCGACAACATGGACTGTCCTTTACCACCAGGTCTGTTTGGATTGGTGTCAACAACATGGACTGTCCTTTACCATCAGGTCTGTTTGGACTGATGTCAACACCATGGACTGTCCTTTACCACCAGGTCTGTTTGGACTGGTGTCGACAACATGGACTGTCTTTTACCACCAGGTCTGTTTGGATTGGTGTCAACAACATGGACTGTCCTTTACCATCAGGTCTGTTTGGACTTATGTCAACACCATGGACTGTCCTTTACCACCAGGTCTGTTTGGACTTATGTCAACACCATGGACTGTCCTTTACCACCAGGTCTGTTTGGACTGGTGTCGACAACATGGACTGTCCTTTACCACCAGGTCTGTTTGGACTTATGTCAACACCATGGACTGTCCTTTACCACCAGGTCTGTTTGGATTGGTGTCGACAACATGGACTGTCCTTTACCACCAGGTCTGTTTGGATTGGTGTCAACAACATGGACTGTCCTTTACCACCAGGTCTGTTTGGATTGGTGTCGACAACATGGACTGTCCTTTACCACCAGGTCTGTTTGGATTGGTGTCAACAACATGGACTGTCCTTTACCATCAGGTCTGTTTGGACTGATGTCAACACCATGGACTGTCCTTTACCACCAGGTCTGTTTGGACTGGTGTCGACAACATGGACTGTCCTTTACCACCAGGTCTGTTTGGATTGGTGTCAACAACATGGACTGTCCTTTACCATCAGGTCTGTTTGGACTTATGTCAACACCATGGACTGTCCTTTACCACCAGGTCTGTTTGGACTGGTGTCGACAACATGGACTGTCCTTTACCACCAGGTCTGTTTGGATTGGTGTCAACACCATGGACTGTCCTTTACCACCAGGTCTGTTTGGACTGGTGTCGACAACATGGACTGTCCTTTACCACCAGGTCTGTTTGGATTGGTGTCAACAACATGGACTGTCCTTTACCACCAGGTCTGTTTGGACTTATGTCAACACCATGGACTGTCCTTTACCACCAGGTCTGTTTGGATTGGTGTCGACAACATGGACTGTCCTTTACCACCAGGTCTGTTTGGATTGGTGTCAACAACATGGACTGTCCTTTACCACCAGGTCTGTTTGGATTGGTGTCGACAACATGGACTGTCCTTTACCACCAGGTCTGTTTGGATTGGTGTCAACAACATGGACTGTCCTTTACCATCAGGTCTGTTTGGACTGATGTCAACACCATGGACTGTCCTTTACCACCAGGTCTGTTTGGACTGGTGTCGACAACATGGACTGTCCTTTACCACCAGGTCTGTTTGGATTGGTGTCAACAACATGGACTGTCCTTTACCATCAGGTCTGTTTGGACTTATGTCAACACCATGGACTGTCCTTTACCACCAGGTCTGTTTGGACTGGTGTCGACAACATGGACTGTCCTTTACCACCAGGTCTGTTTGGATTGGTGTCAACACCATGGACTGTCCTTTACCACCAGGTCTGTTTGGACTGGTGTCGACAACATGGACTGTCCTTTACCACCAGGTCTGTTTGGATTGGTGTCAACAACATGGACTGTCCTTTACCATCAGGTCTGTTTGGACTGATGTCAACACCATGGACTGTCCTTTACCACCAGGTCTGTTTGGACTGATGTCAACACCATGGACTGTCCTTTACCACCAGGTCTGTTTGGATTGGTGTCAACAACATGGACTGGCGTTCCTTCTGTCTCCCGTCTCTCCGTCCTGCGTTTGGGTCCACATCGCTGCCATTTCGTGACATGCTACGAAGGCCCATGCTTGTTGAAAGAAGAAATTGTCCAGTTGGCAGTATATCTTGTTCATACTGCAATCATCTGATCAAAAGACAACACCAAGCAGGAGTCTTAACAGGGTGAAATGTTTGCCAGAGAACATTGGCAACTCTGCGGCTCATCCCACAAACGCATTTTCCTTGAAAACGTCTAATTTATTTACTTTTTTAGTTGCATTTGGGAGGTAACAGGATGAGAGAAAAGGGAAGAAGAGCTAAAAATAAATCAAACAAACTGAATTTCACAAGCATCCTTTAACTGTTACAACAAAGTATGAGATACACATGGCCTGAAGTTTGTAACACACACACACACGCCTTTCACATCATAAAATGGTCTCATTTGGAAAAGCAGCTACACGTTACTGGTGTCTGTCTTTAATGCTGTGAAATCTGAAAACTTGAAAACACAAGGAAAGGAAAAACAGAAGATGCTGTGGAAACCCGGTTCCTGCATGTTCTGGATGTTTATACGTGTCAGAAACTCTGCATAAACAACGTGGCTGAGTAAACATTTTTGCTGTTGAGTAAACATCCATTGATTGAACCATGCCAAGCACCTGCAACAGCTGGAACACACAGGATCCGATCGTCTGAGTGCTGTTTGACTTGCACTGGAGCTGCTGTTTGGGATTCGGGTTTATTTGGGGAAAAACAAGTGAAGAAGTGCTGCTTTGTCTTCCCCCTGCGGGTGCAAACACACAGTCTGTCTGTGGCTAATTTCCCCCCTTTATAACAAACTCAATACTTAACGAGGAACATTTTATTCTTCTATTTAAAAAAAAAAGGTGGATGAATGAAAAAAGAAAAACACTTTGAGAAGGTTTTTGCTGACATTTGTGTTTGCTCTGAGTGAGACAGAGACTCTTATCTCTCTCTCTATTTCATTTACGCTTCTATCCATCCATCCTATTTATTCCTGCATCAGGCCCTGCAGGGACGTAGCGGCGGTGTGGGGTGTGTGTTTTGTGGGGTTGTGGGGGAGATGTGCTGGTCTCCAGGGCCAGGTTTTCTTTGGCTGTTGACAACATATTGCAGACAGACTGTCCTCTTGGTTCTAGTTCACTACTGTACGTTCTCCAGCTCCAGCCAGAATATTAAATGCATCAAAGAGCAGTGAAACAGTGCAACAAACAAAGGCTCAACCACAGCTGACAGAGTGGATGGCTGGTCTGCAGCCAGAGAGAAGTTTGATCCTCTGTGTATGTTGCCATGAGGGTCTGACTGTGTGCACACGAAAGACAGCACACACAAAGCACAAAGAGGGGGAATAAACACCATGTTACTCAGAGTGGAAACAGCCAGGCACGTCTGATGAAGCTTCTTTTCACAGAGGCCTTTTATCTGACTTGGATTGAAGCCGATACATGTGCTTCAGGCTTTTTTTTTTAAGTTGATCCAAATCTTATTAATGTATTAATTGAGAATTTTTATCCAAATCCAAAGCAGCTCATCTTCTGATGTTGCGAGACAGGAAGTCCCGTTTAGTTGGATTTCTACCAATGTAAACACCATTTCATCCTGATAAAGATTCACTGGTTTGATCAACCACTGTGTGAAAACTCACCTGAGTCCTGGATGTACTGAAAACTTCCAGTTCGTAGGTCGTCTGAGCTGTGCTCCGTCCGAGGAGAGGGGGACACAGGCGAGGGGGGAGGCTGGGTGTTGCAGGCCTTGCTTTTACAACAGCTATCAGCCAAATCCGCTTTGTGGAGACTGAGGTAGGCACGAAGGTGTTCCTCCACCAGCGTCAAGCAGTTCAAATGTTCCTGGCCCCAGAAGACCTGTTGTGACGGAACAAGACAGGAGATGAAGAACTGAGAATGATAACAAGTAAGGAAACATATGTCGGACTTGGAGGGAAAGAAGAACAAAAAGGAGAGAAAGTTCAAATAATAAACATGCAGACAGACAGCTAGACACTGGCACAGACCTCAGGCTGTTGCATAACTACCTGCATCAGCAATGATCACACTTTGTTTTCCAAAACAGGGAGAGAAGTGGTCAGGGTTACTTCGTCATCACCCGTTCAGTCTTACAAACATTAGCCAACGCAGCCTTACATTCCCCCCACTTACCCATGGCATTCCCCTCCCTGTGCCCCATCACAGTGAGTCTGCCTGGGGTTTGGACTGAGCTCTAGGAATCTCTGAGTCAAAAGCTCTTCACACATGCAGCTGCCTGCTTTCCCGCCGCTCACTAGCTTGCAAGAGCGGGTTATGACTAAACGCTAAAAAACAGGAAAATTTGGGGAATTTTTTTTTTCTCCCCCCCCCACCCCCAAGTGTTTGGAAAGAGAGCCCCAGAAGAAGGAATGGGAAGGAATTCTGGTGGTTTTGGTAAAGCACTTGATTAAAACACCACACATGCCAGTATTTGCAGAGGGAAATGTATGATCATATATTAAGTGTTGAGTTGCAAGTGATGTTTCTGTTAATGGGCACGCAATAAAAGCATTAAGGAAACCACTGAACATGAGCGAGGGGGTTCCCCCTGAGGAAGTAATGTGGAATAATACATTAGAAATAATGTGTTTGGTTAGTCACATTGAAAAGGGACTTTTCAACGGGGACATTATGTAACGAATCACAGGAAAAAAAAAAAGGCATGTATAAGATAGCCCCCTATAAATGGGCTTGTAATATTCCAGCACCTAAAAGCAGACGTGACTCAGATTTAAAAAGTTTTGTCGTCACTTTGGTTCAAAGAGGACAGAAGCCATGACAGAATTAAGAAGGAAAAGCAGATCTGAAGGTCTGATGAGATGCCCGTTGGTAATGGCATCATTTGGTGATCCAGAGGGTTGTTTAGCTGGAAGAGCCACACTGATATATTAAGTAAGTGTCCTTGAGCAGAGCTCTCAATCCCTCTCACTTCCATCCAGGTGCGGAGGCGCTGATCCAGCCTCAACCTCTACGAACCAGCATCGTGCTGGGTAATAAATCTCATGATTGAGGGTGCTGAACTGATGTCATAGGCACACAAACCTGCAGCAGGCCTCCCTTCAGGTCCAGCAGCAGTTTCGGGGGGCCGGGCTCGGGTCCAGGGCTGCCGCTGTGCCGACACCAGCGAGCTTCCAGGGAGCTGCTGAAGGAGAACGGCCCCAGCAGCACATGGCTTCGGTCCTTCAGTCCTGTTTTCACCAGCACATCGTTCATCTTCAGCAGCACCGAGGCAGCCTGAACTGCATCTACGGACACATATGGAGCAGCAATGAACTGGATGTGCTGCACGAGGTACAACTACTGGAAAAAAGATGGTTAAATATGTACATTTTAAACAAGTAATACCCCTGGGTCACATCTAACGATGAAGTAGGAACGACAACTACCAAAGTGGGAAAGAAAAAAACAAAATAATGTAAAAAGTGAAGTATAGATAAATGTTATTGTGTATAAATACTAAAGTAACCTGTCTGAAATAGGTTTAGTTGAGTGAAATAATTAACAGAGACAATGAGAAAGCCAAACAACCAATCACCCTCAAAGACACAAACTAAACAAATCAATCCAAAATTATTTTGATCAAATCTAGATGTTATTGAGGGGATATTCTGACCTTTTGGCCCAGTAGGCTGGAAGTTTGCTGATTTAGTCGGTTAAACTACAGCAGCAGGAGCAGCTAACCTTTCTGGAAACCTCGGCTACAAATGACTAATAAAGTCCTGAGAAGTGGTTCTTTTAACATGTCCTTTAACTCGAGACATTCACCCAATGAAACCAGAGGGCACAGCCTTTTCAGTCTCTAGATGTAAATACGACGAGACACTGGAATTACAGAGTCTACAGTGAGACTTTACACCCCATATACAGTAAATTAATGCAGATACCATAACCTCTAGACAATCTGCGGGTCAGTGAATAACAGCCTCCCGTGGTGGTCAGACTTGAGGAAAATCAATACACACGGTTTACCACAGAGTGCAAACCATTAATTAGCATCAAGAACAAAAAGGTCAAAGTATACTTTGCCAAAAACATCTAAAAAAAATTCCAGTAGTTCTGTTACAGACAGTGAAAACATCAACAAACCAATTCCAACTGTGCCCGTGGAAAGAAAGAAGTCCTACTGTAAATATTAGACCTCTTATTCAGGCTGTCAGTATTAATCACATCCAGATATTTCTACACCAAACGGCATCTCCAGTCTGAGGAAAGACAGACTACTCTGAGCTTGGGGTTCATGTAGGGTAACATCAGGAGGAATATGGGGGGGGGGGGACTGGGGGAAGGGGGTGATGAATGGATATTGACAACAGCGGTGGGAAAATATGAAAGACAAGACCAAAAGGTGCGAGAGAAAAAGCCAGCTATGATATGAGGAGTCCTCAAACCTTCCCAGACTTGGTGAACTGATTGGGGAGCATAGGGTGGAGGGGGGCTTTGCTTATATAAACCTTTCTGGGGGAATTATTAAATTAAAATGACTCATATCTTTCAGGAAAGACAGTGTTGATGCAAGTTGGCAGTTTACCTGCAAATATCTGTGCCGACAGACTTGTCAGAGATTACTTACAGGACTTTGGACCTGAGGCTTATTTTCATGGCTCGGATTTATTAGACAGCCCCGGGGAACTCCCAAACTGGCCCATTACAGTGAAAACACACACACAAAAAAGCACATTTATGTGCACAATCACACACACTGAACAGCACATTCTGAAAGGGACATCCAATGTCGTATTTAAAGCAGACAAACTGGCTCACCCAGGTGAACAAGTGGAAACACACACTCCCACACACACACACAGTGACTAACAAAGCATTTTCTCCTGTCTCATTATGCGTCATTTACAGCTCAGCTGACCGCAGCATCCTGGTGTTAAAGCCAGAAGCAGCGGCCGCCAGCCCTCTCAACAATCAGCCTAATTAGGAGCGCTTTTAATGAGGGGGGATCCCTTTCTTTCAAACTCCATCCTTCCTTCCAGGCTCAATAATAACCAGAGGCACATTTCCCCACATCCTCTCCCAACCTCCACTCAAGACTCCATCACCGCTGTGGAACTGGGTCTGTAGCAAAAAGTCCAAAGACTCTGACGCCGCTGGACGGTGAAGGACGAGTAGAGAGAAGGTAGGAGATGGGAGGGGGGGGGGGGGTGAACCTTTGTCCCTTTTGACAACAAGTAAAATGACAATATGCAGATGGAGAGGAGAAAAGACAAAGACAACAGGAGAAAAGTGAGATCATTAAAATGAAAAGAGAGACTGATGATAGCTGTAACGTTTGGACCGTCATAAGGTCAGAGATCAGACTGGATTCATCTAATCATCACCAAATAAATGATAAGTCTAACACAGAAACGTGCACGCATGTGACAAAAGCTCAGATACAGTAACATGACATCAGGATTCCTCCACTGACATGAATCAGTGTTTATTTAGTTTAAAGCTGGGGCAGGTCATGTTAGGGAGGTAGGAAGGTGTGAAAGTGATACCCTGACTTGGCTCCTCCCCCTGCCTTGGCCACTCCTCCTGTCCTGGCCCCTCCGCCTCTACTTTTGCTCTTTGCCTGATCCAAGGCTTCTTTATTCACAGCTTTTTCCACAAACGATTTCCTACCTTCCCTCTACTCCTCCATCCTTCCTGCATTTTCTCAGCCATGTTCGCCTTCCGAGTTTCTTCTTCACTACTTTGTATTTTCATCCTAACACGCTGTTTATATGCAGGGTGTGGCTATCAGGTATGCGCTGCTGGAGGGGGAGGAGGGGAGCCGGGAGAAGAAGCTTAGGAAATATAAGACATGAACAACTCCATTTGGGTCTGAACGTTTGGATTGATCAGAGTTTTTACAGATTTACAGTAAACTGAGGGTCTAACTAGATTTCTTAGTGTTCATGATTACAGAATGTATAGACTACTATCAGGACGAGGAACCACTTCACCCAGAGTAAAAAAAAAAAGTGTCTGAGCAAGATGACCAACTGTAGCTTTAATTGAATCAAACTGGGATATATGAACACATTATTGGAAAGCACACAAAGTGGCGTCTTTTCATCTATTTGTATTTTTACAACCTTTAAATAAGCAACATCTTTTTCAGATTACTGTAACTTCTCCATACACGTGCTAATATGTGTCTATTCATCTGAAATGGTCGGATAAAACTCCTGGAGGGCTGCAGTCCTACAGGTTTTAGATGTTTCCCTGCTCCAACACACCTAAATGGCTCCCCTCACCAGCTTGTCGAATTCTTCCTGAGCAAGTTGAGCCAATAGTGTGATGCAGCATTAGTAAACACGGAAAAGCTGCAGCTCTGGTCCGTCCCAGGCACATGTTCATATCCAAACTCTGAAAAAGCATCAACTAGATGTTGATTCGGTACGATTTCAGCGAGGAACACACATCAGAACAGATCATGTTTTACACATAAACACAGCTTGCACCTGCATACCAAACAGTGCTATTATAGCTTACCAGTAATCCACACACACACAGCCAACCTTCAACCTAAAACACTAGAGGAACCAAGTGGGTGGTGGGAAAGAGGGTGGATGGAAATCTTCCTAAAGTGAAATACATCTCTGGCAAACACCCGCGTAAGATTAGATAGGATGGGAGACTGATTTACCATGTCGGTTTCTCCCTGGCAGCCGTTATCTGACCACTGCCTGGCTGATTTATACCCCGCAGCGTACTGGTATCAATTAGCAGAAACCTAAAGGAGTCATTACATAACTAGCAGAGGTCCCTGAAGACCTTCTGGGATGGTAAGAGTAATAGAAGTAATATACTGTCACTCACCACAGAAATACGCTATTCACTCACCACAAGACCACTATAGGACACCAGAGGAAACTGGGTTTGTAGCAGGGGACACTGTCGGCCAAAATGGCGCAGTGCAGGAAGCTGTGTGTCATCCAAGCAATTACAAATACATAAACTGTTAAATTCTGATGAGTTACACATGGTTTCAATAACAACTGCAATGCATAAGCAAAAAATGTCAGATATGTGTTCCATTCTGTAGGTAATAGTACTTTATTTCATGTATTATTTAGTTACAAAACCTGGCGATCCTGCAAATGATTCAGTCTGAGCACTTTGGACAGCGTCGTACTCGGTTTGAATGTTTTATCAGGTGATTTAATGATAAACTACTCTTGCTGACTTTGTTGCAGATAAACCAAGCAGTATAAGCTGCAAATGATCTGCTGCAAGTAAAAAACAAAGCAAAGGGCTGGTTAAAAAAAAAAAAAACCAGTCAAAGTAATAGCAAGAATATTCTATTCTGCAGTCATTTATCAGAAGCTTTTATCCAAAGCGACTTACATATGAGTGGGAACAACACAAGCACGAAATCAAACAGTAGAGGACATCGTAGGAAGTGGACTATCCAGTTGGACGCAGGTCCTTCCATGAAGTGCTACAGGCTTTTTTTTGTTTGTTTTTATTTTTGTTTACTCCCTTCCCACCCAATAATATCTACTATGTTATAATACAAATAATTAATACCATAAAGTTTGTTGCAAAGAACTGGGCTAAGTTCTCCAACTTTCCAATAGCTTTATGTTCTGGATTAACGAAATATTAGGCAGTAACGGAGGGACTAAAGCTACTAATGTGCTTCCAGGTAGTTTCACTTTCTATCCAGACTTATTCTGAGTTCATACCAACGATCACCTGCTGAAGTTTAACATGATGGAGAGCAAACTCCATCAGGTTTCTTCTCCATTACAAGCTAAACGGTTTTCCACCAGCTAAGTCTCGCGTCTTACCAGCCAGTCCACTTTATACTGGACATGAATGGGTTACCTAAAGGTAGGCCTCATGTGGCTTGTTCAGTCTGAGCCTGAGCAGTACCCATGAGAAGAACCTGACCATGCAGCACTCCCCCAGGCCTGGCTCCAAGGTGAGGCACCAGTACACTTAAACTGGGCAAGGTTGACTCCTCCAGTCTGTTAATCATAAAAGTTTATTGGACACACTTTGTCTGGCAACTCACCTTCAAGACCCTACCAGGGGCAAACTGCTCCAAACAACAGGCTGCTGGGATCCCTGGAGCACACACACACACACACACACGCACACACACACACACGCACACACACTGCTACACTGCTAAATGATGTCAATAGTCTTTTAAAATGAAGGCAAGTGGCCGACGCTTTAAGATCTGAGGATCGGTTTCTTTCCAGGTTTTGTGTGATTTTAGATGTGGAACTCGGTTGACGGTGTGGTGTGTAGACATAAACAATCTGAGGACGCCTCCTTCAGCTCTCCACCGTCATGCAGTTTCTCACCACATTGCCATTAAAGCTAATCCAATCTGTTATTCTTTTAAATTACCAGGTAAGTTGGAAGTTAGACTCCAAGCTTTGCGCCAAAACAAACCTCTTTAATGCAGTTTAAACAACGTCATATTTCATGTCTGTAGCTGCAACATACAGTGCATGTGACTGACCATGTCCCTCTCTTATTTATATACTACAATGTAAGCTCTTTATTAATTGGGTTAACTTTCCACACCACAGCAGAATCTCTTCTCAGACTATAATTTTGTTTTGGCTTCTCAACAGAGAGAAAAAGAAATAAAAACCTTTTTCCCAGCAGGGTAAACACATTACGGTGATTGTAATTCAGAGGCTGGTTTGGTGAAAAGGAAGAAGAACATTTGGGGGGAAAAAGCAACAAAGGTCATAATAACAACATAAATATTGAGCAGCTTTTACTGAGCTTGATAAAGAACTTTCCCTTTGCAACTAGGCTGAAATAAATCACTGTGGAGAAAGAGGGGGTCCACAGAAGCACAGCACCAAGGACAAAGCTTTGCACATGTTTCTAAATAGTGTGCAATAGAAATATTACCAGAGTCTGCTGGTGTGTGTGGGTGTGTGTGTGTTTATAGGAAGTCAGAGGCACTGTATGGGCACTACGACTGAGACCTGAGAGATCAGGGAGTGTCCCGTTTCATGGACCCTAAGACATCTGTTCCCTCTCGTTTGCCCGCCTCCCTGCTCTCTTTCATTGAACTATAAATGCCCCCCTACCTTGGGGAGTGCTGAGGCATAGATGGAGAGAGGAATGCAGGGCTTCCACTTGCTTTTCATTAACACAGGATCTGGTAACACACCTCACTGTCAACCTAATCCCCTCTCTCTCCATCTTGTCCCCTGGTTGAGGAAGGGCTGCTATGACCAGGTACAGAGCCCCAGATGGTCCTCAGACGAGCCGCGGGGGGGGGGGGGGGGGGGGGGGGGGGGGGGGGTGGATGACAGCTATGGATATTTGGTGATGAGGGCAGGGTGGGATGGGGTGATTGTAATGACATATGCAGAAGAGACTGCACACACTGATCACTCAGTGTCGTGTCCCGTTTCCTCGTCTGTCCTGTATTACGCCGCGTCGCCTTTCTCTCCCCCCCCCCCCCCCCCCCCCCCCCCCCATGCCTTTTCTACCTTACTTTTGACTGATCTCCCTTTCTCATATGATCAATCTATCCCATTTTCACTCATCTGTCATGTTTGTCTGCATTGTATTCATTTATTTCTCTCAAAGCACTTTGCAGGTTTTTCCATCACATCTTTCCCATTTCCTTCCTGTTGGTCCATGCACACCGAAGACCGGGAGGGAAACGTCATGCACACCGAAGACCGGGAGGGAAACGTCATGCACACCGAAGACCGGGAGGGAAACGTCCTGCACACCGAAGACCGGGAGGGAAACGTCATGCACACCGAAGACCGGGAGGGAAACGTCCTGCACACCGAAGACCGGGAGGGAAACGTCCTGCACACCGAAGACCGGGAGGGAAACGTCATGCACACCGAAGACCGGGAGGAAAACGTCATGCACACCGAAGACCGGGAGGGAAACGTCATGCACACCGAAGACCGGGAGGAAAACGTCATGCACACCGAAGACCGGGAGGGAAACGTCCTGCACACCGAAGACCGGGAGGGAAACGTCATGCACACCGAAGACCGGGAGGAAAACGTCATGCACACCGAAGACCGGGAGGGAAACGTCCTGCACACCGAAGACCGGGAGGGAAACGTCATGCACACCGAAGACCGGGAGGGAAACGTCCTGCACGCCGAAGACCGGGAGGGAAACGTCATGCACACCGAAGACCGGGAGGGAAACGTCATGCACGCCGAAGACCGGGAGGGAAACGTCATGCACACCGAAGACCGGGAGGGAAACGTCATGCACACCGAAGACCGGGAGGGAAACGTCATGCACACCGAAGACCGGGAGGGAAACGTCATGCACACCGAAGACCGGGAGGGAAACGTCATGCACACCGAAGACCGGGAGGGAAACGTCCTGCACACCGAAGACCGGGAGGGAAACGTCATGCACACCGAAGACCGGGAGGGAAACGTCATGCACACCGAAGACCGGGAGGGAAACGTCATGCACACCGAAGACCGGGAGGGAAACGTCATGCACACCGAAGACCGGGAGGGAAACGTCATGCACACCGAAGACCGGGAGGGAAACGTCATGCACACCGAAGACCGGGAGGGAAACGTCATGCACACCGAAGACCGGGAGGGAAACGTCATGCACACCGAAGACCGGGAGGGAAACGTCATGCACACCGAAGACCGGGAGGGAAACGTCATGCACACCGAAGACCGGGAGGGAAACGTCATGCACACCGAAGACCGGGAGGGAAACGTCATGCACACCGAAGACCGGGAGGGAAACGTCATGCACACCGAAGACCGGGAGGGAAACAACACCAACAGTAGTGATACACACTGTAGCAGCAGTCAGACTGCATTCTCCTGTCTAACATCTCATGTACAGCTACTCCCAGGGGTGCAATTCCCTCTGACTTATTGCAGCAACTCGAAGGCTCAACCTTACCAAACGGGAATCCTGACCTTTATCTCTGGAAAATTCCAAGGTATCAGTTTTCTAAGGTACGGAGTGGATGAGAGTGGTGAGTGATGAAGTTGGTGCAGTTAAGGCTAAAAGTCAGCAGATATGTCTACTGTCACCAGAGATCAGTCGGTGTAACTGGAGATAGTTTGTCTCCGTTCAGTGCCAACAAATCTGGAAACACTATGTGAAGAAGCCCTCGGGGAAAATAGCTGCGTGTGTGTTGTGACAAAGATCTATGTGGGTGCTTAAGTTATCAACAATAACGACAAAAAAAGAAATAGTGTTTAGTCAAACATGCTATTCAGCAGCATGTCTTTCCATGTCTGCTTTAAATGTCTTGTAAAACTTTTGCTGTACAAACAAAATCTTCGGCGTCTGGCGCCGCTGGAACACACAGCAACAACGCTTTCATGCTCAGCAGGTTTTCAGAGTCCGACAAGCAAAATATCAGGAAATTTCATGAGATGTGAAGCCTAAACAAAACTTCTGCTGTTAACAATAGCCATGTTGACATGAGCACTCAGGTTACAGTTCTGATCAGACCTGTGCTGTTTGCATGGGCCTGAAAAAGCCACGACTTTAAATGCATTGCATGTTCGACTTGTGCAGGATGGTCCGACTTTCCAGAAAGAGCAGCAGAAGCAGAAACATAAGCTGCGTTTCCATGCAGCACTTCTGATGCAATCAAATGTGAACGTCTCAGCTGATCCAATCAGGTTCAATCAGAAAGAACTGCAGTCTGATCAACAACAGCTGTTTTTAACCTTTTCATGACTGAATGAGCAGGAAAAAATGTCTGAATTTGTTCTGATGGTGACGTTGTCACATGCAGCAAAACAGAACTGGACTGTGGCGGCTCCTGGGAACTGAAAGAGATGGGAATTATTGTGTATCTCAACAGTCCAAATAAAAAATAAACCTTCATCTTCATTCTCTTTCACTGGATTAATACACTGTGTGGATATCGTGTAAGAACACATCTGATGGGACAACTTTATTCAGCATCCATTTAACCTTCATCACACTGCATAAAAAATGACGTTTTTTCTTTATTAAACTGCATTATTTTTCACAAACAGAAAAAAAAAAATCATAGCTACTGTTTCAAAAGCACATATCTTTCTTGTTTATTGTTGTAAAACAGAATAA
This sequence comes from Telmatherina bonti, assembly GCF_933228915.1. Classification (NCBI taxonomy): domain Eukaryota; kingdom Metazoa; phylum Chordata; class Actinopteri; order Atheriniformes; family Telmatherinidae; genus Telmatherina; species Telmatherina bonti. The sequence goes on along the minus strand of NC_136623.1, from coordinate 34,626,116 downwards.
AAAAAATATGTTTATAGTGTCTTTTTCATTGTCTTTTACATATATTTCTTGAAAAAAAATAACACAAACAAACAAATATTTATTTATAGTTTTTCTTTGGAACTTTTTACTGGTGAAGATCAGTGGTTTATTCTACTTTGCAATACAAAGAGAGCTACACAACTCGATCATCCTGCTCCGCCCCCCTTTTGCATCTTTTACGTGGTCCGCATACCGATTAGTCTCGCGGACGAACAGAGCGATCATCTCTTCGTTGAAGAATAGCTCAAACAGTTCCCCTTCAGACACACCATTGTCTTCTAAATGTGGCCCTGCAGGTTCATGAACAGTGAACTGTGTTACTGTATTTTGTATTGTATTTGCCAGTAACTGTCGAGCGCTTGCAAAAATCGGGCGTATTAATGCAGCAGCAGTGTGTTGAAGGTTAAACATGTCATCACACTGATTTCAATCGGACAGATGAAATATTTGTGCTTGTGAACGTAGCGAGAGATTTTCGTTATAAACATCAATGCCTGAACAGATTTATTCTTCTCTTACCAACTTAATAATTTCAATATTTAAATTCAAAATCAAAGCAAAGATATTTTCTTCATCCCCTCTGGGGAATCCAAATATAAGTATTTTAAATAATTTTTAACCCTTGAGCAATATATCTACATCACATACTGATCAGTTCTGCTTTTGTCTTCCACTGGACGAGAATTTCCTCTTCATTCATTCATTCATCATCCTAACCGATTAGTCCGATGAAGGGTCGCGGGGAAGCTGGAGCCTATCCCAGCAGTCTTTGGGCGAAAGGCGGGGTACACCCTGGACGGCTCGCCAGTCCATCGCAGGAGAATTTCTTTTTCTATGTTTAAATAAACATATTGAGTAAAATAAAGTGTCATATAAACCGAGAAGTAAAGTGTGAGATTACATTGGTTACATTCGGAATGAGTGTTTCCATGCACAATTGGAACAATGCTTGGCATAACACATCTCTCTTGATTGGCTTCAGTTTGGAGTCTGATCGGATCAGAATCTTCTGATTTGGTGCACAAATCCTTTTTTATCACCATTAGGCTTTTAATCTAACTCCTTTGTCCCTATAAACAGAGCTAACGGCAACATTAGCGTGACTGTTTTGCTTAGAAAAACCTGTTAAGAGTAATAAACTGGCAGATTTTCTCACTGTGGCGCCCCCTACTGACAGAATCCTTTCTCTTCTCTGAACTCTCTCCAGCCAGTAAAAGTCAGTCTGATGGTGACTCTTGTTTCATGTCTTCTTTGCTGAGTCAGTTGAGCTGTGAGTTAAAAATGGCCGGTGTGTTGATATCCAGTTGCTAGCGTGTGATGCGGTCCCGTGAAGGGAAACACAGAGATGAAGCAGGGCAGAAAGAAAAGGTGCGATTTCTCCGCCTCAGGACACTGCATGCCAACAACTCCAGTAATGTACATGGTAAATGTCACTCATCAAAAGCATCCAAACAGCTGTAAAGTTATGCAATGCTACTTTAACGATGTGTACTTTAACTTTTACCACAGCCGGTATTTAAAAGAGTTTGTAGCCAAACTGAGGATGGATCATCCAGTGGTCTCAATCCCAAGTTGTTTTTCTTTTTTCCCATCCAATCGGATTGTATGAATGGCTCCTGAGCTGCAGTGGCTCTGTTTCAATGTGCTGGTGGGGTGTGAAGGAGGGCAAAGTACCAATAAGTACCAATCAATCACTGCTTCCTGTGTTTGTTGTAAATAAAGACCTTTTTTAAAGTATTTGTTTGTAACTCTGTCCAGCACTTTGATCAACTGTGGTTGTAAAAGGCTTTATTGAGGCTGATTGATTGCTATGCAAACAAAGTGAGCTATGGACAGTGGATTCATTTTAAAGCAGAGTAAATGTGATAAATTTGCTTTAACTAAAACATGATTGTGTCTGTGCGCCCTTTCCTTTGCAGTTAAACTCAGCTGAGTTTATCAGTGTATCGAATATGGATGAGAGGTGAAAAGCTGCTGAAAATCAGAGCGGAGCAGCAGCAATGAGCATTGTGTCACTGTGCAGTTATGCAGATTTGAGTAAACAAAGTGCAAATTGTTTGAGGTTTTAATTAACATTTTTGACAATCATTTTATCTGAAGTAACCCTATATTAACAACATCTGTTAAACATATGCAGGCACTTAGGGAGCCTTGCTCCAGCTTGTCCTCGAACCCCAGTCAACAAAGGATGTTTTGCTCGCCAGTGCGGAGGTAGAAACCATCTACTTGCAAAGTTATGAGTCAAAGTGTTCCTTGCTCTCTCCTACATGTGGCATTTCAGCTCAGGACTCTCTTTATCCTTCTGCTTACATCTGCTGTCCAATGTGAAAGACAGCCCAAGAAATAAGAAAATAAAATCGCTGATCCTTTGTTGCAGCACGCCGGCTCACACCCAGCGGCGCAGAGAAATTGGAAGTGTTTTTCATTTACATTAGCATTAGCAGCTCTGATTGTCATAATGGAAACACTGCGATGCCTCCTGGAGAACAGTCGGTGATGACGAAGGCAGGGTTTGGTCCTAACATGAAAACAAACACCTCACTCTCACACTAAGAGCACATTAACATTCTTTTTGATTAGAATTGAGTCCGTTTGCTCGGAAAGTTTGCCTCGTTTGGGGAAATGTGAACGCACCAAACGAATTTTGATTCGAGCCACAGAAGTGGACTCAGTCTGCTTACAAACACAGGTCTCGGTTCATTTCAAGCGGACCAAATACAAGAAGCAGACTACAAAAAAGTCACTTTCTGCATGTGGCGTAGCATTGCATTGTGGGTAAATACATAGCGATGGCATTAAGGGTCCTCTGCCTCGTCTGGTGTTCATACTGCGTCCATTGTTGCAGAGTATTTCTGCAGGATATTTGCACAAGACACAATAAAAACTCAGAACAACGATGGTTTCCTGCTCTATGTTTAACTTGCTACAGTTTTCTTCTTCATGCGGGTCTTCTTCTCTCTTTTGCTAAACACTAGTGCAGCGCCACCTCTGGTGGGAATGGAGATATATTATTCTAATGGTTTGACCCAAGTGCAGCATGAATACGATCTTGGTCCACATGGCTAGACCCCCTTACAGCTGAGCCGAATCCCCCAATCGGACCGAGTCAAGCGGACTGTCCTGATGTGAAAACAGACTAACAGAAAAACTTCAGCACTGTACTGATAACCTTTGTGTTTGGCAGCAAATGGTGTTTTTTTGCACAGATAGCAAGTAAAAACTAATAAATACTAAATAATGCTGAAAACAATTCTTCTGTTTGGTTCCTGATCTCTTCCAGAGAGTAAATGAAAAGATTTTCCCAACAGTCTGAGATGTATTAGATTTTCCAACAACCATATTGTCACATACTGATTCTTATAATAAGTCCAGATCTGCTGAAATGATCTCACACTTTCCTGTTCACAACCAAATCTTGTCATTACACATAACTGAAGGAAGAACAAATAACTGGTGTGTGAGTTAAATGTAGCGCATATCCATATTTATGTGGTTCCATAATCACCCGATCCATCACAATTCATTCTCTATGGCCTCTTAGAGTAAATGCATTTGACTTTTAAAGGACTGGACTGGATCCTGTTGTCCTATAAAAGTGAGTTTGGTTGCCATACAAGTTAAATGCTATAAAAGAGATGCCTGTATACTTGAACAGGCCTTACTGGAAGAAGTTGTGGTTGCTTTAAAGAAAAATGACCGACAGTGTGAAGTCACTTGAGCTGTTTCCAGTGTAGCTCCACCTGTTTCAAGAATTTCCCTAAAACAAGTTGTAATGAACTAAAACACAGCAGAAAAAGATGGATCGCATTAAGAGTTTGATGTGTTTCACTTCGCACATCAAGAGAATGTCGAGTATTTAAAGGTCAAAGTATTTGTTATGATTGGAAAGGAACAAAATACTGCTGTGCGTGTCTCATGCTGCACTTTTCCCCAGTCGCTCCATCTTTACCTCTTCAGCTTCCATCAGCAACAAAAAAAAAAAAAAAAAAAAAGCTTTATTTACTTTATTTTGTTCATTTTTGCAGTTTTAGGGGCAAATAAACGCAACACTCACCTTCCATCCTAGGTCGAGACTTCATGTTTAGACATCCCGTCATGGCTGATACCGACACCGTTACGCTGGGCCTCATTGGATGGGCCTCCGTCTCCATGGCAACAACAATCTGTGCGGTGTGGAGGGAGACCTTGTGGAAAGACAGCGCCAGGGCCCTGACAGTGCTGGCTGTACTGAGGGCCGAGGCCTGGTGGTGGGGGTCTGAGCGGGGGGGAAAGGCCCTGTGTGGGGTCTTCGTGGGGGACGACTGAGGCGTGGAGGAAGCCGACGGAGGCTTGCTGGAGACGTCCCGCAAGTGCGGAGGCAGGACTTTCTTCAGGTAGGCTTTGGCTTGCTCCAGCTTAGCCAGAGTGGGGCTGACTTTTAGGGGGCGTGATAGCTCTACGTTGACCTCGGCTGGAGACGGAGAGACAAAGAGAAGCGGAAAAGATGAGAAAGGAAAATAAAAAGGCATTAATAACAACACAAACATAGACTTCACAGTAGATGGGCCTTAAAGCAGGAAGGGCCTCTCGTGCTCATCCTGACTTTTTATTTATGAAGTGCTGAGTGTTGAAAAAGATCCCAACAGGAAGTAGAAAGGTAATAAAAACATAAAAACCCACGCTGGTGTTCTGCGTGTTTGTCTTTAGAAAGAGAAAATCAATATTTTATACAGATTTTTCATCACTGGACCTCTACTCCGCAGTAAAATTTGAATGAATCACAATCTAGTGACAAGCTGTTCACAAAGCTCTCCTCAACGCTAAAGTAGGGCCTTTTAAACTGTGTCAAACCCAGGACACAAATTGAATAAATTCACTGCTGGCTGGGGGCCTTGCTCTTTAAAACCTGCCCTTGAAATTTGGAAACCCACTATAAACTGGTCACAGTCCATCTGGGGGTTTTAAGGCACGGCAGGCTTCATCAGTGTGTCTCTGCGAGCAGATCTAAAGCTAGCTAACGGATGGGAAACTACATGTTACTGTGTCTTGTAAATCAAACCTCGAGCTCTTCTCTCTTTCTCTAATCAGTAAGTTTGCATGCGAGGAGCTGGCATGCCACTCTGTTCCTTCCTCCTCATGAACACACACACACACATCCACAGAGTTACTGGCTGTCTCACTGTAACATCCTAACGTGACACTGCGGAATAGCAGAGGAGAATATCTTTCTGATGCCAGCTACATAAATCAGAGACGGCCCTCTCCAGCTCCCATCTCGCTCTCCGGTGCGCTGCTGCCTTCAAACACTTGACTGGAATTTACAGAGACACATGAATTAACTCAATGCCGTTTTACACCACTTCCATTATCCCATTTTTCCACTTGGTCATGATGATGGGAGCAGCTGAAAACAAGCACAGCTGGTTTTCATGGACTCATCAAGGCTCCAGTATGTGGAGGCTTTTAGGCCTTCTGTCTGCCTCCTGCCCAGGTGGGTGAACTGGATGACACGATGGGAGCGCCGCCAGTAACGGCAGTAAATACAGACTCTCTCATTCGCACCGCCAGGCCGTGTTCGGGACTGCAGCTCATTTAATCCAGTGGAAGTAAGGCGCGTGGTCAAATGGAAGGATGGCTGGAGAGGAACTGGACGGAAGATAGGTGGAACTTGCTCTGCAATGTAGCTTATCATTTCCACTTGACTTATCACCAGGAAACCTTCCAGTGGTGGAATAAACAGGCCATATGCAGCTGTTCGGGTTCCTCTCTTCCCTGCCATATTCCTTCACCCTCTCGCTCCCCATCTTTCATGTAGTCCACGTGCATACGGATGTGTTTTATTCTCAGCTTATCCTCTCCTTCTTAGTGTTTATCTTTTCATTTTCCTCAGCCTACAATCTAATCAGCCCCTCCCCCTGTAATCACATAAAAATGTCTCCTCTGGCCAGTTCGGGCCAGTGCCGAGGCCCGAGCCCGGCCTGGTTCCCAGCAGATGCAGACCTGTTTCTGATTAGACTATGTTCTCCCTCGTTGTGTTCCTCTATCCCACCTCACTCTGAAAAACTCATCCCAACCCCTGATCCAACTAGTTTTAGAGTGATAGTTAGTGATTTATTACCCGTTTAACCCATCTGAATTTCACCTGTTCATCCGACCCACACTGTTAAAAACACAAATATTTTTTCTAAACTGAACGTTTTCTTGATTAAATGTTTTAAAGGTTAAAAAAATCTCCTAAACTTGCTAAAAATTCCATATTTAGAAAGAACAAATAAATAGCATTGCTGTGTTGGAAGCACCATGTACAGCTTGATGCCTTTGTGTGAAGGTTGTTCTAGCAAACACAGAACTGCTGCTTTCCTACTGAAGCCCAGAAGGCTCAAATTTGCTCATGTACCTCTGAACTCAGCTGCAGCCAGTAGTTATAGATATAAAACCCTTTGTGACTGAACCTACGAGAACTTTTACATCGTGGATCAGACAAATAAAAACACAAATAAATGGTTTCCATGTGATACAATAAGCTGCAGTTGTAGACTGAAGTAATAAAGAGATCATAAATAAGAAAATAGTTTTGTTTAATTTGTTTAGGATGGATGGATTCATAATCAGCTCTCTCTCTACATATGCAATGAGGATTATTCAGTAATGTGAAGAAGGCATATCAGTGTTCAGAGCTTCTGTTGTGGCTTAGTGAGGCCAGATACGATGTTTTGAATAGGAAAGAAGTATTATTGAAAGACACATGGTGGAACTTTGATGTCCATGGTGGGCGAGGACTTTACTCTCAAACTGCAGTGTTTTTATTCCTAATTCTTTCACTTCAGCCGTAGGTTACCGTGAAAGGAATACATTTATGGAATGAGCTTCAAAAAGAAGTTAAAGAATCAGGAACAATCAACGTGTTTAAGAAAAGCATAAAAAGAACAATATTAAAGACTTATGAAGCATTAGGGGCATAATGTGAATTACCTTGAATATTTACCATGGTGTTACATTTTGGATATCTGTAAATGCTTTCAAAACTACCAAAAAGAAAGGAGTGTAATGGGTAATTAATGCAAATTTTGGAACAACTGGATGTTGTGAATATTGTAAAATGTATAATAAGAGTGGACATAAGATTATGGAACTCATGACTTATACTTTGCGCCTTCAACAAGACCTAGGAACAAGACGCTGGAGAAAATGGCTGAACTATGACAGTACCTAAAACAAAAAAAAAAGGGTTAATCTTATGTAAACATTTTTTTGTACGTGCCAATTATTGTATTAGATACCCCCTGACCTCTTCTGTGTTTTGTTTTTCATAAATGAAAATGTTTACAAATAAAAAGTTTAAATAAAATAAAAAAATAAAAAAAGAATGGACATAAGATGATTATGAAAGTAAGGGGCAGATATTATAAGATTGCTCTTCTTTCTGCTCCTTTTCATTCAAGCCATATTTAATTGGCATTCTTATTTTGTATTTCTTTTTAATGTTGTTTTGAATGAAATAAATAAAAATGGAATAAAAACAGATAGGTTTGTGAAGCTGGAGAGTCGTTGGGAGAACAGGTATCAGGTGTGGAGGTAGAAACGCTGCCGGTGCACATACCTTCAGGAGAACGGGCCTTAATGTGAGCAGGCTGCAGGGAATCAGGCCCTTCTCAGGTGTCAGCCTCTATTAGCACTGGAGAAAGTGGAGGATGGTGGAGGCACATACACACGTGTGTGTGTGTGTGTGTGTGTGTGTGTGTGTGTGTGTGTGCCACAGCAAAGTGGTGGAGGAGATCAAACAAGCTTATTATCCAGGTTACTGTGCCTTTTTGGCGAGGTCATGCATGACCCTGTCCCCACTCTGAACCTGCTGTGTGATATATAAGTGTGTGTGTGTGTGTGTACCCACCACAAACACTGTTTTCATTTCCACCTCGCCTTTGATTCCTCTTGCTGACTTTCACGCTCGACACTTGACAGTCGAAAGCCTGAGTACGACGCAGGTGGCAATGTGTCCGATCACGCATGTGAAGGGCACGGCTGTACGTCTGTGTTTGAAGGACCAACAACATCTTGAACGGTATCTGTTGAATCCCACGCTTAAAAAAAACGCCGTGAGGCCAATGACACGTATCTCAGATGCCATCTGACTCAAATTAGTGAGGTTCTGGACGGTTCGGAGGGGGCACATGCTTGTATACAGTATCTGACAACATTCCTACGAACTCATTGCTTGACAGGAACCAGGAACATGGGAGAGAAATGGTTCCAATTTGTTCTAGCTAATCTATCACCTGCTGCTTCTCTGCAGACAGAAGGCTGGTCTTTTGTCTCCCAGTGGTAGCAGTTACATCTCCGGGCTCCCTCACCGAGCCACTCAGGAACTGAGCGGGACAGATGACGGGAGGAAGGAGGGAAAAGTGTTTGTATGTTAGCTGATCAGACACAAAATCCTGCTTATGTTGGAAGAGAAAACATAAATAAACAAACTTTTCTTTTTCAGCCACGTAAAGCCTTCTTACGAATATATTTACTTATCAAGCCTTAAACTGTCTTTGGTCGGAAGGAGCCAGCTTCTTGCATGCATTTGCATGGGTTATGTTGATGAGTGTGGGTGTGTACGTGATGAGCAGCTGCTGAGTGAGGGTCAACGGTGAAACATCAGGCAGCATACAGTACACATGTTACCAGTGGTTCCCACTCAGCATCCTGCAGGAGGCAGCTTTGATTGCTCCTGCAGAATAAATGCTGCTGAAATTGTGAGCATATTGCTGTAAACACACAGCGAGACGTGGCCTCATGGTGGTCTGCTCTCTGTTTGTGCCTGGTTGAAATAAATCAAATGTGAAGCTTTGCTGAATCAAAGCAGAGCCGGCAAACAGGAAAAATGCACATTGCGACACACGCAGACGTTTATAAGACGGGGACAGATGAATAAAGTGACAAACACACTTTTTTTTTTTCTCTCTTAGTCTCATCCTCCAGTATTTTTCCTCTCTATTACCCTCCCATTTATTTAAATATTCAGATTAGGGCAACCCAACAAGACATTTTCCAGAGTCTCTTGTCATCAGAAATGATTCCCGTTTGTCCCCATCCCATCTGAACAACGGGAATCAATGCATTCCACACAAATCACCTACGTTAATGAACCCCACAGCTCTGTGTGGTTCCTCCTTTGTTCCTGCGTCCCTGACGAGGGTAATTATCTCCTCCAGAGAGCCATCAAACAACAAACAGTCCAAATATGTGTGCGTGTGTGTGTGTGTGTGTGTGTGTGTGTGTGAGACAAAGTGATTGAGGGGATGAAGGAGAACCAGTAGCATGTGTGGTCAATTCTAGATTTTTCCAGCAGAGCCTGACCTGGGGGGACCTCACGCTGAGCCTGGATCCTGTCTGAGTCAGCTGGAAGGCTCCGTATGATTGTGTGTGTGTGTGTGTGTGTGAAGAGCATGAATGTGACCAATTATTCCTGGGATTATCCTTCTGAGACAGTTTTCTAGTTCAAGGGAAGCACCTGACTGTCGCCTGCACTCAGACTAGAGTTATTTATTTCTAAACATGTGGCAGTAACCATGTTCATAGTTACACGACCAATAAATAAATCATATAAAACTGCAAAATCAACACTGAAGGTTATGCAGGATTTTACAGACCTATAAACAAAAACATCTAAAAAAATATATAAAAGAAGCTTGGCTGCTGTTAGGCTGTTGTTCCTCTCCACCTGGAGACCATAGATGGTGGAAAAACTGGTTTTCTGACTGCTGGTAAAGCTGGCTTTTCCTGCATAAATTAAAATGAGTCATATTTATCATGCATGCTCAAGACAGGGTCAAACTGAAATTCCCAACAATTTACAGAAGGCGGTGTTGCAGACATCCAGGTGCAATGAGAAGCTGACAGTGGGCTGGATGAATGAGGGGATGTCATATACGCTACATATGCTATGCTAAACCTTCATCAATAACACCTAAAGCTCGTCGTGAAGCTCCTTCTTGTAAACATGCACCGTATGTGTTCATGATAGCGTGCATGTGGAAGAGAGACAGCCAATATGTCAAAGCATGCCTGTAGTTACATGTCAGTGTGCATGAATCTGCAACATCTGGCCTGTGTTCAGGAAGCTGAGGGATGACCTGCGCCTACACACACTCTCTGTGAAACCCTCACAGGGATAAAAAGGTTGAGCGCACTAAGACTCAAAAGCCCACTCACACTTTTATTCATTACAGTTGTATTTGGGCAGGATGTCAAACACACCCTTAGGTCAACAACCTCAGCTTAAATCTGCTCATATGGATATCATATCAGGCTAAAAATAGTGAACCGAGCCCTGTGGAAGGAAACTTCACAGAAACCTGACTCTCCACACAAATCTGTGCATACTTGGCACACGGGAGCAAGTAGCCTGTGGTCTGTTTCCAAGTGAGGGGCTACCTGGAGCAAACATCCGCCATGTCATCTCAGCAGCTCAACATGAGCCCACACTGTAGGACTGTCCTGTTGCCGTGGTAACATGAATAAAACCTCCTGCCCTGACCCCTGAGGGCATGCATGTGGACCGTGGATAGATGCCCTGCTACGCCGAGGTCCGTTCAGCTTCCTGTCATGTTCATCATGTCCTCTAGCAGTTCTGGAGGGGCGTAGACACACTGGTCCTCACGCAGTTTGTACAAGTAAAATTTATTCTTAAGTTCGATTTCTGCACTTCATAGGTAGATTGCGGTCTTCCCAAATGTTTAGTTTTCTTATCTTAGATAAGAACAAATCCTCTGAACACTCAGGAGTACTTTTCAGGACCATTTGGGACAGGGGTGTCCAGCTCCAGTCCTACAGGTTTTCCATGTGTTCCTGCTTCAAAACAATGAATCAGTTGTTGTGTAGAACGTCATTAGATGTGTGTTGGAACACGGATTCATCATGGTAAATGAACTTCTATAGCGCTTTTCTAGTCATACAGACCGCTCAAAGCGCTTTACACTACTTGTCACATTCACCCATTCCCACACACACTCATCCAACACACTCATACCCCGATAGGCACATCGGGGGGGCAGCTTGGGGTTCAGTGTCTTGCCTAGGACACTTGGGCCTGTTAGGGGAAGCCTGGAATTGATCCCCCAACTTTCCAGTTGAAGGACAACTGCTCTTCCTCCTGAGCTACAGCCGCCCAAAAAACCATCATCAAAAACCTGCAGGACAGCAGCCCTTGTGGACCAACTTTGGACACCCCTGACTTAGGATCTATGCTAAAAACAGATACGAAGCATTGTGAAGGTGAGTAATTTGGTTCGTTTCAGGGGTCCTGGCAGATGTGTACCCGGTCAGAGTTTTACCATCACACCGCAGGCACAGTGTTGAGCCGTACAGCTAATGTTCAACCAGACAGGAACAAAGATGAAGAAGAAGCTGCAGCGTATTTCAGGTCTTCATAGACCTCCATCGTCCACTGAGCCGCTTCCTTTTATGTGTCTTTCCACCGTCGTCACCATGTGTGTCATCATCTGAAACGGTCTCAGGAGTCAGAGGTGAACTCTGAGCTCTGCTCGATGCATTCTCCAACAACCAGATCAGCTAATGATACACAGTAAATAATGAAGGCAGTGACGCTACAGATAGATGTTTTTAATTACTTGTTTTATCTGCTGACATGTCTGAATAAATGATTGTTTTTTCTTTTGTTGTTCAGTTTATTATAAAACAGTGATAAAGTTTTAGTTTCTTCAAACTGATGATTTACAAACTTTTTACTTATTTTGAAATAAATGAAGTACCTCCACACGGATTCCCATTAGAAGTACAAGCTGTACCATCAGTGAGCGGTTTTTACACCCAACGGGACCTTCCCTCACCTCAGGTCTGCTCACAAAATGGCACAAAAATATACGGTTGCTGCAACACACTGCAGGTCGTGTCCTACAGAAGGAACAAATCTTCCAAGACACGCTGATTTATTTGTGCCGCGGTGAGTACTTGTTTGGATGCTTTGGGCTACCAAGAGTTGTTCTCATGGAGCTTTTTGCAATCACAGCCTTACACAACAGTCTGACCCTGGTCCAGCACGTGCGCAGCTCCTCTCTACGGTACTGGAACATTTCAGCGGGAGTTGGCAGACAGGGTGGGCATATCACAGCCATCCATCAGCTGCACGCTGCAACGAGTCCTGGATGCAATAAATCTACTGGCCACACGTACGAAAAGTTTCCATAAACAGCCGAAGAACAAGTCGCAGAAAAAGGAGATTTCATCCTGGTGCTGGTCTTCCTGACACTATCGATCCATCATTCCCACACCTCAGCTGCAAGCAGAGTCACTCCAGTAACTCCAGTTGGTATCTTATAAATACAATGTCTTTGTATTGGAATACCTTGTTTTATTAGCCTGACCTCCTGCTTAATGCCACTTGTATTTCCTTTCCTCTGTCTGTGTTTACACACAGTCCGTCATTCTCATGGCCTTTTATAGGCATTTACCTGCAAATTACAGACGGCCGGCAACTTCTTGCAGTTAACTAGGAGACTGGTATCCATCAGTCTAAGAGTAAAGAACATGCCTAACAACATATTCATGAATGTAATGCTGAGTTTGTTTTTTAAAAGAAGACAAATAAAGAAGGAAATAAAAAGGAAGGTCCTGCTAGTAGGGCAACATGGTGAAAAATTCCCGTCAGAACATTGATTATATGCAGTAAACGGTGATATTTAAGTCACCTGCCGGGGCTTTTTTATGTTCAGAGATAGTGTGTGTGTGTGTGTGTTCTCCTGTTTCAGTAATTAATATTTGCTTCAATGCAATTAAACATGAAGTTGATGCAGAATACTGGCAGTGTACAGAGGTGTGTGCGTGTGTGTGTGTGCACATTAAAAGGCTTAATTCCCACCTGGTCCGTTGAGGAAGTCTTTGATCTGGAGGCACAGCAGAGGAGGAGGGATCCCCGTTTTACCGTCCACCTCTCCTGCTACCGTCTGCAGCCAGAAGACGTTGTAGTCCAGAGATTCTGGCAGAGTTTTTCCTGCGTCTGGAAGAAACGAGGCAGACGGAGCTTGAGAGAGAAAATGGGCACTGAGATCTAATTAACAGGACGGGAAATGATTCTTTATGCTGATACGAAAACTTTAGCTTTTATATGGTTTGATAGAAAAGTTGTGTTTACAACATGTCCACCCATCCCTCACGCCATCAGCCTCCTTCACATACACTCTGTCCCACCTAGGCACTTGTAGTCGGGAGCTATTCCTCTTAGGGACACGTCAAACACCGACAGCTCCATTCTCTGCTTGCGATGGTGGCAGCTGAGCAGAAGAGATGGCTGCATGACTTGGAGGTACAGGAGCGGTTCCAGCACCTGGTCCCCCGTGCCTCGCCTTCCTGGTTGCCTCACTATGGTAACGCCCAGCGCTTGGCGAGCTGAGGAGCGGGTGGGAGCGGGGAGACCATCGAGGGAGAGAAGGCTTCCTCTCAGTAATGGAGAGGCTGGTTGGGAGGTGTTGCTGTTGAGGATGTCCTCAGCGGTAAGGCCAGCGAGTGAGCCCTGGGCAGCTGGGGGGGGGTCTGGAGTCGGGGAGGCCGGAGGAGACTCAGATGTGATCTCAGGATGATCATGGACACTTTTTCCCACCTAAAACAGACACAGTCTGATTATATTCCCACTATAACATCAGAAAATATTCCTTTAGAAAATGATTTTATAAGTTAGACCTCACCTTGTCCCCAGTCTTCTTCTTGTCTGGTGTGCTGGGTGTCTCAGATGGGGGGGGGGGCTTGGGGGGACTAGAGGAAGCGTAAGTCATGACAGACAGCTTGCTAGCGGTGAGAAAGACGTCAAACGGGATGAAGCTGAGGTTCTTGGTGATGGTGGACTTGCGTGAGGGCCGAGCGATGCAGTGGTGGCTCGCCCCGCTCTGCTGCTCGATTTGGACGATGCGAATGCGAGCGCTGTCGCTGCCGAAGCCGCTGTCCTGTCCCGTCCCGCTGTGACGTGAGGACGTGTCTGCGCCCGCTGCGGGCTCTTGACGGCTACGTTTTTGCTCCTGGCGACGCACCTGCGCACAGACACATGACACGGTTGAGCCAGATGGATTCCTCATCTCTGCAAACGTGTGTTTGGTCTTTTCTGAGAACTGCAGGTAGCTTAGTAAGATGCAGTTCATACAGTTAATACACATCCGTTGGCTTTGTTTTTTATTTAAATATAACCCAGTTATACATGAAAACATGCAAAACATCCTCAGAAGAAAGTTTTTGTGAACTAATAAAGATAATTTCAAAGTTATTTTATTTACACTGTTATTAAAAAGTTCATTTATGCAAATTTCTCTCTTTTTTTTTGACTCTGCCAAGGTGCACGTCATGTGGCGCTGACTTGTCTGTTAGCAAAACTCAAAAATCTCCGTAATAAAATGATGAATAAGTGATTAGATCATGCGGGTGATCTGGTCCACTGCCTGGATCCAGGAAGTTTTTAAAGAATCCTTTGCTTTGGAGAAATAAGGATAGTTTTGTCTTCAAAGTTTCTCAAATAATCTCCACAATTATTGCCCCAAAAAGAGCAGTGGCTTGGTGGAGGTCTGGGCTGTGAATGCTTCTAGGTTTAGATGGAAATTCAAGCAGTTTGAGTGGAAAAAATAGCTTAAAAAGGTACAAAGTGCCAGAAGTTTGAAGGTAATATTCCCTAAAACTGAACAACAATGATTTTAGAATGACAAAAAGAAACAAGCTTTTTCCAGAAACAAGAATTAGGTTAAAAACAGCTGCAAAATAACTAAAATCAGCACAAGTTGGTGTTTCTAATCCCTACAGATGTCCCAACTGTCTGCATGAAGCAGAGCTGGAACACATTATGGTACTGAAGTCTTGGGGACATTATTTGAATAGAGGCGCAGAAAGGTAGAAAAGGGTAATGGATGGAAGAGAGACAGACCTTCATACACGGAAAAATGCAGGTGTTTCCTGCAAAGAACGGGCTCCTTCACCATGAAACGGCTCAGAGAGGAAACTGCCAGAAAGAGGTCTGAATAACCCAAAGCAACGACCAAACCAGAGGACGAGTTTCTGGGTCAACAGCTGCGGCGGTTTCATACCTTTAGGAACATTATTAGATTAACGGTGCATAAAGTAGTATGTTGTTCTGAAAATGGCAAGAAAAAGGTGATAAACAAAAGGAAGAGAGACAGACTAAGGCTTAAAAGTCTAAATCTAAATAAAGCAAAGAAGGTCAAGCTGGCAGTGAGAACAGTCTTCTTCCTGACGAGAAGGGACCGTGATAAACCCAGAGCAACATCCGAACCAGAGGACGAGGTTCTGAGTCAACACATCCGCTGCCTTCAGCTGATATCTGCCCAAGATGTCGGATGTAACGAGTCAAACCTTTAGGAAACATTTTGATTTATAAAAGGATTCCATGATTTCTTTACTTATCGATGACTCTATTTCATCTACGAGCAGCAAGTCTTAGGACTCTGTGTGTGTTTAGTCATTTTCCTAACTCTCAAACTTTAACTGTCATAACTGGAGATCTGGAATTACAGCCTGTTAGAGCAGCAACGCATAGAGACACAACACCTGTAGGAACGCCACATCTGTCCCGACCCCCTGATGGAGCAGCGACCTGTCACTGTCTATATTCATCAGAACAAGCTTCCACCTCCACTGACCCTCCTTAGGGATAAACTGCACATAAACTACCAGAAGAGTGGAAAATTAGTAAATTTGTTTCTTGTGTGGGTCTAAACACAAACCGACCAGGCAGACTGATCAAAGAAGGCGAGCAGGGCAGAGCCACAGAGACATTAAAGGCATGCTCTGGGACTTTTCCTGTGGTTAAAAATCATTTTGCACTTCTTTCAATATTCTAAATGTCTGACAAGTTAAAAAAAAAAAAAAAAAGTGCCTCACCCAGCAAATTAAATTGTTTTGTGCAGTGACTGTGGTATTGTGTTCAATGCAGCTGAGATTTTTTCACTCGGATGTCGGAAGGGCTCCAGTTGTTGTGGCAATAAAAAGACTTCAGCGACAGAAAATATAAATCAATGTGAGGAGGCTTCAAGCGACAAAGAAAACAGGCATCTTTATTCTGCTACCAAGCGGGGCATAAAGAAGCCGCCGGCTTCTCTGACGGGACAAATATGACACGAATGAGACAAACATATAAAACTAAATGCGACCTATCAGATGATAAATTACTGAGGAAGTTTAAAATACTTCTCACAGTGTGGAGTTGGAAAGAAAAAATACATTGTAGACGCTGAGGAAATATTATTTTAAACCAGAACACACAAAAGGACTTCCATTTTCTGTCCTGCAGCGCGGCTCGGACTGACGGAAAGAAAAGAAACGTGTGTAAACATGTAAGGATGTTCCGCTTTACATAACCTCAGCATCGATTAAACATTTCTTTGATAGCTGCAGGCTTGTCAGGTATAGCATGACCAGCTTGTGCCTATTAATCATCATTATCAACACAGTTAGAGAATTTCTGAGGCCTATCCTCGTGGTTTCTCACTCATGCTAATGGATGCCGCGTCAGTTTCAATTAGCTACCGCCGCCTTTGAGACGGGGTTCTGATGAATTGCAAAATACAGTATCCAGAACAAAGGTGTGTCCCTTTCTACCCCACCCTCATCCACTCCGTCCTGCATATGGTTGCTATTAGAGCGTGTACTCTCAGCTGCCCCTTCTCTCCTCTACATCACTCCCTCCCTTTGACTCAATGAGAATTTTAAATGTATATTATTGCCGCGGCGGAGATAGTGTTTCAAGACCTCCAGGCAAATACTAAACCCACTGGCAGAACATTAGACAGAATACTTGACTTATTAGATATTTCCTATTCAAAACAGTGTCATCAAAGGCGAAGAACAAGAGGCATATAAAACGCAGCAGCATGCCTGCCTGTGTGCCTGCTCTGCTCATGTGTGGGGCTTCCATACGACCGACCAATGCCAGATCCGTCTCCTCTCCCCGCCGTAATGAGGACAGGATGTGTGCACTTCTTTTCTCGAGAAATGTAAGATTTTCCAGGCAATAGGGAGGGAGAGAGAGCGGCAGCCTCAACCTGTCTCCATATGTGTTGTGTTAGGTGAGTGAAACGTGTATGAAGGTAAGGAGGGTTTGGGAAGGTATTCTGCAAAGGCAAAGCGTCCAGATGGACATGGGAAGGGACAGATAGAAGGGACAGCAGGAGGCAGCGGACACCACCAGACCATCGCTACGTCTCTTCCCCAGCTCACACCCAACACATGCATTTACAATTACAGCAAATGCCCCGTCTCTTTTAACCACCACTACTGTGAGAGTGCCCCTCTAAGCAAATTCTTGCTCTAAATTTAGACGTGCTTACAAGTGGAATAAGGGATGATGAGGAACACAAACTGGGGGGGGGTGGCACACAGGAAACGAGACAATGTGAAAATATGCCGCAGCGTGCAAATGTTCATCCAGTCTGGCTGCACATGTGCAATAAATAAGCTCACAAACATGTACACAAACACACATTAAATCAGATGGTCTGATAGAAACTGATCTGAGCGACATAACGAGCATCTTTCTGGTGTTTCTGGGCTTCATTAGATTCCTACGGTTCGTACTGTGTGGAAAAGGAGAACAGGTAATCGTGAAAACATATAAAGTGGCTCTGTAACCTATACGTGTTAACCTAAGGCCAATTTACTCATTGACAGAAAGCAATAAATTCAGAATCCAAACATGGCTGCAGCTACAGGCAGCGTCCCAGCTCAACCCCCTTTCCAGCCATTACTTTCTATTGTATTATATAATGGCTGCGCTGAAGCACTGTTTCCAGATCCCAGTGCAATCTTTCTCTGGACTTCGCTGAACATGATCATGAATGTGTGACTACACACATACACCCTTACCCCCACCCCCCCCGAGCCAATCATGAGGTCATTCCCTCAGAGTCTCAAGGCAGAACATTCTGGAAAATGGAGGATAATCCCCAAAGTGTGAAACCATGAGTCTCCCAAGTGCCAATCATATCAGAGTGCATCCGTACGACTTCTGACCCCGTTTCTGTCGATGTAACTTAGAGCAGCTCGACCAGAGGGAGGCTAATACTCGGAAGCAAACGTCACATCATCCGAATGCCACCCGTTTACAGCGCTGGCTGGTCCGATACGACAGCATCACTTTCACATCTGAATACCGCATGTGTGCTTGATTGTTTCCAGATGAATGAAAAGTAGGTTGCAATTTGGGTTCAGAGATCAGGGAATATGAAAATCTGGAGGTTTTAAGATGGTAGGGAGGTCCATGGTAGTCGGCAGGAAGGAATAAAATAAGTACAGCCTGAGAAATGAAGGCTGCTCCTCTCCAAACGGCACATTTAACAGCCACGTATTCTCACCATCGTCTGAATCCAGAGTTACACACCGTAGATACGTACGTAGAATGTGTTGAGTTCAGAGACTGGGAAGAGGTGAAGTCTAATGCATGTCACATGGTGTTTAGAGAAAGAAGTCACCAGTTTGAGGAAAACCTAATGTAGATTATTTTGCTTTCTTCATTAATCTTTACAGCGGTGTGTATTGACATTGCTCTGCTGGTACGATAAGTATCACAGTACTGGGGCAATGATGATATATATTTTAATATACAGTGATACTATGGGCCCAGTGATGGACTGGTAACCTGTCCAGGTGTACCTACCTCTCACCTGGTGATTGCTGGGATCCAGCTTCCCGCGACCCGTAACTGGACTGAGCGGTTAAGAAAACGGATGAATAGATAATAATATGCAAGAGGATAGACTGCAGTTTTACTTTACAAACACTAATGATCTTTACTACTCTGAATATTTTGTCCACATATTATTTTTTATCGGATCAGAATCGAATCTGCACATTCACATCAGGGACGAAACTCCATCCAGCGATTTTGCAAGTTTTATTTCATTCAACTGTAGATTTTTTTTAATATATTTTTTAAATATATTCGTATTGGATAGATATTTAATGGACCAATCAGAGAAGGCGTGTTAACTGATAGATCACCGCTTGCAGCTTTGTTCTGATATTTCATTCATACTTTGTATCAACATGGCCGAATGTTTTTATTATTTCTTCTCTGCTTCTTACAACAAGCAGCTAGCTGCTGAAGCAGATCCTCCAACTGTCCCACGGACGTCCTGAAGTCTGTCCTGAACTCCGTCCAAATGTCTGACCTGAAGTCTGTCCTAATGTCCGTCCAAATGTCTGACCTGAAGTCTGTCCTGAACTCCGTCCAAATGTCTGACCTGAAGTCTGTCCTAATGTCCGTCCAAATGTCTGACCTGAAGTCTGTCCTAATGTCTGTCCTAATGTCTGACCTGAAGTCTGTCCTAATGTCTGTCCAAATGTCTGACCTGAAGTCTGTCCTAATGTCTGTCCAAATGTCTGACCTGAAGTCTGTCCTAATGTCTGTCCAAATGTCTGACCTGAAGTCTGTCCTAATGTCCGTCCAAATGTCTGACCTGAAGTCTGTCCTAATGTCCGTCCAAATGTCTGACCTGAAGTCTGTCCTAATGTCCGTCCAAATGTCTGACCTGAAGTCTGTCCTAATGTCCGTCCAAATGTCTGACCTATAGTCTGTCCTAATGTCTGACCTGAAGTCTGTCCTAATGTCTGACCTGAAGTCTGTCCTGAACTCCGTCCAAATGTCTGACCTGAAGTCTGTCCTAATGTCTGTCCAAATGTCTGACCTGAAGTCTGTCCTAATGTCTGTCCAAATGTCTGACCTGAAGTCTGTCCTAATGTCCGTCCAAATGTCTGACCTGAAGTCTGTCCTAATGTCCGTCCAAATGTCTGACCTGAAGTCTGTCCTAATGTCCGTCCAAATGTCTGACCTATAGTCTGTCCTAATGTTTGTCCAAATGTCTGACCTGAAGTCTGTCCTAATGTCTGTCCTAATGTCTGACCTGAAGTCTGTCCTAATGTCCGTCCAAATGTCTGACCTATAGTCTGTCCTAATGTCTGTCCAATTGTCTGACCTTAAGTCTGTCCTAATGTCCGTCCAAATGTCTGACCTGAAGTCTGTCCTAATGTCTGTCCAAATGTCTGACCTGAAGTCTGTCCTAATGTCCGTCCAAATGTCTGACCTGAAGTCTGTCCTAATGTCTGTCCAAATGTCTGACCTGAAGTCTGTCCTAATGTCTGTCCAAATGTCTGACCTGAAGTCTGTCCTAATGTCTGTCCAAATGTCTGACCTGAAGTCTGTCCTAATGTCCGTCCAAATGACTGACCTGAAGTCTGTCCTAATGTCTGACCTGAAGTCTGTCCTAATGTCTGACCTGAAGTCTGTCCTAATGTCTGTCCAAATGTCTGACCTGAAGTCTGTCCTAATGTCCGTCCAAATGTCTGACCTGAAGTCTGTCCTAATGTCTGACCTGAAGTCTGTCCTAATGTCTGACCTATAGTCTGTCCTAATGTCCGTCCAAATGTCTGACCTGAAGTCTGTCCTAATGTCTGTCCAAATGTCTGACCTGAAGTCTGTCCTAATGTCTGACCTGAAGTCTGTCCTAATGTCCGTCCAAATGTCTGACCTATAGTCTGTCCTAATGTCTGTCCAAATGTCTGACCTATACTATAGTCTGTCCAAATGTCTGACCTGAAGTCTGTCCTAATGTCTGTCCAAATGTCTGACCTGAAGTCTGTCCAAATGTCTGACCTGAAGTCTGTCCTAATGTCTGTCCAAATGTCTGACTTGAAGTCTGTCCTAATGTCTGTCCAAATGTCTGACCTGAAGTCTGTCCTAATGTCCGTCCAAATGTCTGACCTGAAGTCTGTCCTAATGCCCGTCCCGTGGTCCAGCTTCAGATCCTGGATTAAACTGAAAGTCTCCTCTCTTTTCAGGAACAGGATGAACCCAGCGCCTCTTTTTGTCTTTTCTCTTGCAGCATCAGCACACTGTTGTTGTGGCTGGATTTGGAATCCACCTTGCAAGTTTGCTTTAGAATTTTAATAACTTATTTACAATTTAAACTTGGTATGCATAGTCAGAAGCATTGATAACTCATCTACGAATTATTCGCAATTTGGTGTCGTTTCTTCACATCAGTCCCGGTGTGTAAAGGCCTTTAATGGTAGGAAAACTGTCACTTCATAGTAAGCAGTGTCATAATCTGTTTCATTCAGGGTAATGAATAAAACAGATCTACATTTCACCAGAGAAAAGAATTAAAACACTTCTTTATGTCCAAGACGAATGAAGAAATTACAATCAGCAAAGATCTCAAACAGTTGTAGAAAATATCTCAAGTTTTGTCTCAAACTACGGACCAAAACACCAAATCAACGGGAATCCTTTTAACATTTACACTGATATGAATAAAAAATTAAGTTCTCAGGATTGTTCTAGTAAACATTAACAAAAAAAAACAAAGTGTAGGTTAGCCTGTCTGCTGAATGCCTGTTCGCCTGCGTCGAGCTGAATGCCACCAGTGGCAGGCAGCTTCGGTAGCCATCGCAGGTCAGGTGATGTTAGATTACAGAATCCAGCTACTTCTCAGGAACGCCTTCTTGAAAAATGTGTCTCAGCTTTCCCATGTCCTCTCGCTCTGCAGCTACAGTAGAATCGCCATTGAAAAGAATAGGAAGTGATTACTAAATCTTCCTGACGGTACCATTCAGCCGAGCTACTTACTCGCAGGGCGCCTGCATGGAAATGAACGTCTGCATCTTGACTACATCAAAGTTTACAGGTTCGGCCCCTGCTGTGTTCTCCACTTTTGTTTACCAGAACCATAAAGCTGATAGCAGGCCTCTGTGCTTTTGTATTAACAGAAGAAAGCCGCAACGCAGCAATACCTCATCTTAATCAAAAATAATAACAATACTTAACAAAACGCCATAAAGACCGTAATTCTTTCTCTCATTTTCTTGTGGAAAACAGAGAGGGGAAGACATTTATAATATGAAGTCACTGCTTTGTGTGCCTTAACAACAGTCACAAAATAAAGAGGGGCATCAAAGGCAGCCGCTTAATACACTGAACTTTGTTTTAACAACAAAGGCAACCTGCTATGCACTTCAACTGAACCACAACAAAGATGCAATGGAAGGTCACGACCCTGGAGCCTGCAAATGAAAGCAGAGTGCTTCAGCGCGACAGTCGACTGTACTTTAAATGCTATGCTCCAAAGCTCATGGCGCCAAGCGGGGTCGTTGGAGCAAGTTTCTTCCACGGCGTAATGCTGATGTCTGGGGTTTCTCCTCCAGGATTTAACAGGAGCACATGAGAGGAAATCTCATTCCAAAGATCCCCTCGTCCTCCCACACGCCGTCCATCCCCGACACGATGGCGACGGTTACATGATGGTTTTTAATTCCCAGTTAATCATTCAGAATTAAATAATCCTGAACAAAGGCTTCCATGGAAACAGAAGGCGGATGCGACGTACTTACATCTACCAGGAAATAAACAAAGTTCGCTTCCTGCTTGTCATCTTTTCGGTCGCAACATGGAAAACTACATGAGAACCAGTTTCACCGTTATTTGATGATAGTTTCAAAGCACCAGCTCGACACGACGATACTACTTCACTTTCTCTCAGCAGCTGGGAAGGAAGATAGACTACCTAAGATGGGAGATGCGGAAAATGTGTCATCGGGATGGGAAAAGGTGAGCAGTATGTGCAGAATGATCGGAATTAAGATTTACATGATAGAGGAATTAATCTGTTTGGATCTAAAATGCTTAACTCCGAAGTTTAACTCCGAAGTGAATTTTGCATTTAGAATTAGGTGTTTACATGGTGATTTTTATTATTTGGAATTGAATTGGAATTAAATCTCCCATGTAAACGTGGCCAATAGCTTCGTTTCCATTACATTTTTTCACAAATAAAAGAAATATTTGTCAGTTTTGACAAAGAACAATTGTGATCTGTGGGTGTTTCCACTGAACAGTGTTTAGCACATTACCACAAGTCTTGTAAAATCTCATTACTCTCGTAATTTTTTTACGAAAATTGCATTTTATGCAAAGTAGGTGTTATTTTGGGGTTTTCTACTTGCTGTGGAGGATTTGCTATGGATTTTCATAGCTTCAGGTTCAAAAACTCTATAAGCTGCTGTTGTTTGTTCCACACCGCACGACCCATCACGTCACCTCCGGGAACACATAAATGTGAAAAAAAGTGATTCCTTTTGCAATATGTTTCTATATCGAAACTATCAGAAAAACCACCTCTTGAGAGCCTAAAAAACTTATATTGTGATATTTGAGACTTTTTTCAAAATGTAGCGGCTTTTCATTGCGATATTTAGTGTTTGCACAATTCTAGGTGTAAAGGAAAGGCATCTATAGACATCTACAGCATCTCCTTTCTCTTGTTCCTCTGATGCCACATCACATGCGAGCTGGGCAAACTTTGAGGCGGCAGTAATAACTAATGCATGTCGACATTCCTGCAGCACCAAAGCTGGAAGGCTTCCCATCCGGAAAGACCTGCTGAAGCAGAAGAGAGGAGATGGCTTTTTAAAAGACATGAACATGAGAGGAGCTGATAAAACGCTGACTGGGACAAATAAAAGAGGAAAGAAAAGGAAAGATGAAGAGACACATGATGTTCCTCAGCTTGCAGCTGCTTTATGGTTGGAAAAGTCCTGGCTTAAAAACAAAGATGCAAAATGATAAAGGCTGGAGAATAAAAAGAAAAACTGTGAAAAGAGTGAGCTAATGAAGCCCATCTGGGGAACTTCAGTATGATGCTGCTCTACAAAGACCTGGCTTTAGGAGATGAGGCGGCCAAAGCCTCCGTTTTATAATTGACTCAACTTAAAAACCAGCTTTCTCCCATGCCTGTGCACAACATTAGCTTGCTTACAAATATTTTGCCACAAATAGAACGCAGATTGCCACCGCGCAGCAGAACAGAGCTGTTTCCAGAGTGCTGACGCTCAGCAGGCTGCAGCTGGGTGCTCCATGCTTTGACTTTAAGACCGAGGCCTTGCCTGTGAGAATCCAGGCTCTTGCAAAGCCTTGCCAAACCCACTATGCCCCGCTAAATATCCCAGGCAATCAAGAATGATTTAGAAGGTTTGACAGCCACCTCCATTAAAACTCGACAGGAGACTTATTGCTTTAGTCATCCTCAACAGATCGACAGATCTAAACCAAAACCCTGATTTAGATCCCCAATCAAATCCAGTGCTTAGGTTAGGGGTGACTGTGAGGATTTGCAGGAATTACGGCACATCGCTGCAACAACACTGACTGCTTGTATAAGCAGGATGCAATGAGCTTGTATGGAACGAGTTCTGAAAAACGCCAGAAGACAATTTCTAGAGCAACACGGCAACTGTTAGTGAAAACAAAGAATGATGTGTCTGAGATGCAGACACGACACGGGCCTTTCGGCTCGTTCAACATGATCTCCCGGCTGGAATCGGATGCTGTCCAACAGCCTCAACACCGAAGGCCTCCATCATTAATGATCAGCAAGAAATAGACAGGAAGAGTGAAAACAGTGAAAACTCAAAGCTATATACTGGTTATATGGATAAACAAACTCTGTACAAGTAACATAAAACATCTATTTAACTCCTTGTACTACATTCCTACAGCCTCCAACTACAGCCGGGCCTCTAACGTTTCATATGCTAACTGATTACGTTAAGATGAAGGCCAGATGTGGGGGAAACTGTGATTAGGAGACACACACCAGCAAGTGAAAGTGAATCAAAAAAGCACCCAGGGTTTGTCTTAATTGCTGTGATTGTGCCCCCCCCTCATCATTCTTCCTCTCCTTTGTGCTCTCTCCTTCCATGGGAACGAAGCACAACTGGCTTCCATTAGCTGTCACCATCCCTATTTATTTTTGAGATTTGTGTGGATATGATTTTCTAATCCAACATACAGGCTCTGGTGTTTAAACGTGCCAAAACTCCCCGAGTGACGTGAGCCTGATAGTGACTGAATGATAAAAGTTGGTTAAATGTCACATGTGTTTGCAACTCGACTGTGTTTGCACCACTTATACTTTGTGGGTAAAGTGTAGCAACGCACGACCGATTACAGTGACATCACACACAAAGAACAGCAAGGAATTGTGCCCCTCATTACCATTCACCAAGCTTTTAAACCTAAATGAATTAGCTTTGGCATTATGGTTTCAACAAACAAAAACAGGCACTCAAGCTGTCTTGAGCTCAGCATGAGCTCAGCGGTTCACAAAAGCAGATGTCCTTAAGAGTCTTTCATTAGGTCATGGAGTCTTCCTGTGAAGCGCCTGTTTGTCCTGCCTGACAGCGATGTCTGTATCTCCTCCTTTAGTTTGTGAACAAGCAAGAGAAAAACATGGCGACTGGAGGTGAGGTGAGGCTTCTGGGATCAGCTCGTATTTCAGGGAGCTAACACGTTTATTCACACTGAACGCTGTGAAAAGACAAGCTGCAGACACACACCACCAACATGCATATTCCCAGAAAAAAATACAATCATGAACAATGGAAAAGCAAAGTGAAAGAGTGGCGTGAAGACAAGAACAATCCTGGCTGGATGTGTATTTACAGAGCTGAAATTAGAAGGAGGAGGATTGAAGTAATCTTCCTTTAATTTCTCCCTGGATGCTCTCCCAGGGATGAGTGAGGCAAAGGAAATGATGTGCTGCATGTTCAGATCTCAGACAAGAATGAAGCAAGAGCCATGTTCCCTCATCCAGATCAGCACCGAGGGCCTTGATGAAGGCTACTCAGAGGACAAGCCAACAGACGTATAAGGACAGCAGATAAAAATCATCAGCACCTCTGCAGAACTGCAGATTATGTCCTGATCTGTTGCGAAGCTTTAGGTAAGAAGTCCTTTTAGCAAAAGAGGGTGTGTGACATCAGACACACAACCTCCAACTAGGCTGACCAGATCTTCTCTCACCAACTGTGGGACAAAGACAATGTGAGATTCCACTCTGCCATGACAAAGTTTTACAAAATTAAACTTTCTATTCTGCTCTTTGATAATAAAATTACTATCCAAACATAACAAATCTGTGATTATAAAGCCTCCCTCTGAGTAGCGCGTTTTTTTGTGCCGTTTCACGTCACATTCCCCGCCGTGTGACATGGAGAAATTACTCAGACAAACTTTCTCACGGTCTTCTGGAACAGGTTTAACCCAGGAATATCTGCTTTCCCAGTCTTTGTTGTAATAACACTTTCTTTTCTTCTTCGCAGCAAACGTCTCCCTGACCTCCATCATCGTTCGGTGTATTTATTTATTTATTTATTTTCGTTAGTGGCTGCACCGGTGCATCCTAGATGTGCATTAAGTCCCGCCTCCTAGTTTGATTGACATGAGTGTCCGTCAAATCAGCAGGCGGTGTGATATCACAGCCGTCAAATCTTTTGCCACACACAATTAGTAAAAACCCGATTTGTTTTGTTTGTTTGTTTTTTTTTTTCCCTTCACAAAAAGTGAAGTCTGGTCGTAACGATGCGGGACAGCGGCCCGTTTTATGGGACGTGTGAAAAGTAATAGAAATGCGGGACGATCCTGCACAAAGCGTGACATCTGGCCCCCCTACCTCCAACAGGTGAGGCCTGAAATCACAACCACCTTTTGATTATCTAAAACATCTCAACTGTGGTAAGCATTTCTATAACTGTGGACTTCATGTGGGTTTTACAACTCTGTCAGGTTTCAGTCCAGTCTTCAATACAAAGATATCCTTCATTTCATACACCGACTGATGGCAGACTTGGCACATGAGTAAAGCAGGGTTCTACGCATAATGAAACAACACATGAAGACATTTCTAAAAGTAAACTTTGAAATGGTAAAATGTGATTCAGGCTGCAGCTAAGCAAGCCCACAGAGAGGCGAAGATAAAAGGAAATGGGTCAGTATCCACGGAAAATCTTCCAAAAGCACGGAATTCTGTTTCAGGATAAATATTTGGTCTGTTTGAGAGCACTTTAAGAGGAAGAAAGTAGTTCTCCAATCAGCCAAATGGAGAGATGAGAGATTAGAAGGAAGAGGAACTATTTAAGTCACTCAATACTCGGCATCACCTGTTATTCTATGAGGAATCCTGCTTTTACAGGTGTAGGGGAAGAAAATCTGTTTCCTCTTTTCGCCTCTTCACAAATTCTTCACCAATTCTTGGTTTTTTTTTACTAAACAAAGTCTCCTGTAGGGTGTGTGTATGTGTGTGTGTACTGGTTGGCCTGGCGTGCCCTGCTTTTACTAGTCCCCTGGGTCTGTGACCCCGTTTCCCTTCCAGGTGGAGTGCGAGGGCCCGAGTGACTCCTGCTCACCTGAGTCGTCACCTGATCCTCAGGTTCACCGGGGGGCCTCCTGCCTCGACTCAAAGGCGGCGTTTGTTTCTCTGCTCTAACAGAATTCCAGCCTTTGTGATTTTATCTGAAGTTTTCACGCCAATTTTGCCAAAAACCGATTGAGGAGGCAGCAAATTCAGCTGCTACTGATCTCAAATAGATTGGGTTTCGAAGGGGCCAATTTAAGAATGTGCCACGGCTCTAGTTCGAGGAGGTTGGTTGGTTGGTTGGTTGGGATGTGGGGGCTGAACTGGGAAGGTGACTTGTTATGACTGGCTGTCAATTAGCAGTTGATTCACACAGGAGGGTCCAGTGAGACGCAGAAAAAAAAAAGATATAGTTTCATAACAAAAGAAT
Source organism: Telmatherina bonti (assembly GCF_933228915.1). Taxonomy (NCBI): domain Eukaryota; kingdom Metazoa; phylum Chordata; class Actinopteri; order Atheriniformes; family Telmatherinidae; genus Telmatherina; species Telmatherina bonti. The sequence continues at coordinate 34,598,507 of NC_136623.1, read as the reverse complement.
GGCAGCGACATGAACATTGGCTATGAAAATATGTGTGTTTAAGATAAGCTGAGACGACGACATTTACTTTACAGATGTAAGGCAGCCAAAATGGAAAGAGAGATGGCAGCACGGGGAGTTCTATTTATTATTCCTCTCAGCAGCAACAGGGTGAATGAAAATAGAGCTAAGCAGGATGGGAAGGGGTCAGGGTGAAAGGAATCTGGCCCTCAGAGAGGGTTAATAACCAGGTTGACTGGTTAAAAGGTGACCTCTCAGGAAAATCAGCTCCCACATTTATAGAGAAATACTTCAGACAGATCCAGAAATCAAAGCAAACAGCAGACTTTCTCTCTCATTCGGTCGTACCCCATCTGCAAGCTTTGCTCCCTTATATTCTGTCAGCGCTAACTGAAGCTGCCTGCACTTTTCCTTCTCCCTGCTTTGGTTTTTAATGTCTCATCCATTCTGGTGGCCACCGCAGCACAGAACAGACCCTCTGAAGTCTTACTGTCCTGGAGAGACTGGAGGTCAAGAGGAAAACTTCACTTCAACAGCTCCGAGACAATATGAAACACTCATCACTAAGAGGAGCGGCCTTGGAAATGGTTTACTTTAAACACAGACAGATGAGGATGAGGTCCAAGGTCGCTGACGGAGCCAAGCTCGTCAACAACACCGTCGCCTGGACGAGCTGGCCAACGCGTTTCTGACATTAAGCCAATGTTCCTATATGAACAAGAGTTAAACTGTTGCGCAAGAGGGCAGAGCCGGTCTCACGGCTTACTTTCAGGAGCATGCGGGCGACAAACAGAGGTAAAGAAAGGTTTTAACGCATCGTCGTTTCATTGATCTGAAGCAGTTTTCCCAGCTGCACGTTCCCTGGAAGAAAAGCAAATATGTTTTCACAAATACAACGAATAGTAGAGATGCATTGTTTTGAAGCCGTTGGCAGGAGAGCTGTGCCTGCAGAACTTCCCACACTTCTTCTGCGGGTTAAGACTCTGTTTAGTGGCTCCTCATGTCATCCTAGACTGGCTCCCTGATGCTCAGATCCGGGGCCTGTAGGGGCCGAAACATCTGTCCCAGCAGGATTCCTTGTTCTTCCTTTTGCTGAGGACACTTTGTTATGACTGGCTGAATATTTGCAGCGATTGTCTTCTGCTGCAGAATTAACATGGAAGTGATCAGACAGTGAACGGCTCACGCTGCACAATGCGAACATGAGAAGAGTTGAAACTGCTGCATAAAGAGGAGAGCATTTTCTTTTTTCTTAAGTAAAGACAATCAGATGAAAACTGCTGATTCATCGGGATGTGATGACATAAAAACCACATGAACCAGTAAAACAAGGCGGCTCCTGGTCAGCAGGTCCGAGTCTCACAGCGGTGTGGAAATCAGAGCTGCATTAGTCAGACTCAGCGTGAGAGAATGGCTGCTCTTCTTAGGCCATGTATCTGAAAATACACACATTTAACACGAACTACCGATTCCAGAGGGGGAAACTATTATAACCACGCCGCTCTGGAAGACACCACCGTGAAAGCTACAGACTGAGGAGGCTGAAGGCAACCTGCCTGATGAGGGAGAGGGAGCGGAGATAAGACAGGTAACGGGAGATTGGGACATTCTCCACATGTGTGTTTACTAAAAACTGTTCCTGTGATGTCTGAAACATTCTCCTGGTAGATTTCACTGTGCTTGTGTGTGTGCACAAGAGTGCTGGAGGAAGTTTAAAGCCATGTTTCCCATGCGTGTAATCATCCCAGGATGAGGTGGAGCGGGACTTCCCCTGCACCAAAGGGTATTTTCCTCTCACACTGTGCTACAAGCACATGCTGACCCAGGCTGCCTCTGTGTGTGCCTGTTTTTTTTTTTTTTTATGCACAAGTCTCTCATCTTCCTGACATCCTCTCATTGCCAGCATTACTTATCTTTACTTATTTAACACAATTCTCTCTTTTTTCACATCGTCACTGTCATCATTTCTTGCTGCCAGCGTCGCTGTCTGGTCGTCATGACGCTGTCACAGTAATAAGCACCTACTCATGTCTGTTTTTAGCAGCGTCTTTAAAAAAAAACAAAAAAAAACAGTTTCTGAGTCATTCAAATGTTCAAACATCTCTTATTTTACCATGAAACACACACAGTAACACACATAGAGGTCAGCTGTGCAGTCATAAAGAAGCATTACACCCCCAAATAAAGGCTGCAGCCAGTCACTATGCAGGGAATGTGGAGAACATGTGTGTGTGTGTGTGTGTTTGAGGGTATGCATTTGTGTTGCTGGGTGACACTGCTGATGACATAGTGGTGAGATAAGTCCCAGAAACCACTCTATCATCTATTCATAGCTCCCAGGCTGCAGGACCTCCCGCTGCTGAAAGCTGCCTGATCCGAACCCAGCCTCACTTCATCATCATTACGGAACACCAGAAAACACCGAGATGAAGTCAGACTGTGACGGACCGTGGCTAATGCTGCGATAAACATCCTAATAACGCCGTGATTTACAGGCCGCCTGACCTCATGTGCTCGGGTACCTGAGCAAACGGCACAGTGTGGAGGAATCAAGTGTTTCTGTGGACAGATTCAGATTCAGAGCACAGATCCGGGTCTAGAAATGACTGAAATCATACAGGTTGGCTGCACACACTGCCCACGCGCCTGGCCTGGCCTCGCCACTGCCAGGGAACCCAAAAGCCCCAACAAAACAAATTCATTAACGCTGACAATAAGACACAGCTGTGAGGGCCGGTGGGAAGCGTCTGAAAGCAGTGCATGGGGTTGAGGAGAGTCTGCTCCAGACAAACAGCATGCGAGCAGAACAGAAGAGAGAAAAAGGGGGATTTGGGAATACGGGAGAATGTTTTAATTTAAACTTGAACTGGGGACAGTTCTGACTGCGAGAGAAGCACAAGAAAACCAGTTGGCCTGGACCAGATGCTGGAGCTCCAGGACCGGCTTCTAATTGAATCCTTTGAACAGGTTGTGTAAAGAAAGCATAAACAAAACTGTCAAATTGTATAAACATCATTACTAAAGCTAAAAATGAACGTATTTGTTTCAGGTCCACATTCTGATGTAGTTAAAGGGAAGAAAAATAAAACTGCAAGATTATTGTTTGTAGCCTGGTATCAGAGGGCGGACAAAAAGACCTTTACAATTCCCATATGACACCGTCAGATTCCAGGCCATGTCAGGGCGCACACTGCTGATAGTACCTGATGCTGGTGTGTCTCATGTGTTAGCAGAGGGAAGACAGACTGCTGGCACAGCCGGCAAACCACAGACATCTGAAGAATCACCATATTCTGGACTAATGCTCCACTAGAGGGCTCTGTAGCTTGTAAAATAAGCCTTCAGACATGAGAACACGCCGCACTCCACCACACAAAGCCGAGATACATGCAGGAATAGTTTTACAGTCCAAAAGTCAGACTACATGTAGTCAGAGCAACCTCCATGTCTCCCCTGCTGTTCATGTTAATGACACTTCTATGAAGGTAATGAGCGTGAAAAAGGCATAAAGCACATGAAGTTAGTGAAGTCCACACTATTCTCAGTAAATGACGGCTGGTTATTGCATCATACCGCTCTGGATCCGTGCGTCACCTCAGTTTAACCCAATCCAGCAAGAAACAAAAAAAAAAAAAAAAGCTGAAAATTTCTGCACAAAAACAACAATTTCAGCATCTGAAGGTGTCAGTAATTATTTATGGGAACATCCAGCTCTTCTAACAGCTGCTCCGCACAAGTGCAAATTATTATCACTCTTCATGTTGACACCGCGATGAGAAATGAGGAAAATAATCACAAATGCTTCTCTGATAGAGTTTTTTGTGGGGGCACACAAAAACTAAACCACAAACCATCAGATCTTTATGTGGTTTTGCTTTGTTGATATTTCCTGAGAAGCTTCGTCTCATGTCGGAAGGAGATCTGAGTCATCGGACGCTGTTCACTGCACATATCCTCCCATAAAGAATCTCAAGAGGAGATAGCAGTAAAGTCACTCTGTCAACTTATTTCATCTCAACTCGCCCACTTCTCTTTCCCCTGTCCCCTTTTCCTCTTCGATGACTCCCATCCTCACCACAGCTGGTAAATATTTTTATATTGTGTTCCATTAGAAAGCTTCATTAAGCGGTCAGACGGGGCAAATGGCGCCTCGGAGCTCCTTGTCCTGTAAACAATAGGAAGGGCCCTGAAAGCTGCAGCTGAGCGCTGCACAGTAAACGAATGCCACATTACAGAACTGCTTTTCTCTCAATGAGTAAATATTTAAATGTACTGGATTCACCCAAAATGGTGAGAGGCGATAGTTAAAGGAGTAGTGTCTGACGTATCGCGGCGGATTTTAAAGGTAAACTAAAGTAGTCATGCTTGATAATTAATAAAAACATCCATGTGAATAAAAATCACTTTGGAATACTTGCACTATATGACTAAAAACACATAAAGTATTAACACATCAACCAATTCAACCCTGAAATGATGCCTTTCAAGCCTGATGTGAGAGGAGTGTCTCATTGTTTGTCAAGACAAATGGTTTTTCTTCATAAAGGAAGAAAAAAGGATGAAATGAGTCAACGAGCTGCTAGTTTCCCACAGAAGGTAACACTAGAAAGGTTCAATGTTTTGAGGCTCTTCTTAAACAAATACTTTGGACATTGTGGGTTAAAAGCCACATGTGTGGGGTGCTGTGAACCCCCACCACCCTAAATTAAATACTCTAAAATGACAAGATAAATGTAAATGTCCAGCCCTCGAGTCACTGTTTGACTTAAAAGCAGCGCTGTGACCGAGTGACATCAGGTCATTCTACACCAATGGAAATGTATGAATCTAGTTAATCTATATTTCATCTTCTATTAAAATATCTCTAAAAAAATAGGGATGTTCAATATTAGCTTTTTTTTTTTTATACTGATTTTGTTCAACTCTTAATCTCTGATGCCGATATCAACTGATACCGATATTTTTGGAGCAAGTTGAGCCAAACAAACAAAAATATTTAGAAAACTATGTGTGACATCTCTTTTATTTTGTCATTTTGACTTAAAGGAGATGTAGCTGAAGAGTTTAATATATAGCATGTGCATATTGTGTAAAACTTATGTTGATACCGGTATACTGATAATAACTGTACATCGATAATACCAGTATGTCGATAATATTGGTATGCCGATAATACCTGTATATCGATAATACTGGTTTGCCGATAATACCGGTATACCAATAATAACTGTACATCGATAATACTGGTATGCCGATAATACCGGTATACCGATAATAACTGTACATCGATAATACTGGTATGCCAATAATATCGGTATGCCGATAATACCTTACACGATAATACTGGTATGCCGATAATATCGGTATGTCGATAATATTGGTATGCCAATAATACCTGTATACTGATAATATCGGTATGCCGATAATACCTGTATACTGATAATACCGGTATACCGATAATAACTGTACATCGATAATACTGGTATGCCGATAATACCGGTATACCGATAATAACTGTACATCGATAATACTGGTATGCCAATAATATCGGTATGCCGATAATACCTTATATCGATAATACTGGTATGCCGATAATATCGGTATGTCGATAATATTGGTATGCCAATAATACCTGTATATCGATAATATCGGTATGCCGATAATATCGGTATGTCGATAATACCTTATATCGATAATACTGGTATGCCGATAATATCGGTATGTCGATAATATGGGTACGCCGATAATACCTGTATACTGATAATATCGGTATGCCGATAATACCTGTATACTGATAATATCGGTATGCCGATAATACCTGTATACTGATAATACCTGTATATCGATAATATTGGTATGCCGATAATACCTGTATACCAATAATACTGGTATGCTGATAATACCTGTATATCAATAATATTGGTATATCAATAATATCGGTATGCCGATAATACCTGTATACTGATAATACCTGTATATCAATAATACTGGTATGCCGATAATACCGGCATATCGATGATACCGGTATGTTGCTAATACCTGTATGCCGATATAATAATATAATAATAATAATATCGGACATCTCTACTATATAACAAGGCCCTTGACACACTTGGGCCGACGTCGACCTGTATCTGTGATAACAGCAGGTACCTCAGCGCTCTTCTCTGGAGCATCCATTCCCACCATGTTGTCTCTGAGAAGCTGCTGGAGGAGCTGCACCTGCGCAACGCTCAGGTAGAAATCCAGACTGCTGGTTACATTCACCTCCAGGGAATGGCCACACACCACCACCTCCTGAGGAGACAAGGGGGGGAGGAGGAAGGTGGAGAACATAGGAGATGCATTCAATACAACACCAGGCCTCATTCTGTCATCTTCACTTTCATGTCTTGTGTGGTCACAGAATGATGTGTTCACATCAGATCCCCTCTCTGCCCTGGTCTCTGCTCGGTGCATTCCTCCCCCCACTCTGCCCTCTCCAGGGTCCCACCCACAGCCAACAGTGGAAACCTAAGCCAGGAAGCTTCATGCAATAGGATGTTACTCAGTAACACCGAGGACTGCGCTCCACGCATGGCCCAGGCCTTCAGCAACCACACACACTGCTGTGCAAGCTATCGATCTGGGCAAGGCAAGTTTATTTGTGCAGCACAGTTCAACAGCAGAGTGACTCAAAGTGCTTCATGGAGACACAGAAACATCAGAAAACAAGCAGCATATCTAGCTCTGCTGCTACGACTGTTTGCATTTTCTTCCACATAAACTTTAATCTTTCGCTATAAACTGCAGATTGGCTGTAAAAACAATGTTAATTTAAATTAGGTTTAATAAGTTCATAAAAAAAATGGACATATGTTAACATATGGCTCTGCTATGTTTATGTTTAGCAGTTCAAAATATTATTTATGTTGTTACTGGGATTAGGTCTTCATAGAGTAAAGGCTAAGTGTGTGTGTGTGTGTGTGTGTGTTTGTGTGTGAGTAGAAACTATGAATTAGCTGTTATACATCGTCAGGGGACATGTTAGCGTGGTGGGACGAGGCATCAAAGAGGCAGGAAGTCTCAGAGAGCCGTGCCAGAAAACATCAGCTGTATAAGCAGAACGGCTTGAACCCTGGAGGTCAGGAAGCTCCAGTACACGGCGGACCAGCTGAGAGATCCTCACGACAACGTTACTGTACGTTAAAAGCAAAATGTAAATACTTCTGACATCTCACATAATCACTGTCTGTTTTCGTATGAAAACAGTCTGTAAGAGGAATAGCTGCAACCATAGCAGTAACGGGTCGGGGTCAAAGGGCACAAGAAGACCGCTTGGAGTGGTGGATAAATCCTGTCTGCAACCTTAGGACGAGTTTGATAGAAATTCCTTAATTCCTAAAGAAATTTCATACAACCATTTGGTCATATATATATATATGTGTTTTACATTCTGTAATGAAGTCACAAGTGAAAAAAAATGAAATGAGCAGATTTTTATGTGTGCTGAGCGGATGCTGACCTCGGTCTGTCCGCTGTCAGGGGACAGAGACTTGCTGAAAATGATGGCGGGGGCGGCCGTCACCCGGACAGAGAAGTCGGTCAGGATGGGCGTCAGGATGGCTCGGCGCTCCTGGTGCCTCCTGATGCTGTTAGGAGGGAAACATACGAGTGCAGACGTTTCAGAGAGGTTCCACTTTTCTCTTAACTGGCATGTCAGATATGCCTGGGCCTTACTTTGAATGAAGGGCCAGGCGTGCATCCAACAGTAAGAGCAACCATAAGGGACCACTTATTCACTGAAATAGACCTCCCTTTATTTACTAATAACTTGTTATGGTAACCAGTTGTAAAGTGTTGTAAGACTGTCCCATCTGCGTAGGGATGACGAGTCAACACAACACAGGCGAAACCACAAAACGTTCACAACTGAGCCATTGTTGTACCCTTAGCTGAAAGGCAGGCGTACTTTTCTGAATTGTTCTGGCCTTTTAGATTTAAAACACTGCAAAGCCACACTTAGAAAAACATCCAAACAGATTTCTCTCTCTCTTTCTTCTTTTTGTATTTCTGGTTGGGAAATATTTTAGCTGGAAGATTGAAAAAGCTTTCAGAGTGAGCTGTTATTTGACAAGTCTCGATTGGGAACACCCCCCTTTAATTGTATACACAAGATCAGGCCGAGACCTTCTCATATCAACCCCCTCCACTTCGCTAATGTTCATTCCCACAATCAAGTCATATTTGTGGGAACATTTGTTAGCACTAAAACAAATATACAAGAGGGCTTTATAAGGTGGTGTTAATTGCCACATCTGCTGCTTTTAAAACAATCAAATGGTACGACTTCCAATATTTATAGTTGGCTAGGATTATAAAGACCTTGTTTCTAGGTGGCCTGGGGTACAGTACTTAACCAGAACCAATATCATATTCACTTCTGCTACACAAATGTGCATTACCAATGCCCTTAAGGGATTATTTTCTGACAGATTTCTTTGCATACGGAGTTTGAGGGGAGCCTAATTCCAAGGTGAAATGATCTGTGAGGCCAATTGGTGTTGGGCTAATCTCTCCTCAGACGGGGATTGAAACAATGAGCGTCTCGTTGCAGCGGACAGGTGCTATCATTCACCAGCTAAGCTTGGAGACGTGGGGCTCCATTTACCAGTAATATGGATGGTGTGGGAGAGCTGTGTGTGCGTTGCACAAACAATAAAAGATGGAAAGAGTGACTTTTCTTTCATTGGGTGCTACATGGAGTGATCAGTAAACAGATATATGAGACGATGGAGTGAGTCCACAGCTCTTTGACACAGGGGCTTTCAGAGACAGCAACTAAAAACTGTGACGAGGACAGATCCTGTCAGTTGATCCACAGCGCTGGAATTTCCTCACAAAACCTCAGGAAGCAAACTGAGGCCACTGCAGACCCGCAACTACTGGAAGTGAACCCAAAAAGCAGCAGCAAACATGCACTCGGTTTAAAGCTGGGGAGAGAGGGGTGTATCAGTGTGGGGAATAGGAAAAGATGTGAACTTTGGAAGTGGTATGTGTCAAAACGCGTGAAAACCAAGGTGCCGGACTTCTGCGAGTGATTGCAGCAGACAAGCTAAGCTGTGAACTCGACTCCCCTTTCCTCGACGTGTTGGAACATTTTAAATCTCATGTTCACTCATGACTTGGTGGTGGCTGGAGAGCAACGAGATGGAGTACAGCAAAGCCCTTTTCCAGCCTTTCAACGCCAGTCCTGCCACAGCAGGGACAGAGGAAGCAACCGCAGCTACCTTAGTGGAGAAATCACTTCTCTACAACAACAGGAACTTTCACAGAGTCAGCACACAGACACACATTCGCTTCTGAAATAAGAAGAGACAAAATGAAACCTTGAACTGCACTCCTCAGACAGCAGGCATGTCTGCAGCAGACTGAGTCTTTTGGAGTTAAAGCGTGAGCCCGAAATCTCACTTCATTACCCTTTAAACAATCTGGAGTCCCACGCAGCCTTGTTTCTGTGGAGAGACACGGTGCTTACTCATGTGGCTTATTGTACCACGGGTCATATGACCAACGCAGCTCCACGCTTACATAAAACAGCTACTTTACAACAGACTGGTTGTCATTTGAGAATTTCAAGGCAGGTGTGCATTAGAGGGCGCGTGGTTAAATCCACCGTGGGAACAAGAGAAAACATGGTTAGACTGGAGATGTTGTCTTAAAGGCAGGTCTATAAAATGTCCTTTGCTTTATTTGACAACAGATTAACGAAAATAAGAAAAAAACTGGTTTGAGAGGTGTGGTCAGGGCCGTAATCCTTTTCACTGTCAGTAATATGAATAAATAAATAAGTAAACATCCACAACTAAGACGAGGATAAGTAACTGACTTCAGCTTGACTTTTAAGTGCTCCATGGGCATTGTTTGCCTTTATGGGAACATCTACAGTAGCAGGAGCCCATTCAGGAAGAAGAGACTTTAATAAAAGGATCCTCGATACATAAATCTCTACTAGCTGCTGCAATAAAAACTCTTACAGCAGGTCTGAGAGCAGAAGGCCCAGGCATCAGTATCACCAACAAAGCAGCAGCCTGCTTTTTTTCCTGGAAAGACTCCAAAGACCATCACACTGCGTCTGTGCGAGAAGTGTGTGCATGTGTGTGCCTTGTCCATAAAAATACAACTCCTCGTGATGACCGTGCAGGATTGTAAGCATGCACCTGCACTGGAGAAAACATTTGACGGTGGCTGTCTGTGTCTCACTCCAAGCCCCGGTGACCTGGGAGCGCCGACGCAATCAGGCCTCTGTTGATTTTGCAAAGCATTCTTCCATTGGACTTATTTTTAGTAGACAGGGAACAAATCTGGACTCGTTGCCCATGATCTTGTGATTTTTGGGCCCGCTCCCTCTCACAAGCATGAGTGGAAAAAACGGATTTGGGGCCAAACAGACTGCTACAGTCGTGCTTGTTTCAGCTCCTGGTGATTTGTAATTATTACAGTGAATGGAGAAGTTGTATGAGAAACAGCTAACTCCAGTCTTCTCTACATTGAGGACAAGGGTAGCAATATTACTGGAGTTTGCATGCAAAGAAGACTGTTTAAGTCTCTTGATCACATTTGTAGTTTGTTGAATGAAAGTAAAGAAAAAACACAGTCTGGTACCATTCTGGTAAAGTCAGTGGTATTTATCTTCTGTAGCCCATTGATGTGCAAACCTGCAACCAATCATCTGTTTGCTGAGATAGTTTGGTCAGGATTAAAGTGTTAGAAGTGTGGTGATGTTGCCAACCCTCCAGACAGGCACATAATGTGCTTCAAATAACAAAACCACCATGTCTTTCCAGTGCAGCAGAGTGTGAGGGGGAAAAAAAGGAAGAGATCAGATGCAAATGGTACATTGGCACCTTGAACACAGAGAGAAAGCATTAGCATTAGCTTATAACAGGGGTGCCCAAGTCCAGTCCTGGAGATCTACCATCCTGCAACCTTTAGATGCAACCCCTGTCCAGCACAGCTGAGTCAAACAGCTGAATTCTTCTTCTGCATGTCATTCAGCTCTGCAGAGGCCTGCTGACGAGCCACTTGTTTGCTTCAGGTGTGTTGGAGAAGGGTTGCACCTAAAAACAGCAGGATGGTCGATCTCCAGGACTGGACTTGGGCACTCCTGGCTTATAACGTAGCAATATGGCTGCTGACCTGCTCGCCATGTTCCACTCCAGGGCAGGATTCTGGGAGCTCCTTTCATTTTCTGCTGATGCACCTCCTTTGACTCCTTCTTTCTCCGGTTTGAGCTGGTCCCACTGAGCAGTTCCAATGTTGATAGACTGAAGGTCGACCTGATACTGACGATCTTCCACCTCCGATCCTGGGTCACGCAGGATGCCCAGGTTTAGCGCACGTCTGCGGAGAAACGAAAGAAAACGCCGACTCAAACTGGGGTTTCAGTCTGTCGTACTCCATTTATGTTGGATGGAAGTCAAATTCAACAAACTTCAAATAAATTCAAAGAAAAAAAAACATTTTATTTGTTGTTATGATGGGTCAGGCTGTACTTTAATCTGTCAAGTACAGCGAAGCACATCAGTTCAGAGCTACGCCAGGTAGTCTGTCACAGTGAAACCATAAAGATGTTCTGGCACCAGGCTCCATCCACTGCTGACTACTTCCTGCCTGTTCACTGGTTTAGTAGCTCATGTTTCTTCCAGGATGATTTATGACTAAATCAAAGCCTCTTATACTCGTACAGTAAACCTCAGATAAATAACCCCACATGCCTCAGGTGAAATCATTTGCCTTTTAGAGAGTCCTGCTTTGTGCCAGCTTATCATTTTGCAGTAAACATTACATAAACCTTGGCTGGACGGAACAGTAGTCTGGAGACCGCGGCTCTTATTGCCTTTGCTTTCTATTTCTGTCCACAAAAACACGAGAGCTCTGCAGTATACACAAGCTGTAATATGGTAGAGGAGATGTAGAGATATGCCAGGAGTGGGCAGCGCTGCGTCTGTAGCCGAACAGCTCCAGTCAGGGGAGCGCGGCGCAACCAGCGCCAAGAAAAAATGATGTAATCTATTATGCTCTGCGAGAGACAAGATCCTGACGAATTCATGAAGCAAAAGGAATAATCAAAATTCAACATCTGCATATGACGTCAGGGCTTTCGCTTCATTATGAGATGTTTATTTGTGCTGGTGAATTCAAATGAGAGCCTAAATGGTATAAATAAAGGTTTAAAATGGCTGCAGATGTAGTGGCAGCGTGAGCTGCTTTATTTGTTTCAGCAACGTCAATGGCAATTTTCAGATAGCATTCCGCTTCCTTGGCCACACGGAGAAGACCTCTGCGAGAGGATGATGTTATGACAGTAAGCACCAAGTACAAAAACAATGGCAACGGGAGATCAGAGCTGCCTAACTGGATTTATCTGGATTTGTTGACATACAAACAAGTGAAACAGATCCTTAATTAACATTTGGAACCACATTTATCAACAGAGTATCGTACAAATCAAACTTAAGAGCTGTGTAAGAGTTGGGTGGGATGTGTCAGTCTAGATTCATTAGGGTTTTTGTAACAGTACCTCCATCACCCTCCCCAACCCCACACTGTATTTTTCACATTAAACAAACCACAGTTACCTCATATGCTTTCCAAATTATCTCTTAACTTTAGCTTATTTAGGAGACTCTCTTACTCATAATCAACATAACATGGGAGTCTGCAGCCAAGTCTCAGCATTGCTGAGCTGCAGGGTCATCTCCAATGACATAAATAAATATGATAAACATTTGTCTTGGTCATGCAACCAGCGGAAAACGGTGTGATTTAATATCAAAAGACATATTTCAGCAAATCGCAGGAAACTAGAGAGCTTCATTTCTGACAAATGAGGAGGGGAGGAATTTTGGAAGTTCCCCTTGGGGTGCAATAATAATTGAAGCCAGATTTTCTTGTTGTACATGTGGGGGGAAAACACTGGTGGTTTGACATATTTGATTGGTCATGTGAAGACCACACTGCTTGGCCAAGAGGAATCAAAGAATGCCTTGGAAAAGCACAGAACTCACTCTGCCCACCATATACAAGGACAAACTAAAACATACAGAGCGATGCAGGTGGAGCACACACTCCGGCTGGGGTTCACGTGTCATTATCAGGAGTCCACTATGTGGAAAATATGGAGGAAAATGAAAATAACAAGTCATAAATGACATGCTTTCACAGACGAGGAAGGGGTGGGGGTAGAGAGAGAGAGAACGGGGAATTTTTTGCAAGCACAAGTACTTAGCTTTGCCCTTGTTCCCCAGCCAACCTTATTTTAATTGCAGGAAAAGACCACAGAAACATTATTTTTTATGACAAAATTCTGCTATTTATAAAAAGGGATCAAAAGCTGTGCAGTAAGAATGTTCTGTTTCACTGCATTTGTGGCCTTTATGCGAAAAAAACATTTCTCCCTCTTCTGATAGCATTTAAACCCAGATTTGAGTCTGAAAAGCCACTGGTGGTGCATCAGAGCTGAAGTATGAGGGCTGAGATCCAGCATTATTAAGGCCCAAACCCTCCACCCTCTTCCAGCACAGACTAGTGAAGACATCACAGTGTCATGCGTTCAAAATGCACTACATGGAAACAGCAATGCACTCGTTATTCATCACTCACAACAACGTAATGATGTCCTGAACGCCTCTGAACCACATATATTCAGATTAATATAAAAACAGGTGATTTATCTGAATGTTCTCTTCCTCTCTTTGGGTGCATTAGAGCATCAGTTTTGTGCAGGAGCTCTGACTGAGTCCGGTGGAGCAGATTTGGGATCGGGCGCTGAAATCGGATCTGAGAAAGACCCCTCTGGTCTCATATGTAACACACATTAGCTAATGCGAACATATTAACTAATAAACAATGAAAATACTCATGCAAAAGCACAGTGCAAGTGCATGCCACGGAGCTATTAGCTGCAACCAGCGAGGATTTGGTTTCCTGCTGAAGACCACGTTGGACTAACATTCAGAAGTTGTGTGTTCGGAAGGAGAGAATTGCAAGAAAAATAAAGCGAAGCACACATAAACACTGTTACACAGATAAAGTATCAGGTTAAATGGAACCAGTGGGTAAATAAGTCCAGAGCTCTGTTGAAGAGTGAAAAGCGGAATATTGGAGGAGGCTGATTACAAAGCCGAGGGTTTGAAGGCTAACTGTGGTTCAAGGTTGTAAAACAAACCGCAGTGGGATCTGGTTGAGGCTCAGGGCGCGATGGTTGGCGTGTGGGAGCAGTGAGCTCAGCCTGTTGCTCAGGATGCCGTGGGGCAGAGCCTATGCTGGCCTGTAGCTTTAAACGGTCTTCCACCTTTCTCACTCAACCTTCCTCCACTTTCCACTCGATGCCTTTGCCCGGCCCCTGGCCAACGGGCCAGGAAGCACCGGGGTGATACCGAGCTGCTGCCGGCTTCTGGATCCTGTCATCCTGAAACCAGCAACCTTAACCTGCAACCCCAGGCCAGTTTTTCACTGCATTCCCCAACAATCACATATAATACACGCATGCTGACATAGTCAACAGAGGCAGGAGTATATTTAAATATGTGTGCGTTGAAAGAGACTGGGTCCCAGTGCTCCCACAGTCCTGACAGAACAAACGGCTGGAGTAGAAATTTCCTGCCAACATATCCGGCTTAATTTGGTGAAGCTGAGCTAAACTAAGTTTCAGCTCTGGAAGGGGCATACAGAGCTTTAAACATGCACAACGTGCATCCTGATGCGTTTTCTTTACATGAAAGTACCGTCCAGTAGACACGAGTTGTCTTGAGGGACCACCATAAACGGTTTCAGTCATCTACGAATGAAAAAAGACAACATTCGACTGAGGTTTTGATTTTCTTTCTCCGTGGCTCCAAATGTCATTAACCAAAAACCATTAGCACCCAGTTACTCCTTCGTGATATTTCTGTTGTGGAGGAGTTGCACAGTGGCTTCTCAATCAGCTCGCCGCGACTCCCGGCGGCTTAGTGTCGAGTCCCACAGGTGACGTGCGTGTGCCAAGGGTATTATGATTCATGAAACTTGCAATTACTTAGTAAGTTAAGTACCCCTACCTACAGTGGCCGGCTCTGAATTGCCAGAAATCCAGCGACTTCTGAGCTGTGGATTTATGGCTCCAGTCAAGTCCAATTGCTGTTAATTTGCATCGACCAATTATGGTAATTAAGGCTGTGAATCAGAAGGCAGAGCAGCTCGCGGAGTGAGAGGGAAAATGATGTGGAATATGGCGAGTCAGCAGAATATAAGACCCAGCCCACTAGGGGACTTTTATGTCATCGCTGCTAAAATTATTTTCAATCACAGCGATGTGTTTTTGGTTTTTTTTTTGTCTTTTTTACGTTTTCCAACAGGAATTGAGCAAAGTTACAAAACAAAAAATCCCAGGAATACAGAGCCGCAACAACAATGCTTCGGATTCATCAAACTTAGCTGTCAGAAGGTAAGATGTGGGCGTTTTCTGCCAGGAACAGACCTTCTGAAACCCTCTCTTCCCCTCACCGACACCATGCAGGGTAAACAAAAATGGCTGTTTTTGATGTGCTGACAAATTCCCACGGCAAAAATTCAATCAGCTATTCTCTTTTAGCGTAGCAGCATTACTCATCTCCACCGCTGCTCCCAACAGAAGCCTGTTATTCATTAGACTGATTGCACTTTAAAGACACTCATACTCGACCAATTATATCATATTTACACAAGATCTTAGGAGGAAACTATTACTTCTATATACAATCTGAGCAAGGATTAGCTGGAGCTTGCACCACCCTGCGTACATGATAGTATGGAGTTAAGAGAAAGACGGGCCTCTGTTTACAGTGACATGGTGTACAGCAAAACTCAGTGTTTGCACTTTGATTTCAACTTATCTTAATTACAGGAGTCATTTATCTCCCGTACAGTTTACATGTCAGTGAAGTTATACTGTTCTAAACACGGCCTGTGTTCGACATGAAGACACTGGGTAACATGTGCTCCCCATGATGGCCTGTTAAAAATGTCAGTCTGGCCAGTGTAATTTATGGGCTCATCATGAACTTATTCAAAATCTGCTTATTGCATCAAACCACAGTGTTGCAAAAAAAAAAAAAAAAAAAAAAAAAAAAAAGCCATGTGTGAAGACGGAGAAGATACTTCATCTGGCTTCAGCAGAAACAGCTACTTCCTGGAATTCCCACTTACCAATTTCAAACTGGTAATCAGTCATTATATCCCAGAATTCACGGCCTGTTGTAATCACATCCATTTATTAACACCAAGCAGCAACCTCCAGCGGTTAAAAGTGAAGCCTATACAGAAGTGCATAAAACTGCAGTTCCCCCTTCATCCACTAGGGGCTGCAAAACAGAGCAAATCCCCATAGACTCCCATGTTAAAAAGACCAACTTCACATCAGAAATAAACATGTTTACAGCAGAAATAAACATGTTTATAGCCTGGTTCAAAAATCCATTTTAGGTTTAATAGGTCAGGTTTACCTTCATGACAACTGTGGGGGGAGTGAATTTTTTTCTAACTCGCCCGTTTAAAAGTAATTTAATCTCGAAGTTTGGCATATTTAGGGGCGTGTCCTTTTGATTGACAGGTATCTCCTGCTTCAAGTCAGAAGAACGTAGAACAGCCGCGGTTTTTAGCTGGTTAACAACGTGACTTAGCTTTAGCCCGCTTACCTCTGTTAGCTGGTTAGCTCCCATTATCTCAGGGTTAGCTCGGTTAGCTCTTAGCTACAGAAAGCTCGGAGTTCGCTTGATGTCAATCATCCACCATGACGCTCATGGCTGCCAACTCAGCTCCACCTCTTTGCCCATATTTGTGTTTTCCGGGTGAGACGGCACGCTTGCCCCTGCCAAGATGGCGATGGTAGGAACCGCCCACCGAGCTTCAGTTCAGCTCTTTAGAAACCTACGGTTGATGTCACGGAGGCGCCGTCCATCTTTTTATATACAGTCTATGATTAACACATTATATCGAAAAGTATCTTTAAAGATGAGCGTATTTTTAGTTTCATATCAGTCAGCATGTTGATAAAACTTCAAACTTACTGAAGTACTCTGCACTTTATCCCGGCTTCCGGCGCCACGAGGGCCATTTGTTGAAATGCACAGATGTTGCCTTTATCGCCTCAGCTTCTGTTCTCCATTGCTTTGCGCACACACACACACACACACACACACACACACACACACACACACACACACACACACACACACACACACACACACACACACACACACACACACACACACACTTAACTTGGTCTGTTTAGCTTTAACCGTGCACTTCTCTGCTTCTGCTCGCATGTAGCTCTAAGCATGGAACATTCCTGGGTAACAGGGACAGTAATTCACATGCTTTTTAAGGCCACTGACTCATTGGATTCTTTCATACAGTAGGTACATCTGCAATGGATCTGCTGAAAAAAGGCACCTTGGATCCTTATTTGAGAACAATTGAACTTCTAGTTGCTGCTGAAAATTGCTGACAGGTTTGTGTGTGTGCATTGGCTGGGTTGAGATGGTGCACGACGTACTTTCCTCATGTTGCTGGTGAGACTTACTACAAGTTATCTGCGTGGGGTGTAAAAGAACCATTTATCTCCTAAAACGTGTGAAATCATTTCCTCTAATTTAATACTGGAAGTTTCTTCTTTGCTCTGAAAATCAACGCGACGGCGCTGTCATGAAAGCCGTCAGGCAGAGTTTTGGCGTCCTGATGCAGAGGTGCGAAGGGAATGCCGGGCTGCATTCCTCCGACCGCTGATTGAAACCAGATTTGTGTCCCCACCAAGTAATTTCACAATGATGTAATCCAACCGCCTTTTTAATTTGAGAGTCCTTATCTCCAATTAATCACTTCACACATGCGTGGAATAGATTATTCATAACTGGCTGCAGGAGGAAACATGATGAGGAGGAAAAGAATCTGGCGTGGAGTCATATCCAGTCTTTTTCATCAAGTTAAAGTACGACAGGTTTGTATTAAATGCACCATCTAAGCAGTAAAATAACATAAAATCTTGCTGGAGGGAGACTCCATCTGAAGCCTGGTGAAGATCCCTTGTAGACAAAGCCCCAAAGTAAAACCACAGTTCCTCCTGATTTAATAATAAATGGTAGAACATGAGAAATAACTGCGAGTTTTATCCGATATGTTCACAGAGCAACAATATTCCTGTTGTCAATTTCCTTTTAATAATGAATCATCACCAACATCTTAGCAAGATTAGAAAGAGACAAAAAAAAAGTTACCTATATTTACTCGATGACACAAGACTGGAAATGAGATGGTTACAAGCTGCAGAGCATTCACTGAGACTTACTCCTGCACATAAATTGTTCAATTCCTGCTCCTGCAAGGAGAGTGTTTTATAGAGCTGTAAAATTAGCCTCATTTTATGGATCCCACAGCATGAACCACTACTGCTTCTTTCCACTTGATATTGATGAAGCTGGTTCATATTAGTACACACACAGACACGTTATGTATTCCTGAAGATGCTCATTTTTATCTTTGAAAATGAAAGTCTGGCAGAGCTCTAAGAAGCTGATTATGCATTGTTTACAGCAAATATTGAGTTCTGACAAGTGTTTAAAGCAACAGGATTACGTAGCAAGGCTCAATCTTTCTTTGGATAAAGAATAAAAACTTTCCGAAACAAAGCCAGCGCAGTGATGGACATGTTTGCGTGCAACAGGTTAAGCAGATACGATGAACAAACATGTAATCAGATAAAACAGTAGGTCCCTCTCATTAACGTCTTTTTATTTAACCTTAAACAGCCTTTTGTTCAGACATCTTTCCACCAAACAAAGGGCAGAATGAAGCCAAATGCCTGCAGCTCAAAGCCCTCGCATGAGGGAATGAAAAACTTCAGTCCACTTCATCCGCTTCAGAGAGAGAAGCTCAGCTTTGAGAGCAACTCAAAAGCTCCTGGTTACGACCAAAAACCGCAGAACTAGAGCCACTTTCTCATGAGATAGTGTCCAAATACTTTTATGTCAGGAAGGAAAAACAGCATAAAATAATTACAATAATCTGGGGCACACATGCTTCCTGCACCAACTAATTCTTCCTCCTCTGTGAAAGACTGCAGAGACTGTTTATAATTCTACAGCGGATCTCAAATTTATCCAGACCTCCGAGTGTATTTACACAAAGTGACATGTCTATATGGGAGTTTTCCCCTTTCTCCCCCCCCAACGGAGGAAGTGACATGAAGGAGAAAACTCATCTGCTTAGGTGTGACAAGCAAATGGTTGGACAAGACGAAGGTAGAAAGAAAGAAATGGAGAAAATGTGTAGATATTAAATAAAACCAAAAGGGAAAAAGAAACAATGACTCCTGAAACCATCTGACTGGATGCAGACATGTCTCAGTGAAAACGGGAGATTAGGGCTTAATATTCAGCCTGCTATGTGAACAATGTCAGTGTTTTCTAGACTCCAGGATCATCTAAAAGACACACAGCAATGCCACCATTAGGCTATGGATAAGCAACCATCTGGCGAACGTTCCCCTGTCAGAAGCATAATTACATCCATTTTTGCAGGAATACCTTGGGCTTGTTTACAGATCATTTTTATAAAGAAATAAAAACATAATGCAAATCACTCACTAAAATTAGCCATTGAGTGAAGGTGACTGTCTAAGTGCCAGGAGTTGTTGCCGAGGCTGAAAAACTGCACGTTTTGACTTTTTTCCAGTCCGGAGATTCAGGTTTGCTTTGCAGCATCGATCGCATCGAGGTGCCAACACACTGGTCATTTTGAATGGCGTATAAGGAAACCCAAGAGGACAATACTGGTGGACATGAGGTGAAGAAACAGAGAGAAAGCACGACATAAGACGAGTCAATGCCAGACTGACTTTTACTGGCTGGAGAGATCTCGGAGAAGAGACGGGATGAACACAGATGCTGAATTAGCTGTTGTTAGAGGACAGTTATTTCATAGTTTTTTTTTTTTTAACTTAAGGAAGTGGTTACTCCAGTTGGCTGACATTAACACTAGCAATTAAAGCATGTCCTATAATAAAGATATGAAAAGGAAGCTACCTGTAGGTTTGGCATGCTATGGATAGCGCTAGCATAAAACTGATTATTTATTTTAAAAAAAACACTGCTGGCTCAGGTGGAAACCTTCCTTCAGGGTTGTTCCCTCTCCTAAATCTATAATCCACTTTGTCCCCGACAGGAAGTCCAGAAGAGGGAGGAGGAAGCGGCTCCTGCAGGCGCTGCTCCTGACAAACCACAAATCTAAACAGCCAGTGCTGTGAAAATACAGCATTCATATAACTTAATCCCAAACCTTCTGACCACCGAGCTGAGATCTAAACAGCTGCGGGCACCAGCAACTGATGGTGGAGGAGAAATAAGCCAGAAGGAGACTTTAAAAGGGACATGATTATGAATAAGTTGCAGGGAAAAAAGGGGTTTGGGGGGGGGGGGGGGGGGGGGGGGGGGGGGTAAAAACAAAAAACATGAAAGCCATGAATCTCACTGAGTTTCTGGGTTGAGCTGGGAATGAAGTGGAGATTTTATTAAAGGAGAACAAAGATCAAAAAGACATCTTCCTAACACAACAGTCCTCTGTGCATCCATGGAGGAGAACTTCTACCTCCTGCAGTCCTTTAAAAAACAAACTGGACAGAAAAAAAACATGTGAGAGGCTGCAGGGATGTTCAGCGGTGGAAGGAATGGACGGAGCGGTGCTTCTGTTCAGCAGAAATCTGTGCAGAACAGCCCAGGTGTAAAGAATTAGAGGAGATGGCACATCAAACAGAGCTGTGTGCTGCCTCTTTCCTGTAGCCCTGGTGGCAGGAAATGCTCTACAGCGTTGTGCGAGCTGACCAGAGCGAGACAGACAAGAGGGAGCAACAAGAAGCCCAAATAAAAGGGGAAGCGAGGAACAGTAGAGAGCAGATGTAGAAAAGGTTTCAAAACATCCTGCAGAGACGAGGGGAGATTAGCAGAGAGAAGCATATGTGGAGAAAGACAAGATGAGAGGGAGGGAATTCTGCTGTAAGACCAGAACATGATAGAAGAGGAAGGAGAGGGGAAATCAGAGGTCTACAGCCATATTCAGGATGAATTCATTCATAACGTCACAAGGTTGGAGTTGTTGGAGCGAAGCAGCCAACTTGTACGGACGGAACTATACAGACAACAAAATACTCCACAACTAAAAATAATTTTTAAAAAAAATAAAAAGTTCTTTTTTCCCTAAAAGCACATTTGCAAATCTGAGCAAACTATCACAGTTTACAAGGTTTTGTATACGGCTATAAAACCATGTGCACCATGAGCACCAGAGCCTTCTTGTTTGGCTTTATGAGTGCAGCTCTAGTCATACATAAACAGACAGGAAATGTCTGTGTGTGACTGCAAACGCACAATGATGTGCTCCGTTTAGATTAGGTTAAGTGTTTGTACATGTGTTTAGGAGCGCAGTTCGATCCCCCTCCGTACATTACGTGACGTGTGAAGCGCTCGTCTCCCTCCGCTCTCTGTTCAACATGTGCCCATCAGCTGGATCGCTTCAGAAACCTGCCATATGCTTCCTAAAAAAAGAAACCTTGTGGCTTTTAACTGCTTACAGAAACAGGCTATACATGATGCCTCCGAGGGGGAAAAACGCTCTCAAAGCTCTTTAAATGTCTTCTCTGCTTCAAAGACAACACAGACAGAATATAAAGACTACCCAGGATTGACAACTATGTTTTTAACAGCAGCTTCTCGTCGTTACGGAGGAAAGGAGGCAGCAGCTACACATCTTATTTCAGCGTTTTGTGTCGGCTACATGAGCGTAACTGGAGCTGAGCGATGATGAATTGACAGAGGTTGTGTGCTGATTGGAGGACTGGTGTGTGTATGGGATAAGTTATGGACAGAAGAAAGGGGACCACCACAGTAGAGTTGTCTACACGGTGGCTTCACGTTTCCCTCAAACCTGCAGCTGAAAGAACTTGAATGACGCTCTGTCAGACACATGTAGACCGCGCTAATTTTGCTCTGAATGAAATCTGTGGAGACTTCAGCAGAATAAAGTGTCACCCAGTCAGATTTGGGCATTTATCCTTCAGTGTGTGTGTGTGTGTGTGTACTAGCAGTTTGTGTCGTTAAATCATAAGATCTTGCTATAGCATTAAGTTTAATTGTTATTAAACATGTATACTCAACATTTGGGAAAACAAGAGAAATCTATGGAGCGAAGAGGGATGATTCCAACACAAAAGCCTTGGTGAGATTCCTTATATATGTTTTTTGGGACTGAGCCGGATGGTAAGGAAAAAAAAAAAAAAAAGAAAGAAAACACAAGAGGGGAGGAAGCCCTCTTCAGCGCCAGCCTCTGGTTCTTCAGCCTCTGGTCTGCTCGGGCCTCCTGGGGTTGTAATGTGCCTCTTGTTACACAAGCATTAGGCAATTATGCCACTGGTTTCTCACTGGCTTCCCAGAGCCGCAGAAGAGCTTGTGGCTTCGCACATGGACATTTGAAAATATCGGCACATTCCTTCTTTCTTGAAGTAGACTTCTTTCTTCCCTCTTCTGCCCTTAAATGGCTTTTTGTCTCCTTACTGACAGGATATTCATGCGCTGATGCGAACACAACACACTCAATGTGTTTAAGTACTGAGAGGTAATCGATACAGAAACGTAGCAAATTGTTTTTTCTTTATATGACAAGATATAGAGTTCAGGTTTATTTATATCGCACATTTCTACAGCAGCAGCTGCCCAAAGCGCTGAACAACACTCCACAAATTAAAATTAAACACTGCATATTAAAAAATAAATAAAATCTGGACACAAAACAAAAATCTAAAATAGAAGTAAAAATTAAAATACACGAGAAAAAGCTGAGGTATGACCAATAATAGACTAATGTCTAAGAGTAAAATACAAAAGTTATATTCGCTGGCCACTTTATTAGGTCCATCCGTTCATTTAACACAAATATCTGATCAGCCAATCACATAGCAGCAAGTCAACACATTTAGCCATGATGGTGAAGACGATGTGATGATCAGAGATGATCTGAGATGATCAGAGAATGTCTTGTTGATGTCAGAAGTCAGAGGAGACTGGACAGACTGGTTGGGGATGACAGAAAGGCAACAGGAGGTCCAGTAAGCACTGGTTCCAACCAAGATCTACAGAACATCATGTCTGAACACACAACACGTGTGAAGCAGATGGTCTCCAGCAGCAGAAGACCACAGCGGGTTCCCTCCTGTCAGTAAGAACAGGAAACTGAGGCTACAATTCACACAGACTCACCAGAACTGGACAATAGAAGATGGAGAAACGTTGCTGGTCTGATGAGTCTCCAGTTCAGCTCCACATTCACATGGTAGGATCAGAATCTGCTGGAAACATCATGACAACATGGATCCATCCTGCCGTCAGGATCAACGCTTCAGGCTGCTGCTGCTGGAATGGTGGGGGGAGGTTTTCTGGTCCCACTTTGGTCCCCTTAGTACCAGCATGACATGGTTTAACCTCCACAGCCTACCTGAGTCCTGCTGCTGACCATGTCCATCCCTTTCTGAGCACAGTGTAGCATCTTCTAATGGAAACTTCCAGCAGGATGATGCACCATGTCACAAAGCTCACATCATCTCCACCATGACGATGAGTTCACTGTCCTCCAACGGCCTCCACAGTCACCAGATCTCAGTCCAGCAGAGCAGCTTTGGGATGTGGTGGAACGGGAGATTCTCATCATGATGCTTCATGTCAACATGGAGGAAATCTCTGAGGAATTATGGCTGTTCTGAGAGCAAAATGGATCCAACCTGGTTTTTAGCAAGGTGGACCAAATCAAGTGGCCAGTAAGCGTCTCTGCCATCATCATTTTGCTGACTCCATATACAGATGTTACTGTATTTAACTGCTAAAAACAGAACAGAACAACATTGTAATGAAAAACAAAACCTCATTCTGATTAAAAAATGTTTACGACGACTTTCCAGCCACAGGTGTCATCTGAGACCAGCATCCTGTATCTGCACACATAACTCAGGTTCTGTCATTTCCATGTAAATCTTAGAAAATATAGACAAAACAGACTCTATAAATACTAAATATTTGAATTCCCGAACCAGCCTGTCCTGCTGCTGTGACACTGTCCAGTCAGAGTATCCCTGTCAGTACAGTGACAGGTTCAAACCGACCACGCAGGATGTCGGAATATCAACATGTCATGAGCTGGAAGAAGAGGAACTAAACACAACAATGCACCAGAATGGTGTCTGGCCACACAAAGACCATTCTCACACACACACACTTTGACAGGGTAATACTGGTAGAAGGTGTGTATTGCAAGCTGCAGAAGAGAGCAGAACTTCCGAGGTTGGTGGTATTCTTAGAACCCTTATATCCTGCTTTAGGATGAACCATTTACACACACACACACGCACACACCACTGCAGCTCGAGCCCTGTGGCCATGTGGTCACCCCACAGATCAGACCCTTTTATGTGTGAAGGACAGCTGAGGGATGATCCCTATTGCCTCTGTCAGCATGCATCCTGACCCGATTGACAGCAGCGTGCCAAAACATAGGAGCCGTTTCCGGGAAGCTCTGAATTAGGTCCGTCTGTGTGGCGTGCACGACTCCCAACAGCAACACCGAGGATGAAAGAGACAAAAAAAAAGGGTTTGGGTGACAAGAACTGAAATGTATGTCCCAGTATTTACGGCGATGTCTGGTGTACAAGTACATATCTGTTCAGCCTTATCTCCACATCATCAAAACCTCTTCATGTTTTTCTTACTGCCTTTTTCTGAACAAGAATAATTCACGTGAAGAGAAGACAGAGCATCGTACACAGACAGAAAGAATTGCTTGATTTCTTTTTTAACTCTCGGGGTGCGGGTGGGTTTTCCGGGGAGGGTCAGAGAGAGGCGCAGGGCTGAACCGAAGGGCTCTGCTGCAGTACGCTTCACTGTTTCCGCTTGTTAAAATGAAAAATATGCGAGAATCTTGCCAAATGTTTGGATGACAACTCCGCGACTGCTGGTCAACAGGAAGTTTTATTCCAGGGTTTCCCTGCTTAGAGCAGGAACGTTGTTAGGCTGACGACTCTTCCATGAGTTAAAGCACAGCTTGATTCTGATTTAATCTACAACAATAAATCCCTGCATTAGATAAAATCAGCATGTCAGCTACCTTGTCTGGATTCATACCAGTACAAATTAAATTTTCAGACCAGTTTAGGAATCTGTGTGATTCAGTTTTTATTGAAAATGACTCATGACGAAGGTTTCATGAGTTCAGTTGGTCTGCAAGTATTTGGGCAAATCCAGCGCCATAAATACAAGATTTTATTAAAAGCAAAAGGATTTATCTCGGGACACGGTTAGATTTTAATCTGATGGTAATGTAAGGGAGGAAGGAGATAAATGTATAAAACTCAGAATATCTTGAGCAACGGGAATGAAACAAGTTGGGTCCAACGGCCAAAAAGGACGCCGCCATTCA
Source organism: Telmatherina bonti (assembly GCF_933228915.1). Lineage (NCBI taxonomy): Eukaryota > Metazoa > Chordata > Actinopteri > Atheriniformes > Telmatherinidae > Telmatherina > Telmatherina bonti. The sequence goes on along the minus strand of NC_136623.1, from coordinate 34,573,001 downwards.
GAACAAGAAACAGGCCGTTTATGAAATAAAAAATAACAAATAACTAAATAATAAAGGCACATTTGCCTTAAAACTGTACATATATTCACATTTATAAACAGCAATGTCTACAGAATTATCAAAATGATCAAAATGCTTTGGGATTTATCTTGTCTTCTGCTTTATTAGTGCCATGTTATGAAGATGAACCCTCTGTATCATACGATACATATCAGGATTCATGGAAATCCTCCCATTAGTCTGGAAAACTGAAGACAAAGTGGGCAGCTTCAGTGGCCTGATTGTGGCTCCTCAAGAAGAACTGCGGCACACAATATGACAGGAATTCATCCTCTTTAATAGATCTCCATACCATGATTTCACAGCCTGACATTGCTATCCAAACAGCCCCTCTGCTTTGCACCAATAAAGAAAGAGGAAATAAGTCGTGGTTTAGTTGTTTGATTCCACTGTGGTGAGTCCTAATATCCTTCCTCTCTCTCTTCTTCCATTTCCCCCCTTTTTTTGTGCACTACATCAGAGTCATATGCATAAAATCGCCATAAAAATGCATAGCAGAGCCCAGGCTGGGGTTCTCTCCCTCCTAATCCCCCTAAACCTCTAAGTGCAGGCTGAGGAATACAAGTGTTGTGGTGCAATCTTCTCACAAAGCGGAGCGCCTGAGAATAACATCACAGAGGCCACAGAAATCCATGGAATGAACCACAAGCTGTACACAGAAGTCAGCAGACACCACAACACAGCACACACGATGCAGTGTACAGACTCATGTTCAATACGAGGCCCTGCCAGCTGAAGCGTGGAGCCGTGGTGGAAAGCTCACCGATGACAGAGAGGTGGAATTACAGGGGGCAGAAAGAGAGACGACGACACAGTTGCAACGTTTTTAGACACGACAAACATCACATTTATGACTTCATCAATCTCCTAAAAGGACTGCTTTCTGTCTGCTGATGCTCCTCATAGTTTCATTCATGCCACTGGTGCAGGGAGCAAAAACTTGTGCACAATATTCACATTTTCCACTGACTGGATGATACATAGGGTAAGAAATAATAAAGTAGATTAGAGCTCAGTACAACATGCCACCTTGGCAGGTTAAATTGGTTTTCTGGAGAAAAAACCAATAGTTTTGTTTTGACATGTTTATTGAAAAGGTGTTGTGATAAAAGACTTTTATTGTCTTTTTCTGAGTAAATAATAATCATTACTTGTGGTAAAAGGCCAGTTTGTCGGCCCAGTTTATTTCCCCAGGGATTGTTCCTGTCGTTTGCCATATTAATTCAGGCCTGCTAGAGCATTCTTCTGCGGCATATTAGACTTAAACTCAGCAGAATCTCGGTGGATTCACGCAGTAAAAAGCAGCCGTAGAGTAGCGCTACCTCTTCATTTCACATTACAACTTCCAGTTGCTGTTAAGTCCAGTTTGGAGACCAAGTCATGCAAATAGATTTTATATTTCCTGTTTATGGATTTTCCGAGGGAGCCTTCCTGCACTTTGTTCTGACAAGAAACCACCGGAACAATGACTCGGAGCAGCTTTTCTCATAATGTAACAATAACTATTTATAATACGTGCAATCAGGAGCAATAAATCAGGACAAAAAGACTGTTAAAAAGTTTTATCCTGCAGCTATCTGAGCTGGAAATGCCACGTTGCACCTCTAAGACAACTTTGTGCTGTAATTATGTGCAATAAATGTACAGATGACCGATACTCTAAACCGGAAAGCCTGAGTTCTCGCTGTTTCCTGGTTTTTACAAAGTTTTTTGTCCTTTTTAGTCTAGGATTTTTCTGTCATTGAAAGTGTCTAGATCACCATCAGTCCCTCGTCTTGTATGTCCTCTTTCATTTCTTCTTCCTTTTTCTTAGATCATGTTTGATCATGTGAGAAGGTTCTGGCTTGGAGGATCACCAGTGTAGTGTTGTAGATCACCAGTGGGACAGAATCATTTTGTGGGCTCTGCTGTATGATTATTACCCAGCTTTTCTCTCAATCAGACTTCTGCTTTTCCAGGACTTTTTAACTATTATTTTCAACTCAAGTCAACTTGAAAGCAATGTTTTATTTCACCTCATTATAAGTAAGCAAATTTTTATTTCTTACTATTTTTTTCATTCCCCACTTATTTAAATGACTCAAGTGAGTTTTGCTTTTTCTTTAATGAAAAAGTATGAATAAATGTAAGTATATATATATATATATATATATATACATATATATATATATATATATATATATACATACATATATATATATACATATATATATATATATATATATACACATATACATACATATATATATATTAGAGCTGTGAGGATATGCTTTTGTCCTGGTTCGATTAGGTTCTTTGGGTGCCGATTCGATTTCAATTGCAATTCTCACAATTCTTTGATATTGATGATTTCTGTAGATTAAAAATAAAATAAATGTATGAAGCTTTTTTTTTTTTTTTACTTGTCAATTCCCTTAATTTGAGGGAGTAGCACAGTAGCCAGACCTTCATTCTGCTGCTATAATGCCCAAAAAGACATGGTTTTTTAACTTGATCAATAAAAACAATAAAATTGAGAGAAATTTTATAATGGAATATTTTCATTTATTTTTAACCTTAAAAAAAAAAAAAAAAAAAAAAAAAAAAAAAAAATATATATATATATATATATATATATATATATATGTAAGTATGTATATATGTACCAGTAGTACAGCTGGTGGTAAACCTTGTAAAAGCACATTATTCTCTTGAAAAGATAGTTAGAGCCTGAAAGTTTGGAGAGCTTGACTTGAGAAGCAGTTAAAGGAACTCTGGTTGCCGGATCGAATCCAGTAACATCCACCTGGTTTCTTCTGCTCTGCTCAAAGGAAACCAACATCTTCTAATATTAGCACAGCTTATGTTAAGAGAAACCATGTTTCCTCTGTCTCTTACAGGTTCAGAGGTTCTGCCTACCCAGGAAATCAGCTCACATGCTACACTATACACACGCGCACACACACACACACACATATATGTGTGTGTGTATACAAAGGAAGAAGTGAAGGGGAAAATGATCCACCTAAAAAGCCACAGCAGTGTTCAGCGGTTGAACGTAAACTTCCTGTGTGCATTACAACACGCTGCCAGAAGACTGCTTCAGCATGAGCCCCTCCGAGCACATTCCCAGCCTCATCTGTCGGCTCTCCTGTCCACATAAATTCCAGGGCAAACTTTAATAAAAGGGGGAGCGTGATTTACTCTGGGCAGTGTCCTTCCCTGTTTTTAAAACAATTTGATGTTGCATTAATCCCGAGTGTCAAGGCAAGGTGAAATATGTCCTCAGAGTTTACCAGCACCAGGTGTTTCATTTGCTGGGACGATCAAAAGAAATATTTATTCTGGCTGACCCCCCCCCCCCCCCCCCCATCACGGCTTATTTTATCTTCCTTTTCTTAGGACAAGAGGGAGAACATGGATGGAGATAGCAAAAAAAGATAGGGTTAAAGAAAGTGAGGGAACAAAAGAAGCTACATGATCTACAGTCGATGAAGCTCTAATTGTTTTAAACGGGCTCCTAAACAACCCAGACAGTGAATAGACTGAACCCTGGTTTTGTGGCCCCACTGGTGAAATATTTGGCATAATTTACCAGGTTACCTCTGGTCAGCTGAAAGCCTCTTATCTGGATCAAGTTCTACTGGCTGAAGCCCAGTCCCCCTCTTCATCAGAGCAGATTACACCAGTCAGTTCATTATGATGACTACACATACACATTTGCCTTTAAGGTGCAATAGTAAAACCTACTGTAAAATAATCATGCATTATCAGAAGTTACAGTTGTGTAAACACGTACAATGCCTTGCCAAAAAAACAACTAAAAAAGTCACTACTAGAATTATCATAAGCCCAAAGGTACGATCTTTTTATTGGATAATTACATCATGGGTGGATTATCTTTCAGCTGGTGACAAGTTAAGTTTTTTTATTTAACCCAACCTGATGCCATAAGTAGCTTCTCATGTTGTAAAAGATTACGTAGAAAGTCACATCCTGTGGTTGTGGAAAAGATCTTAGTGTGTTTAACAAGGGTCAGATCGTCGGCATCAAGCAGAAAAAACATACAAAAACTGGGTTAAGAACTCAGCAAGACATTATTAAAAACTGGAATGATCGCGGGGAATATATATATATATACATATATACATATACATATATATACATATACATATATATATATATATACATATACATATATATATACATATATATATATATATATACATATACATATATATACATATATATACATATATATATATATACATATACATATATGTATATATATGTATATATACATATACATATATGTATATATATGTATATGTATATATATATATATATGTATATATATATATATATATATATATATATATATATGTAAAGACTGGACTCTGGAGCTGGAAGAAGCCCATGTGGTCTAATCAGTCCAGAAGGGTCCTGTTCCAGGCAGATGAAGTGATGCAGCCACCATGCTTAGTGTCTGCTGTACAAGCCTGTGGGAGAAGTCTATAATCTGGGGTTTCTACGGTTGATCAGGTCTAAGGTCAGGTCCAGATTCAGCAACGTTTTGCGTCTGACACCTGAATATACTGAATGAGCAGGTTAGTCCCTGATGGCTCGGCCATATGCCAACATGACCAGACAGGATTCATGGGGCTCAGACTATGAAGGAGTAGTTCAGGAAACTGGAGACATTATTTCTACACTGCAGAGTTCAGGCCTGGATAGTCTTTGTGCTGTGGTCTGAGTGTCGTATCATGAAAACAAAATCTTGGTGAAATCTTAACACAACTCTGGATGGAAATAAATCTTCGGACACTCCAGAAGTTTATTGAAACAATTAATCAGTAAATGGCCTTCCAAGTGAATTATCATTAAGGTTATGGGTCCTGGTGCTGTTCTGCTTCTGTTCAGGGTCGTAGGGAGGGTGGAGCCTATCCCAGCAGGTAAGAGGCAGGGTACACCTGGACAGGTGTCCATCGCAAGGCCAACACAGAGAGACAGGCAACCATACACACCCATTCTTAGGGGGAATAAAGTGACCAATAAAGCCGACACAAATGTGACTGCGGGGGGAGTACCTGGATAGAGCTCTGCATACACAGGGAGAACATGCATAATTTACAAAGAACCCCTCCCAGCCGGGGCTCAAGCCAGTGACCTCATGCAGTGTGCCGCGATGCTAACCACCACACCACACTGCAGCCCCTTAAGTTCAAAGCAAATAAACCAAAATTCATCAACAGTGTTGAATAAACTACAAACTAAATTAAAATGAAATATATTTTTGACAGGATTGAAAGAGGTCTAAACCGATATATTTCCTTCCATCACCTAAAGAAAACCCGCCTACTGGGCGTGAGGCTGTGAACCCGTCAGGTCTAAACATCCACCATATTAAATAAAACAAATCTAAACTATATCCATAAATCTCACATTATTCCATTCATCATTTACCTTCAGCACCTGCAATAATATTTCTGTAAGAAAGCAAAGATGTGCATATTTTGATGCACAAGACATGAAGCTCTTTGCTCTCCTCCGAGCTCCTTTAGTCACCTGGCTCTTTGTGCTCTTTGCAATTAACGCCATAATACAATAAAAGTTGCAAATATATTCACACATTTCTCACAGCAGATCACTCCACATGTTCCACAACTAATTTAAAGAGGTCTTCCACTCCAGCCGGATGACAATTATCACCACCGTTCCCAGTGAAAGGAGTTAATCATCAACTGTGCGAAGCAGCAGGGGGAGTTTGTAAAGAGACTAAGCGTATATAAGAGCCGATCCTGGCCGTCTCTGTGTGTGGCCCGAGCAGCTCCTCTCTGCTGCCGCAGCGAAGCAAAGCCGGAGCACTTTTCACTGGTGTAAACAAACGGGGAAATGGGGCACTTGGCAACTGACTTCAGTGAATGATGAGGCAAGTGTGCACTGAAGCATCTAATGAATCATTTACTGGGAACGCTGGGTTTTATGAGGAAAAGAAAGATGCGAGGGAAGACAAGAGCGACGCAGACCTACGAAGAGCAGTCAAAGGAAAGGCGTTCCTTTATATGAGAAACACCTGAGAGGATCGGCCCCATTTTGCCCCAACACAACACTAATCCTCTTACTGGTGCAGCAGCAGAGTGTAAACCAGTATGACACATGATGAATTCTACGGGGTGAGAGCTGAAACTGAAATGTTGTACTTCTAAACAGAGCTCACGTGCTATAAGTAGCTTTCTTCTACTGGCCTTTAGCTCCTGGTGTCTCCAGTCAAAAGAACTACAAATGTTACTTCTCTTACTCCGACTGAGACCTTTTACTCAGTAAAGTCACATGAAGTCTGTTTATTATAATAACAAGCCTGAAAAAACAAGTCGTTTGCCGTGGAATCTGAACAATTTGGCATCATAAAATGACAGTTCTCACAGAGTCTCACCGCCCTACAACAACGGTTTTCAGTTCTTTTACAGGAAAAACTGCTATATTTGATGATCTGCAGTCCTCTGGAAGGCACACCTTTCTCCTTTTCCCAGCTCTTCAGTAACATTACTGTTGCAAGCCCATCTAAACAACCCCGGTTGTGGAAAGATGCTACTGGGAGAGAAGGGTGCACAACATGAATTGCATGGAAATGTTATTAGTAGCAGACTGGGTCCTGGCTTCAGCTGGCTGTGTTTATCTGTCACAGGGAGATCCCCATCTAAACCACTTATTAGGACATATATGTGGGTTTAACTAGGCAGCCATTCAACAGCAATAAGGAGGTGGCTTGCTGACCACACTGAGCTGGGACTGGGACAAGCCTAACCAACACTGGAGCAACAGAGAGGAAAAGTGAGACAGGAAGGAAATAACAAATACACACAGAAACACACGAGCTGCGAAGAGGCGAAGGTGTTTGGAAAGAAGCTGATGGAGCCGTGAAAATAAATATTTAGACATGAGATGTAAGAAGTGAAGAACTGGGTGGATCAAAGAATAAAAACAGAAGAAATATGGCACAGAAGAAGAATAAAACCGACTGAAAGCAAAGCAGATTTACAGCTGAATTCTCGTGTCTAAAATCATAACAGCGCAGATGTATACAGCAGTTTGTCTGTTGTCCAACTCTCCAGAGCATCTCTACAACATTTCAGGAGATGTGTGTGAGAAAATAGCAGGATAAACCCAGGAACTGACACAAGCATCTGAAATTAGTCCGCTTCTTGTGAGGCTGAGTTACTCAGAAAGGACAGAAAAACAGACATGAAATGAGAAAATTAGAATCTAAAACCAGGAAAAAATACATTTAACGTGTGAAAGAACAGAAATGACACAAGAGGAGGGATGAACTAGAGAGTGCTCTGATACAGCCACATCATGTATCACCACTGACACAGCAGCTTTCTCTGCAGTTACCATAGAAACGCAGGAGGGGACACCAATCAAAACAAAAAACAGAAAGCATATTTTGTGGCGGCGGGATGCATTCTGAGTCTCTCTCGGAGAGACCGAGACGCAAACGGTTGTGTGATGGAATCTGAAGCTGTGTCATCGAGGTGTGGAGATGCCAGTAAACGTCTGGGTATTTTTAAACACACATTTTCAGACAGACGGATGCAGCAGGGCACAGGGAGGACAAACACACACACAGCAAACAAGCTAAAGGAACATTCCCCCATTAGGATGAAGTAATCTGCATCTACTTGTCACTAAGGATTATCAATCCAAACTTCCTTCATATGATGAAACTTACTGGAAATAATAGTAGAAAGAAGCTGCCATGTGAGTTTAAACCACGGATGTGTCTGCCCAGTCACAGCAACACCAGCTCCGCCTCTTTATTTGGCATTTTTGTCCATACTGACTTAAATATTTAAACATCACATACATTTAATTCCTCTTTAAGTATATTATAGGCTTAAAAACAAATGAGCCTGTAATGACTTGTGAGTCTTTAAATGATTTTTAATGACTAAATGAGCCAAATGGCTTGCTGTAACTGTAATGACATTAACTCCTCATTACTTACAGTATCTCTATTCAGTGCCAAAGCTTTTGTTTTCTTTTAATAACTCTGTTACATCACTGCTGAAGGTTTAGGAATGTCACGTGTACATATGGATACCAAGTCTACAGCGAGTGTTTCCCATTTGCCCCTGTACATAAGAAGCATATAACATACAAGTTAAAAAAAAAAAAAAAAAAAAGAGGAAAACTTCAATGGAAATAAAAGGAGAAAGAAAGATAAAAAAAAAAAAAATGGGAGCAGAGAGAAAAAGATGTGAGATTTTAAAGGGGCCCAAAACCACAAGAAAGTCCGGGCTGAATGCGTGCTGGACATTCCCCGGGCTGGTGCTCATGTACTTGGAAAAAGCCGGCTTTTCAAGGCAGGAAAATGATTTCAGCTGTGTAAATTGACAGCGGCCTTGTAGCTGAAGATGAAGAGGGAGAAAGCGGGGAAGCCGGCAGCTCGGCTTGGTGTAGAGACTGCTGGGGTCTTATCCCATCAGGAAGCAGAACATCACATGAGCAAACGAGACCGTGTTAATTATTCCCAAATACTCTTAGTGGAGGATATAAACACAGTTATATGACAGTTAAACAAGTTTTAGGCACTTTGAAGACGTTTATCCACTCTGAGTAATAAATACAGACTAAATCCTGAACATGGTGTGTTTGAGGTGAGAGTCGGGGTGTTAGTGAAACCATCTCATCGTCTGCTCCATCAAGATGTTTACATATGCTTGCTATTTTAGCCTTCAGCCTTGTGTCTTCTCACGTCTCGTCTCCGAGGGTGGCATGGCAGTAAATCTTGCTGTGAGACATTGTGAGGCAATCATTTCATGAACAGTAGACAATAAAAGCATAGCTGCTCAGATCAGCCGTTTAATTACAACAACGGATGTAATTAGCGGTGCACTTTAAGCAGAATTCAGCAAAAGGCTACTGGGACGGGGACGTATTTCTTACTGCAGCCACAGTTGGTTATAGACTGTAAACACATACTGGTTTGCATGATTACAGACTTTCTATATGCAACCTGGGGGAGAATTCAGCATAGATCAAGTGCAACGCCATGCTTGGAAAAGATATGTCGACAGTTTCTGATCTCAGGGTTATACATCATACGGTTCAGAAGTGTGAGCGTCCTAAATTGGAGGGCAGATGTGAACAGGGAAGGTGGTGAGGATAATGCCTGCTTGGAAATGAAAGAATGAACATAGATAGTGGTTCCACATAATTCCTGGCTTTCACTGCAGAGAGGGAAGTGGCTGCTGGCTTCTGTGTGCAGAGGTAATGGCGGTGACTCAGTGAGAGTCTATGTGTGCATATAGACATAGTGTTATGATAAGTCTATTTTTCTGTGCATTACACAGAGAAAGGGAGGGAAATGAATGCTGAGAATCCAGGGATGTGATTGTGTGTGTGTGTGTGTGTGTGTGTGTGTGTGTGTGTGTGTGTGTGTGTGTGTGTGTGTGTGTGTGTGTGTGTGTGTGTGTGTGTGTGGAGTCAAATCAGGGTGGAGCACGGTGCAGTGCAGTGTATGCCTGAACAGATGTGGGCACCACAGTCCTCTAACTACCACAGGCTGAACACTGTTGGCCAGTATGGGTTAAAATTACACGCATGGTCTCGCTGGGTTTTGGGTGAAATTCTGAGAAAAGCTCCACATTACTTTCCATGCCCACAAGATTGTCATTTATCATCTGACAAGATAACAACGTGGCCAGCTAGAGACATCTAAAGGCAGTCTCCATGGAGACAGAGCAGCTACCATCAGCTGTGCCGGCTCGCATCAAAACAAACAAGTCCTTCAGCGCAGCGAGAAGCGAGCGAGGATCGCAAAACAAGCAAAGAGAAAAAAGAAAAACATTTCCTGAAAAACAGTAGCCATGGTTACTGATTAAAACCATCCTTTTCCCAAAGCATCAAAGAGCAAACGGCATTCTGGTGGAGATGGAGTCGCTCCCTCAGCTTCGCCGTAAGTGTTCCAGACTGTTGACGCACCAACAGGCCTCGGCCTCGCTGCAACAATATGACAAGTGGCCCCTCCTTTCCTTTTGTTGTCCACTTTCCTTTTTCTCCATTTCACATCAGCTCACATCTCACTTGCAGCTGCACAAAGCATTAGGCACCACTTTTATCTCCCTCATTACATGTGTTTGCCAG
>NC_136623.1:34392813-34555313 GCF_933228915.1 Telmatherina bonti | reverse complement strand
TTTTCAAAACACAGATTTACTGACATGGATTAAACTCAGGAGAAGAGTTCAGGAGAAGATGTGATTCATTCATTAATGCTCGCATTAAAACTACCAGAAAAAATAACCTGATTTCATCATTTTAAGACGAAGACTTGACTTCACCCAAACAAAGACAAAACCAAACATAAACATTTAAAGCAAATTAATATTCTGCACAGTAATTCAGCAAGAAACAGCAAATCAGCCCTCGTTACGTTCAACTTGAATCATTCTTTAGTGAAATAGACAAATAGAAAAATGAGTTTTTTAACTTTTAAAAGCTAATCTCAGATGTAAAGACTGATTTGCACAGCAACAAGAGTGAAAAGTTAGATACCTATGAAGTCAAATTAAGAAATTATTCATTAAAATAAATGATTTAAGATTAAAAGACAGGGGAATTGATCAAAGATATCAAGGTAAAGTCTCCAAAAACATCCAGTAACAGTCGACTTCATCACCACTGATTAATAATTTATCTTCAAATTTCCTGTTTTTTTATGTGAATTTTATGGCGGGACACTTTTTCTTCCACTGCCACTTTCAACCTGCCTTTATATGTAGTTTGTTTCCTTATTTATGTATACTTATTAACCATATGTCACAATATGTCACTTTCTTATGATGTCTGAAAATATGTCTGTATTTCTGCTGCTCAGTCTGTCTGTCCATCCATCCATCTACAGATCTGTATGTACAGAAATATACATAAAACCACGTTAATAAAAGGCATCTGATCTTCAGACGTGGCCGTTAAGCCGCCGTGGAGCTAATTATAAATACGACCAATTAAAACCAAATCAATGATCTCTGAGTCGCTCACAGAATCGTTGAGTCATGCTGCTGGATGTTCATCAGACTAATAATAATAACAAATTACTAAAAAACAAGAAGAATGAGAAGAGCTGGATTCTTACAGGGGGGAAAAAACCAGAGAAGTAGCTAAAAGAGTCTTGCTTGCTGACGGGTCGAACCAACACAGTGCGTCTGTTCAGCTTGTCAGTGCAAGACAGCACCACTCCTCCACAGCTGCCCGAGCTCTGAACACCCTCCTCCATACTGGAGGTGAGAAGAGGGGAAGGAGATATGGGGGGGGGGGGGGGGGGGGGTAGTAGATGCAGAGAAGGACAGTGAGGGTCATGGGGGGGGGGGCAGGAAAAACAGAGGAAGGGAGGAAAAGCCAGACAAGCATGAAACGTTAGATGGTTTTGTTAAAATTAGATGGAGAGTAAACTGATCAGACCGGTAGGAAGCGGCACCGCACTGAGGAATGGTCTTATACTTTCCATCTGAACAAAACAGAGAAATCTGGAGGTTTTAAAACCTCCGATGTACATTAAGATAATAAAAAAAGGGAAATGAATGCTCACTGGGTGCCAGTATAAGACCATCACCACATGAAGATTTCATTACCGACACCGGAGGCTCATGCCATGATCTCCTCCAGCACACAAAGAAGAACGGTTGTCACCAGATTCATTTCAGGACTGTCTTACTGGACAGACAGGTGAGTGTAAAGGTGTAAACAAAAAGAATTAGGCATGAATTCTGTTTGGATTTAAGGTGTACTAAACATCGGACTTGTTTAGACCTTGTGTTACAGCCAAACACAACGTTTTCCAGACCTCCTGTCTGTCCAGCACGAGCAGAGAGGAGGAACCTCGATTAGGAACAGCAGTGTGGCAAAGGACAGTAAATAGAAGGCTTAGGCTGCTATGGCTGCTCTGGGACGCTGGCGAGCCTCACCACAGCTGTCTCCTTGCACTGCAGGATGAGTCCTTCATAGCTGCCAGAGCGCCAGCCCTGCCCGGGCCTGGAGAGACACGCAAGGCCAAGCTTAAAGTAAACATGCTGGACAACAAGTACTGCAGCCCCCGCGGCAGAGAGCATCACTTTAAACCCAACACAAGTTAGAACTCTGCACCTTCTATCTTCATCATAATTTAATCTAGTTATGTTTTATTGTGCTTTTTGTGATGGATCCTTCTTATCGGAGCATCCACAAGACGTAGAGCTGAGCTGCGAAGAAGAAACCGAAGATTAAACACAAAATTATTTGACTCGGTTTGCAGCACAACATAAAAAACTTCAGTTTGCTGGAATGTTTCATGCAGCAGAGATCAGACATCATCTGCATCCTCAGTCTCTCAATCATCTCTTCATCTATCTTTATGCTCATTGCTCTTCTAGATATGGGTAGTCTAGCCAACCATTACTGATGCACTGAGAAGTACCTCGCTCTATTTCTCTAATGTAAAAATATATGCCAATATTGCCGTCTCTAACTTATTTCTCCTTTTTTCCGCAGGTCTGCCTGCAATAAGTGCAGTTGTACATGTTGATCTGTCTTTCCTGTTGTCTCCACCCCAACCAGTCGAGGCAGATGGCTGCCCTCCCTGAGCCGGGTTCTGCTGGAGGTTTTCTTCCTGTTAAAGGGGAGTTTTTTCCTTTCCACTGTCGCCTCGTGCAGCTCAGGATGGGGGATTGGATCCAAGTCATGACTCGATGCAATCAGTTGGTTTCTATTATAGGATATGTATGGACTGGCTTGAAATGATGTGTATGTAAAGTGTCCTGAGACAACGTTGTTGTGAAGTGGCGCTGTACAAATAAAGCTGAATAGAAATCTATCTGTACCCTGTCCCTGACCACCCTCCAACCCACAGCTGTAAGAACGACCAACTTGTACGCCTCTTCTTGTCTTTTTTCCCCTTTCTGTGCTCGCAACCGCTCATCCTTCCCTCCCAGATGTTTGTGGAACAGCTGGAAGACATCAGCTTCAATTTGGAGAGCAAAAGGGAGAAGTGTCACTACTCATCCTCAGGGGGCATCTCTGCGAAACACAATAGTTAAATCAACACCCAGGAAGACTGGACTAAAACGTGGAGTGGAAGAAGCTTTCTGATCTTTTCTACTTGCAGAGAAACAGGAAACATCCCGGCAGAGTTGAACACTAAATCACCTCTTACCTTTTTGCTTTTGCGTTACCCTTAAACACCCCTGCTCTGCTCTCGGGTTGACCTCCTCATGTAGGGAGTGTTCTACACCCACCTATTTTCTATTCCTCATGGGTTCCTTTCTACATTTTTATTCCCTGCTCCACCCTTTCTTGTCTTTAACTTATTCTGATACAATCAGGAATTCACTGACATATTTGCCTTCCTATCTAATGCTCCATTCGTTTTCCAGCAGTGACATAGCAAATACCAGACCATGCATTTTCTTTGTGGAGCTTGATCTAATCGGACCCTCTGTACACAAATAACCTGGGCTGGGTGATGAAATAGCGAGCAATTATCTGTTCAGAATGATTAATATGGACTCCATTCGCGGTGGGCTCGCTTGTAGAAGTGAGTGATAAAGTTTGGAGTGAGCCAGGAGCCTCGAGGTCCCCCGCGCCGTCCTGAACAGCCATGACTGCAACCTGGCTTGGATAACAACGCCATCTGCCAGAGAGAACTGTGGTCTGGTAAAAGTGTGCGGAGACCATGATGATGCACATCACACTGAAATCACCTAGAAATGAGAAAATGGAGTAATTATCTGTTTAAGCAGGCACAGAGGTTTCACGAAGAGGTTTGTGGGTTGGCGCCGTCTCAGAAGCAATCGGGCACACACCTGTGGAGATCAGAACAGAATGCTATAATAACCCACAGCATCTTTACTCCTTAACACGACGACGCTGTCCTGACTCAGCTTGATGCTATTTACGATATGAAACACATGTGGCCTGACAGAATTATAAATTAGCCTGCTACACCAAAACAAGGTGGTCTATAAAATGCCTGTCAGACAGTCAGGTTCAAAGCCAGGAGACTCACTTCAGTCCCAGCCTGACCTGTACTGACATGCCTGGGACCCAGTTATGGTGATTTTAAAACCTGGCAAATCAGAATCAATAACGATTATGGTGTTGGTGGTGACTGTTAACGACAGGGTTGGGTGCAGGTATGTGTGCTGTTGGGCTCCAACTCCTTCTTGGTGTCTGGCTTGATGGAACGGATGGATTAAATGCAGGAAAATAAGCAAGCGGAGCTGAAAAAGCCACGCAAACACGCTGCTGGATGCAACGTGCACTGACTGCTGTTTCATTATGTCCTCAGACCGAGACAGCGGGAACTGCATCCTGCTAAGTGGTCTCTCACCACCAGAGAAATACCTCCCAGCGTCCAGAGGAATGAGACCAAGGCAGCAGAAACAAACATGGATTTATTTACTGTGTAAAATGCTTATTTTTAGCCATATTTACAGTCAGACGGAGAGTTTTCCTCCTGCGATGACGTGCTCACCTGTCTTTCAACGAATTCAGACACAAACTGCTGGCGAAAGAAAATCACCGATGGACTGAGTGAACTCTTCGGCTGCAGGAGTTTGTCTGTCCGGTGTGTCTGTTAGTCTGCTGTAAACACCATAACGGCTGCATGGAAACATGCAGACGCAGCAGATCATCCCTTCTAAAAAACTGTATACGAGTGTGTGTTTGTAGTATTAATGGTAGAAGCAGGAGAGTGCACAGAATAAAGTTTGTGTAGGTTGTAGGATTAGAGAAGTGTGTGTGTGTGTGTGTGTGTGTGTGTGTGTGTGTGTGTGTGGATAAAGAGACCGTTGTTAGGACACATACCTGCATCGGCAGTGGTCGATGTTGAAGCTGCCCACTTTGCATTTGATCTTTGTGTAAACATCTTGGACGTCTACAGAGGCACTCAGGTCTTCCAGCTCGCTGATGACACAGATCTCTGAAACAACAAGCAAACAAACAAACAAACAATCTCACAGCAGCTCAGATGCACATCACTGGGATGTCAGAAGCGTCTCCTGCTTTTGTTTCAACCTGCTGTAGGGCTACGGCTGTACTTGGCAAGCAGGCAGCATAGTTGAACTCGCACCTCTGGAGAGGATGTTTCACTTCTGTAGGAAAGGATGTGCACTGCAGGCGACCCAGTCCATGTCTTGACTTTGGCTCTGATCCAGCTGCTGCAGATGTTTGTTACTCTATTTAAATACATTTCTTGACTAATCTAGTCAAAGCCTCTGCACACATTCAGATCTGAATTTGCAGTTGCATAATAGTGATCATGTAAATGCCGCTGTGTGTGTGTATCCTCAGGTTTCCTGTGTGACTCTGCATGTGCAGAAAAATCCAGGCAAAGCGAGTCTGTTTCTGTTGGGTCTCTCATTGTTTCCACTGAAAATCTCCCACAGTCACAGACCGGTTTGGGAAAATGGGCTTCATGCAGGCCAAACTACGGCTGCTGCACTGTTGCCTTGTGGTGACTGGGAGAAATGTTGAGGTCCTCGGCAGCTTATAAATATTAGAAAAACAAAGACTGTGGCATTTATTGTGTGTAAAACACACACACACACTCCTGACAGAGCGCTGATGTATGAGTCAAACAGAGAACTGGAAACGAGTCTTATTTACTGCTGAAAAACATGTTAGATCACAGAAGTCTATCTGCAGTTACATGTGTGACTTTCTAATCCTGAAAATGAGGTATTTTTGTTTTTAATAAAAAGCTTGATGTGTTGCACACAGAAAAGGTCACGTCTAGACTCAGATGGCACACATTAAGCCCAAATCCCATCCAGGGTGTTTTAAGTCAAACCATCTCTGTGAGGTCCTCCAGAACATTCCACTTCCACTATTTAAGACCTTGAGCTGGCTGATCTGGTTGGCAGATGCTAAATATTACAGCCACCAATTAAAGGTAGATCTAGCCTTTCATCGCCCAGTAAATCCAAAGGGGACAAAGCGGCCGATTGCTTGGGATTCATCACCCGTTCATTTATTTGTCTTTTCCCTCCATCCCAGCTTTGCCGCAGCTGCATTCCCGCTCACCGTGTTCAGGGAGAAAATAAGCAGCGAAGATGATGTCGATGCTCGGGTACCTGTCTTCCTCATTGCTGGGTCAGGAGCAAACAGCTCCACCGTGACCTTGGGGAGCATCCACTGCATCCAAAGGCTGACCTTCCCGCTGGTTCCCTCAATGCTGCTGGTCTTCTGCTCCAGAGTCACCGTGTCAGCGAATGGACCATCGTCTCCGGCCGGCGCCGAGTCGCCCTGACGACAGAAAAGAGCTGCTTCAGAGGAAAAAGCTGAACCCTGGATGTAAATGAAAAGGTTTGCTTTTAGAGGAAGTGTCCAAGCGTGTGTTTGGTGGATGTGTATATTTGCACGTGTTGTCGCTGTGCACGTAGCCATAGCAACGCAATCAACAAGTGAGCTTTTTTCTCTGGATGACATCAGTGTCTGGTAAGCAGAGCAGAGCGATGTGGGGGGGGGGGGGGGGGGGGCGGGGGGTGAATGCTGTGTGAATCTGTCACTGGTGTTAACCCCAAACTGAGCCACCAGCGCCCACATGGCCTCTTTTCACTCAAGTGTGGCAGGACACACACGTCTTGCATCCTGGGAGAGAATGGGAAGTTAAGACCGGAGGCGGTGGGGGGGGGGGATACAAGCAGGATGCGGTAGAAGAGGTTGCCTTCTGTGAGCTCTCAACTCATTCCCAGAGATTTGGCAAGGCACTGACAGCGCTGAGGACGGCGCTTGGGACATTTTTATTTTATTTTATTTTATTTCCCTGTTTTCCACCCGTGCATCTCTGCGTCCGACTCGTCAGGAGAAAAGCCTGCAAACATTGCTGCTTTGGTATGGCACGGCTTCACTTTTTCCACTGCTTCTCCCATCGCCGTGGTAATGACAGATTGTGTCATGGTGATTGAGCCTGGCTGTGGTTGGTGAGGAGGTTATCAACCATCTCAATTAGAAACCCCACAGCTGCTAGCGCTGATTACAGTGTCTTAAAGAGGATCCAGATGAGGAAACTATGTCCCCTTTCCACAGCTGGGGGAGGCATGAGGGCCCCACACTAATTTGCTAATTTAATTTAATCACACACTTGAGGGTGGCTGAAAGCAGAGCACAATAACAGCGGATGACAATAATATAAATAAATGAAGGATTATGCCGATTCAAAAATAGATTGGGGACCGCTAGACCCTGATGAAAAGCATGTGCTCCACACACACACACACACACACACGGCTCTCACAGTGAGAAAAGTGTGACGATTGGACTGAAATAAACTGGACGATACTGAAGTCTGTATTTTATATCAAATACTTTTCTACTGCAGTGGAATGAAAAATATTCTTTACAGTTTTCAGAGAGACTGAATCACTTTGTACTGAAGTAGCATCTGCTCTTATATGGAATTATGCATTTCCATGGCAACAAACAGTACATGTAGGTGTGTGTGTGTGTGTGTGTGACTGGTAGCCAGTAATATGAGCCCACCAGTAATGGTGTTCAGTCCGTCTCGGTGAGATATTTCAGTGTCAACCGTCATTTGGGGACTAATTATTGTTGAGATTAAGTCAAAACAAAAAAGTGTTTGTGTGTCTGTGTGCGTGCACATGTGCGTGTGTGTGTGTGGTTAGGACTGTTTAGTTTACAGTCCTGGCCGGTCGGTGGGATTAGGCTCAGTAATGTCGTGTGTGGAAACAGGAGCCAGCCGCTGGCGTGGTGGGAAGCGCCGTTACACGTCGCCGTCGGACACCAAACTGGTCTCGCTTCCCAGTCAGAACAGCTGCTGTCAATTTCCAGCTGGTTCCCAGACAAACTGCTTTAATGAGGGTCAATGATGAGTATCTGACAGCCATCTAAACACGTCTCAGTTGGGTGAAAGTCAGAAATAAAACCACAGAATGGGTTTTCTTCTCTTGATTCATGAATATTTAACTCATTACAATTCTAACAAACACCACAATATGAAAAAAAATGAACTGGAAATAAAACAATAAATAAATATATTGATAAGAATCTTTATTTTATTGAATAAATAATAATAATAAACGGGGTGGTGCGGGTCGATGTGATGTAAGCTGCCAGACCGGGGCCCCAAACCATCACACACATCCTGAGAGGCAGATATTTTCCCACACCTCCACAAGCCAAGTTGTAAAGTATACAGTTTAATTCCTGGGCCTCGGTGCTATAAACGGGCCGAGGATCCGGGTTTATTTTCTCAGCAGCGTTTGTCTTTGCTCATCAGAGAGACTCAAACATTGGACGACAACAGCAGGTCAGGAGGCGTCAAAGAGAAATGGAGCGAAATGAGAGGAATGTGAAGAGAAACAGAGGGACAGGTGGGAGGATGGAAAAAGAGAAGGAACCCTGAAGTCAGAGAAAGAAACGAGATGGAAAGACACAAATCAGCAGAAAGAGGAGAAACCATCATGTTTTCAGGCATCCCTGCGAATATAACACAACAGGAAGTGTTGTGCTATAAAGGAGGGAAGAAGAAGAAGGGTATTGTGATGATGGGGGGGCTGAATGGAGCTCCAGAGAAAGTGAGAGTGGGGGTGTGAGGCTGATGGGGAGAGACTGCTGCCACCACCGCTGAGACTTATCCAAACAGCTCTTGCAGTCTTGCTCAACCACCTTGCTTCCCAGAGGACTAAACACTTCTGCCAGTGTTTGTATTGATGTAAACAGTGACAAGTGGGCTGTCAGGGGCCCGAGCAGCCTGCAGACTCCACCGCTCTGCAGACCTGAAGCACCGTCGCCTCTGTGCATCCACAACTGAGCCGAGAACATCCATGCTGATGGCACAGAATCAAATCCAAACACAGACGCACCGTGATGTGAAAGAGTAAAACGTTTCTGCTTCCTGAGCTCTCAGAATGGCTGTGCAGCTTTCCCTTAATGCTGAAATAGAGCTGGGGGGTCAGAGAATGCTGCAGTCTGAGCAAAGTGAGAAGAATAACATCATAAACTCCCAAACACACAAAGCAGCTCTGGTGAGTTCAAGCCCTCCATGTCAGGCTGGAATCGCTGCTGAAGCAAGAATGTGTCCTTCCTATCCAGCTGCATGAAGCACTCCGCTGCAGTTTGACAGTGTGAAAAATACAGGTTATTATTTCCCCTGAATGAAGAGGCTGGTTTATACTCAATCAAGTTGGTCGAATCAAACGGAGCCAAATCCTCCAACCTATCGGAGGTACTGGCTCCGGTTGGAAATGATGCTGGAAGCATGAGCGCTGATACTTCCAGCTTTAAAAAGCCTTCCAAAACAAAACATTTCTGACAAATTGCATGTGTTAGCAGTGACTCAGCTACTCGTAACAGTAAAACGATGTTGAGCATCATAAATCAGCACGAGGACTGTGTACACAACAAAGCCTCGGATATCAGGTGTGAATGACGTGAGCGGCGCGCTGGCAGGGTTCAGTCTGTGTGTAGCAGCATGAAAGCAGCAACATACAGAGGATGTGTGTGTGTGTGTGTGTGTGTGTGTGTGTGTGTGTGAGCAAAGATAATAAAAAGAAAACTGAGTGCTTAAGTGAATATACACCAAAAAAAACTGCAAATTCAGGCATACGAGTAAATTAATATCCGTTTCATGATATATCACACTGGAACATTGTTTTTTTCTTCTTTCCCAACTTGATCTGCACAAGATGTTTGTCTGGTTTAAACAAAAAAAAGAAAGAAAAAAGAAAACAAGCAACTCCTAAAAACACTGACCTGACTGAATGAAATGAGTGGTTATGAAAGAAAAACAAACCTCGGTGGGGGAGCCGAAATCTGCAGAGGGGCTGCAGGTGCTGGTGTCGGGCAGGGCCGTGCCAGCGCTGCTGCGCACTGGGGAGGATGGAGCAGCACCAGCAGGGGGGTCTGGCATGCTGGAGGTCTGACGCAGAATGCCATGTCTCTGGAGACGTGCCCACGTGGAAGTCCAGCTGAGGAGGAGCTCATAGAGAAGCTGAACCTACAGAGCGACAGCAGCAACAGAACCATGAAGGGGTTTAACGCTATAGGGGTTGGGACCCCCATGGAGGTCAGGAGGTCATGTAGGGGTTCCCAAATTACCTGTAAAAAAATATGTAACTTACATTTATGTGCTGCGAAAATTGAACCAGTAATGCAGATAAAATTCTAACCGTAGTTTTGTATCATATAAGACATGGCCTCATGTCGGTCACCTCAGCAGCTGAACTGAATCCACAACAACCCACTTTATCCTCTTTCTATATGAAGATCTGACAGTTTTCCAACCTGAAATTATGAGGACAGGTGTCAAACTTGAGGTTTTTCTTGTCTCCATGCTCCAACACTTGACCAGAAGCTGTTGGATGCATTTGATTTGAATCAGGTGAGTTGCAGCAGGGAAACAACAAAAACCTGCTGGATAATGGCGCTTGATGACTGGAGTTTGACCCCCCTGACCTTAAAGGTGTGTTATCTTAGAGGTTGGGGTCAAAAAGCTTGAGAACCACTGTGCAACCCACAGCGCTTGAAGCTTCCTGCTCTGGAGGAGAAGGGAGATAATTCCCAGGTGCAGATTCATCTATGCTACATGCTAACCCTACCGACTGATGCACATGTTGATTTCTGCAGAGAAATTGGCAAATAACTTGAAATGTAACGCTGACAGACTTCTTCAGAGCCAAGACGCAGCAAATAAGGGAAAAAGAAGTGGATCAACTTCTGCTGCAGGTCAGGAAATGGTGAGGTCTGTTCACAAAGAATCCGTGAACGAACCGGTCAGTAAAATTCATTCATTAATACCAGGACTGTTCAGAGGATCAGAGATGAACTCTGATGGTGTCCGGCTTTGCATTTTCTTTTGCCATAAAACACAAAATGCTATAAAATGTAAATAGTTTTGTTTATTGTAAGTCATTTTTAGGAGTAACATGACTGTAAACTGTGATTATTTGTTGTATTTGGTGGTAAAAATGACTCATTTGTCTGTAAATGTTTCAAACATCTAGTCTAATATAAAGAGAAATTAAATAAATTTTAAGCACAAACATCTGAGCAGGACAAAGGGACTGAACATAATCTGAATATAAAACACATATTGATGTAACTAATGCACCACAACTAGCTTCAGTTTCTAAAACCAGGCTCAAGTGTCTGCCAAGCCCTGACTGGGACTCAGGAGTTCTCCCACTTCTGAGCCCATTACCGGTATCCAACGTGACAGCTTTGTGGTTATGTGACGCTTTAAAGGTGCAAAGAAAAGAAAGATGAGCAGGAAACAGACTATTATCTGTTCTCGTTTCTTCCTCTGTGACATGCAGCAGTTTTGTTCTATTCAAAGGGTCATTATTAGGAAAGCTCAGCATGTGAATACACATGCTTCACTGTACAAATCTGTTATCCATAAGAACAAAACTCCCAAAGAAACACCCACAGAGGAAAGTTAAGTTGTGTCATCAATTTCCCTGAAAAACTCTCCACAATTAGGAAAAACTGAAGGCCTGCCGTCAAGCGCTCTCAACTATTTATCATGTGTTCACATTAAATAAGGTCTTGGCTTGAAACAACAACAAAGCCAACAACAAGAGTGGAAAACATGAGGGGAGAGCAGGGGAATGTGATGCGATGCTTTCAGTTGTTCATGCGTTCAACACACTACGTTCAGGAGGGGCAGTGAAGGAAAGAAAGGGAGAAAAGCAATACGCTTCCACAATGAGCTAATTTCTGGATTTCAAATGCCTCGTTTCTGCAGCCAGCTACGCAGTCACTCAGACCCCCCACTGTGGAGGGTCTCTAAAGCTTATAGGTACACAGAAACAAGCCTGCATATAAACCAGATTTCTACTGCCTGCTGGTGCACATGTCGCCTGTGAGTGGACACTGCTAGAAGGCTTCCATAAAAAGACAGTGCAAGTCCATTTCATGTCCAGGTAGAGCTGCAGCCGCCGTCAGGTTCGACACATGCAGCCAAACTGTCCTGCTCGGAGGAGAGGCAGCGCACCATGCGCTCTTTTCTGAGACTTTTTTGGGACTGAAACTTCAACAAAGCACGACATGGCCTACTGCAGTCAGCTGCAGGTGTGGAACATGAGAACGAAGGATGTTGGGTAGATGAGAAGTGGGGTGGGTGTGTGTTTCGTGAACCTGGGACGGGTTAAGGAATAACCTTCGGTTTAGCATTTGGACTGTGATCTGAGCTCATGTTGCTTCTGCCGCCCTGCTCTTTGTACATGTTGTTCTGTCTTTCCTGTTGTCTCCACCCCAACCAGTCGAGGCAGATGGCTGCCCTCCCTGAGCCGGATTCTGTCGGAGGTTTTCTTCCTGTTAAAGGGGAGTTTTTTCCTTCCCACTGTCGCCTCGTGCAGCTCAGGATGGGGGACTGGATCCAAGTCATGACTCGATGCAATCAGTTGGTTTCTATTATAGGATATGTATGGACTGGCTTGAAATGATGTGTATGTAAAGTACCCTGTGACGACATTGTTGTGAAGTGGCGCTATACAATTAAAGCTGAATTGAACTGAATTGAATCGAGACTGTTAGTGTAACTTTATGTGTCTTTGGCATCTCTTGTCTCCTAACCACTGCTCTGCCATTCCCTCTTCACATTTTTAATTCTTCAACTCCACCGAATCAACAGATTCATCTGACATGAAATACCTGCTTGGAACAACGAGCTAATAAAGAAGATGAGTCGGGACTTAAGTCATTGTTAATTGTTTCTGTGTGTAAACAAAGACACACAGGTCACATGTGATGAAAATACAGACGTCCTATCATCTGCTGGGGAAGTCAGCATAACGTTTGGAGGATTATCCCCTGTCGACATGTTAAGCTGAAGTTGTACAACTTTCAGCCAAAGAAGCTCACAGGCTGGACACGTTAAGTGTAGTACAATAAAACACATGCAAATGTATTAAATCAGCATGTGTTTGGACCATAGACTGTATATAAAAAGATGGACGGAGCCTCCGTGACGTCACCCGTAGGTTTCTGAAGAGTTGAATTGAAGCTCGGTGGGCGGTTCCTACCATCGCCATCTTGGCAGGGGCATGCGTAACGTGTCGCCGAGAAAATACAAAAATGGACAAAGAAGTGGAGCTGAGAGGGGTCCTGCGAGCGTCATGGTGGATGATTGACATCGAGCGAACTCCGAGCTTTCTGTAGCTAAGAGCTAACCGAGCTAACCTGGAGATAACAGGAGCTAACCAGCTAATGGAGCTAAGTCAGCTGAGGTCATGTTATTGACAAACTAAAAACCGCGGTTGTTCTACATTCTTCTTACTTGAAGCAGGAGATTGGGTACCTGTCCATCAAAAGGACACGCCCCTAAATATGCAGAATTTTGAGATTAAATTACTTTTAAATAGGCAAGCTAGAAAAAACTCCACTCCCCCCACAGATGTCATGAAGGTAAACCTGACCTATAAACCTAAAATGGATTTTTCAACCAGGCTGTAAACATGTTTATTTCTGCTGTAAACATGTTTATTTCTGCTGTAAACATGTTTATTTCTGCTGTAAACATGTTTATTTCTTATAAAAAGTTGGTCTTTTTAACATGGGAGTCTATGGGGATTCACTCTGTTTTGGAGCCCCTAGTGGACGAGGGTGGAACTGCAGTTTTAGGCATTTCCACATAGGTGTTACTTTTACCCGCCGAAGGTTGCTGCTTGGTTTGAAGGTAGTTTATACACTAAAAACAGTTATATCATTTTAACTTTGATGTGCATGTAAAACAGCACACAACTTTAAAGAAATTTCTAACAATAACGTAAAAAGAGTGAGATGAACATTTTGAAATGAAACAGATTAACATTTGCAGAAAATTAATAAGCCAGATGGTCTCATGTTTCCTTCTTAGTGAGTGTGTGAGCATGCAAACATGGTTACATGTGCTGGTTTGTTCTTTGCTGCTTTCCCTGAATCTCCTTCTCAAACACATGCACGTACCTTCGTATCTTCCCTGATGTTGCAACTATGTTATCAGACCATGTAAAAACCATTCAGAATGTAGAGTGCGCTTTAAAAATATGCCAAAATGTTCATTTGAGGGCTTGATGGCTTCACACTGCTTTCTAAAAATAGCCTTGCTTGAACTACAAAGTATTTCATCACATGTAATGGAAAATCTGATTTAATGTCACAAAAATGTAGTTTTGAAGGCAGGAGAAAGCAACCCTGGAAGCCTCATTCATGCACCTTAAATGCACAAACGTCTTAAAATCAGTGTGCTGATGATGCTTTTACTTTAACTTTCTACATGCATTTTTTCTTCCTCACTTCTCCTGATAATAGTTGGTTTTCTTGTCTTGGAGATGCTGCAGGGGGTGTCCTGTTTCCCTGCAGGTGTCGCAGCTGGATGTCTCTGTTTACATCGTACAACTATACTGTTTCCATCTGTCTAGTGTCCCCTCGTCCCCTGTTTTTTTCTCTCTTTCTTCTCTTTGCTTTATTTTTCTTTTGCCCCCACCTTCTTGTCCAGCATTAATATGTAAATTAATCAATAATAAAGTGTAAAAATAAAGAATAATATTTAAATGATCAGGATCCATAAAGCTCCACATGGAAAAGCAACCCTGTTGCACAACACAGCAGCCAGACCGCCGTCCTGCTGCTATGATGCTGGGCAGGACAAGTGGAAAAAAAGACATTCTAGATGCGGCTCCTGCATAAGCGGTAAATATACATTAATGTGAGGTTCATATTATTACTGAGCCTCCTCCTGCAGCAGTTGGTGAAAAAGTTGCAGTAAAACTAAAACTGCATTAGTCTTTAAATCCCCTCCAGTAAACACACCCCAGACAGGGGGAACAGATTGTATAAAACAGCTAAAAAAAAAAAAAGGTGAAAGATTTGAGCTGAAACATCACTGACGGTTGTAATTAAAGCAGACATGATGTGGACTGCTCACCTTAAAAACAGAGTGATTCTGCACGTCCACGGGGAAACTTTTCCACTTTCTCATATCAATAAGTTCATTTGTTTTTGTAATAATTTTGCTCAGTATCAGAGCGGCTCGTCACCGTGGCGGGAGTTTGACCATGTGACCACTCATAAGTTCTCCCAAACGAGGTGTTTACATCGGAGACTCGCTCATGACTGATAATTCAATTGCAAAAAAAGAAGAAGAAACATGATTAGTGTTGTAATAATGGAGTGGAAAATACCCAGGGACCTAACGGGGAGAGAATCATGTTCCCAGTCTGTCTGTATTCATTATGCTGTCACTAAAACATAATGAGACATTATAAAACAACGATGAGTTCAGTCCAGTCCTCCCCTCTTCTTTACTAAGACCTCTAAACATTTAACCAAAACAAACAAGGCAACACTCTCATGTTTACATTTCCACTTTCATGAAAACTCTGCAGAGTAAGAAGATGAGACGGTTTATTTAGAGCCCGTCAGTGTGCGTTAGGACGTGACACAGAGGCAGGATCCTCCTGCCAGCGCTTTCTGCATCTGTTCTGCAGAAATGTTTACAAAGAGATGATTTCTATAAATACACCTGCAACTCTAATGACTGCTACTCTGCAAGTTTCAGGACTCTTTGGCTGACCTGGGGGTTGGAGCACTTGGCGTGGACAGGCTGCAGATCAACATGGAGGCACACCACAAAGGAGTGTCTTCCTTCAGAGCTGTCCTGCAGCTTGGAGGTGATGGCCAGGGTGGAGGTACATCCCATGGGCTCCAGCAGGCTCTGGCTCTGCTGCTGTCCCAGCAACGTGTAAATGCTGAACTGGTTCAGGCTTATTGTCCATGGAAAAGCATCACCTGGAGGAAGGACATGTCAACATGTGGAAAAGTCACGAAAATGTAAAATAAACTATTTTCAGCGTTTAATAGAAGCCAAGTTAGAGGAGAGAGACATCATGTAGCATCAAAGTAAAGCATGCAAGCTAAGCAGCATAAAGATATTATGAATATAAAATGAATGTGTGACCCATCAGCTGGACTTGGTGGACTGAGTGAATTACTGTGTATGTGATGAGAAAGCTCCATGATGACCTGTCTTTACCTGATAAGCAGGAGGAGGGTCTCAGAGACACACACTGTAAACTGAGGGGCAGTTTTAAAGCCGGGGTAGGTAATCTTGAGACATTTTGTTTTTACTCTGGAGGAAGTGGTTCCTTGTCCTGATTGTCTATATGGGA
The DNA here is from genome assembly GCF_933228915.1 of Telmatherina bonti. Taxonomy (NCBI): domain Eukaryota; kingdom Metazoa; phylum Chordata; class Actinopteri; order Atheriniformes; family Telmatherinidae; genus Telmatherina; species Telmatherina bonti. The sequence goes on along the minus strand of NC_136623.1, from coordinate 34,539,365 downwards.
CCGAAAGGGAGTTGTTGATTGATTATTAAAAAAAAATTTGGATCACACAAGAAGCTAAACCAGAAGGGGAGGAGCCAAGAAAGGGCGCCCCAACATCACCTACCCCAGCTTTAAGTCTGTAACCAAGAAAAAAAAAAAACCAAGAAAGGTGGAACCTGATCGCCAACACAGGCCATAAACATCCCACTTCCAGTGTGTACTGGGGATCGACCATTAACCACTACTGGCCACTTTATTAGGTATAGTTCATGTCAGCGTAGGCATGGTGAAGACGACTTAGAAAGAGGATCTAAGTAGCTGTAAATGTGTTGTTGGTCTGAGTGTTTACTGGGATTTTCACACACAACCATCTGCAGAGTTTACAGAGATGATCTGAAGAAGAGAAAACATCCAGCGAGCAGCAGTTGTCTGGACCAGAACGTCTGGTTGATGTCAGAGGAGACTTGACAGACTGGTTGGAGATGATGGAAAGACAACAGGAAGTCCAGTAAGCACTGGTTCTGACCAACATATGCAGAACATCATCTCTGAACACACAACAGGTCCAGCCTGGAAGCAGACGGTCTAAAGCAGCAGAAGACCACACCAGGCGCCGGCTAAGAACAGGAACCCAGGAACCGGACTCTCCTCATGGATGTGATGCTTCATGTCAACATGGATCAAACGTCTGAGGAACGTTTCCACCTTGATGACTCATGGTACCAAGACGGTTCTGAAGGTAAAATGGGTCTAGGGTGGTTCTGGCAGGTGAACCAGACGAAGTGGCTGCTGAGTGGGAACATTTATCAGAAGCATCAAAGTGTGTGTGTGAGTGAAAGCACTTTGTCGAACCTCGACAAGCCTTAATAGACGCTATAAAAACGCTGCTGCTGCTGTTGTTTTTCTCTCTCCTCTGATGTTTGTCCAACGCTGATGTCACTGAACGTCTAAAGGAGGGAAAGAAAAAGTACCCCCCTCCTCCTTTTCTTCCCCTGCTAAAGCAAAAACACTGCTGGTCCTTCTAAGTGTTGCTTGTGTCAACTCGACCAGGTGTGCTCGCCGCACCACATGTTCAAGATCTATCTCTCAAAGTCACTCTGCTTAAGTTTGTTTGTCTTTTGTCACGGTAAATGAGTAGTGGTGGGTCAAAGGTTTGCTCTGTGTTGAAAAGACCATAATGATGACAGATTCACATTATACAGCCTACTGCTATTATTAAACCATTCATTTTAATTATCAATTAAAGAAAAATCTGAGCTTTTTCCCACCGATTGGAGTTAAGTTTCCAAGATTGCCATTTTTAACCCAACGTATGTACCTCTCACCATCATTGGTTCTCATTTAAACTTCCAAATCAATCTTTCTGACATCAGGTCGTTTGGGGGTCACAGTGTGTCTGGGAGTGTGTTCGTCTCCAAGTATCTCAATCCCACTAATCTAAGCGTACGCGTCATTAGGATGAGAACCTACCTTCCTCTAAGACGGGCTTTGAGACAACAAAGGGGAGCTCCTGCAGCGGTTCCATGTACTTGTGTCCGGCGCTGAGGACGCTGATCTGGGGCAGGCAGACAACCAAAGTCCCCGGCATGGAGGCCTGGTTGTGGTACCAGCTCCGGACGGTGCCAGGTATGTCGCCGCAGATGATAGTGCTCGGAGAGGGGATGCTGTCATTCGGCAGGAACACGCAGCAGGACTGGAGCTCCAACTGGAAAAGGGAGAGAAAATGATGGGATGCAAATATAGTGTCACCTGATTGCCGGCCATGAAGCGGTCTCGGCCTCTGAGTCATTTTCACACAGGCTGGAGGGTCACTGCTCATCGTAAGACGTGCATTGCAATGGAAAGGGACTAAGAATAAGTGTGTGTACGACACTGGTTGTTACTGGAAAATACTCAAAGAGCTTTCTAAAACTTTCCTGGATGGTCCGCCTCATGTGCAGTTACAGCATGACTGACACTGATCATAAACTCATGGTAAGTATGAAGGTCATCCTCACACAAGACTGTGCTGAAGGATTTCATGTCCAATTCTCTCTAATGAAGGAAATGATCATATCCTAACTTCTGTTTTGTTTATAATGAACACACAGAACCTCTGTTATAAATTTACACATGACTTCCCCAGCCTTCAGGTATTTTCCTTTTATCATAAACACAACAGGTTTGTATATGGAGGCCAGGTTTTTCAGCTTTAACGGATGCCAACAGATGAGTCGGTACAGGGAAAAAAAAGAGAAAGAAAGGGAAGTTTTGAATATACAAAGAAACATTTATCTCACATTAATTCTTGATTTAATTAGTTTGCCAAAAGAAAAGTCAAAGTGTGGTCACTGTAAGAAGCTTAAATATTAGAATAGCTGATCAGTGTTTCTGGCTGATGCTCAAACAACGAACGAGCCAGCACGAAGGGAGACGCAGAAAGGAAAAACCAAGTAGTACGGCGATGATGTCATTAAATATTTACATTTAAAGTCTTAACCAGAACAAATTTCTGGAATATATGCTTCATAAATGCTGTAATAATAAAAGCAAAACTGTCACTGACTGATCTGACACCAGCTGACAGTCTGAAGGGCTAATTGTTTCAGGACTAAACTAATGCAGAATCACACTGGAATTCAGTCAAATATTTGCATATTATACCTGAGTAAAAGAGCTAAGCTCAATTACTGCCAGACGTACAGATATGTAAAGAATACAAACATAACAAACAGAAAGTAAAGTGATACGTAAACATTTACTGTTTCAAACGGATCATTTGAAAGCAGAACCGCGGTTCCATAAAACCTATTACAGTCATATATTTGGGTTTCATGCTCGGTATGATGGTTGACTAAATCTGTCGCCATTTATCACCCCTGGGAGTCAAGCTTACACAGTCCAAAAATCTCAAGAAAAACTTAAAATATTGTCTAAGTGATGAACGTTTCCATTGATTAAATACTAAAGGAACACTGGACTGTCACAAGCGCATGTTTCCTGGTAGCAAACTACATTTTGTTGACATTTATTTACTAAGAAAGTATTCTATCGACTTATGTTGGAGCTACTTATAACCATCAAAAGGTTTTGACAAAGGATTTACTGATATTTAATCTCGGTTATCATGGATTAAAAAAAATTATCACGCATTATTTATGACGTGCTGGTGACCTAGCAATAATATAACTTTATTTACACATGCAGCTCTTGTTGTGTAAACTTTCCTACTGCTTGCAAAGATCGCACCAAAGGCTGTGATTGGTTACTGCCAGAGATGTCGGATATTATCAGCCGACATCAACCTTAAAATGCAATATCAGAAATGATCAATTTTTACTTTTTTAATGACATAAGTTTTACACAATAGGCATGTATTATCTATCAAACTTTAACTAAATCTCCTCTAACTCAAAATGACTAAATATAAGAGATTTTATGGATAGTTTTTAAGATATTTTTGTTTGTTTGGCACAACTTGCTCCAAACATATCCGTATCAATCAATATTATCATAAAAAATTAAGAGTTGGACAAAAACAGTACATCTGACGTTGGTAAAAAAGCCCTAGTTACTGCATAATTCATCAGCCTAACATGAACCTAAATATTGGTCGACTTCCTAACGGTAATGCTGTGAGGCAAACTGGAAACGGTGCACGAGTCCATATGAGGGCAGAAATTACAGCAACATTAGGTTTTCAGGTCAACTCTGTGACAACAGCAGATGAGATAATCTGGAGGCCGAGGACTAAATGCTGGATTTATTGATTCATATCTTACAGGCCGGATGACAGCGCAGGACTGCAGGAGAAAAAGTGCAGCTCTGATTGGAGCTCTGGATTAAATTGTGCTCATGTCTACTTGTTGTAATCCATACTTTCTCCTGGAGGCAACGGTTACTGGCTGAAGCTGTATCCAAGACACAAAACGGTCAACAAGCTAGAGTTAGATCAAAATATAATGACAAATGGAAAGTGTTCAGAGGCAGTAAGCCTCTGCCAAAGCTGCACAATGCTCTAAATATGTTACTTTAATAACAGAAAATGTTTAGAAATATTTCATCTACATCTGGAGCGAAACACATGGTGCTCAGACAATCAGGGAATAAATATGCCACACTTGTTTGAGCAAGTGCAACAGTTCATGTAAGAAAATGCTCAAATCCTGTAACACCAGGCAGTCTTGACAGATCAACATGGAGACCACCCTTGGCAGGTTGGAACCGACTGGCCACACTCCACCATGCTCCATGTGCCCCCGCTAACAGCCATCTAACAGTCATCATAGTTCACCTCTGCGCTCTAATGTTGGAGATGTGACTTGCACACAGGCAGAGAGACACATTTACAGAACCAAAACGAAGAGCCGAGAGGCAACAAAGGGTGGGAAAGGGGGGTATTGGCCCTGCAGAGCAGCGCTGACAGATCCAAGAGAGAAACACTCTGAGGTCAGAATGTCCCCAAAGCCTCACTATCTTGACCTTTGCCAAAACCACTGACAGCTTCTCCTCTTGCTCTCCAACTTTATCCCTGTGTCCTTCCATGCCTCTGTCCTTTGGTCCTGCTCTCATTCAGGGTGGACAAAGTGGAAAATCTGTAGAGATGCTGGGACCAGAGAGCACAAACACGACAGAAAGGAGCTGGATAAATAAGACGAGGTAAACAAACTAAAACACTTCTTACATTCAAGACTGTGGAACATGAAGCTGGGAAAAAAGAAGAGAAGAAGAAATCATCTTCATGTCAACAGGTTCAATTAAACGTCAGGATTAAAGCTCAAAGCTGGAAACGAGAGATTTGTGTTTGAGGTGTAAAAGTTCAAATAAGGATGTCCAAGTTTGTGATTTGTATTCGACATAATTATATTTATTAGTTCTGTTCCAAACCAATAAACACCGAGCTGGAAGCAGTCAGTGTGTGTGACGATGTCGGCCTATCGAGGCTTCCCTGTTAGGCAGGAAAATGACGGGCATGCCAGGCTTTCCTAAAACCCGCTTCGCTCCGTCACATGCTTGGGCGGCAAAGGGCCACATTGTGCAGCGTGTTAGTGTGTTCACAAGCCACTCACATGGCTCAGCAAACTCAACGTTATTTTTAGCTGTAATCGGAAAATGGAAATTTATTTTCTGTTAGTGTAGACATGTGGGAATGCAGCGTTTCCAAATGCAGCAAATGGAAAAATCTGGAATGAAATTAAAAATAGAAAATGGGCTTTAAAAAAGGAGAAGAAAAAAAAAAAAAGCTGAAAGCTGAAAGCCAGAGGGTCTAATTGCAGTGTGGAATAACTATTACACAACTTCAGCCTCAGATGTGTTCAGCGTAATGTGGAATAAAACAGCAGCATAAACGACGACAGCCTTGGAAATGACTCTGCCTCAAAAAACATTTGACTCAGGAAGAGATGTGCAGCACCTCTCTGAGCGCGCAGCCTCCTTGTTTAATGTCCTCCTGAACTAAACATTCATTTCTCATGATAATGAATTTTTTATGGGGAATGAACCACGTTACGAAGACGACTCAAATCCAGATTTGGGTTCAAGCCTCCGGTTGGAAGGAGTCCAGAGGAGCAGGTGTGCATGGATGTAACAACACAAGGTTTGGTGGGGAAGAGACAAGTCAAAGAGACATAATTGTTCATTTCTTTTGTCCTATGACATCATGTCCTGTCAAAGTGAAACAAAATCTTTAAGATAACAAAGTGACTAAACTGTCATCAGTGCGGGACGTGTGCTTCGGTTTCCTACCACCTCTAATGACACATTCAGTCAGGGAAAACACTGACCAACAATGTGACTGTGTGTCTGAGTGTGTACTCAGGGGCAGGGTGTATCACTTACAGCACGCTTTATTAATATACTTCAAAAAAGTTAAAACACTTTTCAATTTTGACCAGGAAATCTCAGTTTTTAATAAAAAAAAGAAAAAGGTCTGAAGCCAATCAACTCCTCATGGGGCTGCACGTGCTGCACTTTAACTGTGAAAACACGCTCAAATGACACACTTATTCATTTACAAAAGCATACACACACATTCATCATGTGTGCGTGCATATTCACACACACACACACACACACACACACACAAAGACAATATTTAAAAGAAAAAAATCCAGATCATATTCGCTTAACCAAACAACCATTAGTCATTATAAAAGAGGAAAAAGAGCCCATTAGGTTTTGGAATGAAAAGCAAGCAAACACCATCTTGGCTTCAAGCGAACACATCTGAGTTATCGCCCTGCAAACAAGCGCTACGCTCAGACATGCCACCATGCCTTCCACGTTTGGAGAGTCTTGGCGTGTACAACAGCTGTGAAGCTAATAACACGACCATGCTGAAGCTACAAGCAGTGGTGTAGTCCAGGGTATACGCGGGTACATGGAGTATAACCACTTCTTTTTCAGTCAGCATTGAGTATACCCACTTCTAAACCCCTGAGATGCTGCTTTTATAATTACAAACATCCCGACACATGTAGCTACGTCACCTAGCAGCTCAGCTAAGCTTAGCCTGAACCAGTTAGCCATCAGCTGCGTTAACTTTAGCCTAAACATAGACATATGAAAAATATATGTATATATGTCTATGAGCCTGTCTCTCACCAGTCTGTGTTCCAGTCGTACTGGTTTAGTCATTTCATAACTCTGCCTCCCTGAAAACAAAGAGCAGAAATTATGTGACAAGGAGCAGATATACTGATAAATTAAATAGAGTAGTTTTACTTGTCAATTTTTTGGGGCTACTTATTTCTGTTTTTTAAAAAAAAAAGGGTGAAAAATTGAGAGTATATCCACTTCTTGAGGGTTCACTACACCACTGGTTTCAGGGTTACATCATGCTGCACTACTGTTGTGTGCGGAGTTGGTTCTGAACAACAAAATGAACGCTGCATCTGCTCACGTCCCAAAAAAAGTCCATTAGACTCCTTAATATGACGTAAACAGAGCAGAGTAGAGGCGGTTTGAGAGTAAAAGACAAAACTGTGTTTATTTTTACTTCAGGGTCTTTAGCTTTTTCAATGATCCTTTAATGTCTGCAGCTATATGTTGTATGTCTTCTATTAGTCTGTTGTAGGAAATACAATCAGCACAGACCCAGAACTCTGGGTCTGGTTCTGTGCTGGGGATAACTCTGGTTCTGGTTCTGTACTGGGGATAACTCTGGTTCTGGTTCTGTACTGGGGATAACTCTGGTTCTGGTTCTGTACTGGGGATAACTCTGGTTCTGGTTCTGTACTGGGGATAACTCTGGTTCTGGTTCTGTGGTGGGGATTACTCTGGTTCTGGTTCTGTGCTGGGGATAACTCTGGTTCTGGTTCTGTACTGGGGATAACTCAGGTTCTGGTTCTGTACTGGGGATAACTCTGGTTCTGGATCTGTACTGGGGATAACTCTGGTTCTGGATCTGTACTGGGGATAACTCTGGTTCTGGTTCTGTGCTGGGGATAACTCTGGTTCTGGTTCTGTGCTGGGGATAACTCTGGTTCTGGTTCTGTACTGGGGATAACTCTGGTTCTGGTTCTGTGCTGGGGATAACTCTGGTTCTGGTTCTGTACTGGGGATAACTCTGGTTCTGGTTCTGTACTGGGGATAACTCTGGTTCTGGTTCTGTGCTGGGGATAACTCTGGTTCTGGTTCTGTACTGGGGATAACTCTGGTTCTGGTTCTGTACTGGGGATAACTCTGGTTCTGGTTCTGTGCTGGGGATTACTCTGGTTCTGGTTCTGTGCTGGGGATTACTCTGGTTCTGGTTCTGTGCTGGGGATAACTCTGGTTCTGGTTCTGTGCTGGGGGTAACTCTGGTTCTGGTTCTGTGCTGGGGATAACTCTGGTTCTGGTTCTGTACTGGGGATAACTCAGGTTCTGGTTCTGTGCTGGGTATAACTCTGGTTCTGGTTCTGTACTGGGGATAACTCTGGTTCTGGTTCTGTACTGGGGATAACTCTGGTTCTGGTTCTGTGCTGGGGATTACTCTGGTTCTGGTTCTGTGCTGGGGATTACTCTGGTTCTGGTTCTGTGCTGGGGATAACTCTGGTTCTGGTTCTGTGCTGGGGATTACTCTGGTTCTGGTTCTGTGCTGGGGATTACTCTGGTTCTGGTTCTGTACTGGGGATAACTCTGGTTCTGGTTGTGTACTGGGGATAACTCAGGTTCTGGTTCTGTACTGGGGATTACTCTGGTTCTGGTTCTGTGCTGGGGATAACTCTGGTTCTGGTTCTGTACTGGGGATAACTCTGGTTCTGGTTCTGTACTGGGGATAACTCTGGTTCTGGTTCTGTGCTGGGGATAACTCTGGTTCTGGTTCTGTACTGGGGATAACTCTGGTTCTGGTTCTGTACTGGGGATAACTCTGGTTCTGGTTCTGTACTGGGGATAACTCTGGTTCTGGTTCTGTGCTGGGGATAACTCTGGTTCTGGTTCTGTGCTGGGGATAACTCAGGTTCTGGTTCTGTACTGGGGATAACTCTGGTTCTGGTTCTATACTGGGGATAACTCTGGTTCTGGTTCTGTACTGGGGATAACTCTGGTTCTGGTTCTGTACTGGGGATAACTCTGGTTCTGGTTCTGTGCTGGGGATAACTCTGGTTCTGGTTCTGTGCTGGGGATAACTCTGGTTCTGGTTCTGTACTGGGGATAACTCTGGTTCTGGTTCTGTGCTGGGGATAACTCAGGTTCTGGTTCTGTGCTGGGGATAACTCTGGTTCTGGTTCTGTGCTGGGGATAACTCTGGTTCTGGTTCTGTGCTGGGGATTACTCTGGTTCTGGTTCTGTACTGGGGATAACTCAGGTTCTGGTTGTGTACTGGGGATAACTCTGGTTCTGGTTCTGTGCTGGGGATAACTCTGGTTCTGGTTGTGTACTGGGGATAAGTCTGGTTCTGGTTCTGTACTGGGGATAACTCAGGTTCTGGTTCTGTACTGGGGCTAACTCAGGTTCTGGTTCTGTACTGGGGATAACTCTGGTTCTGGTTCTGTACTGGGGATAACTCTGGTTCTGGTTCTGTACTGGGGCTAACTCAGGTTCTGGTTCTGTACTGGGGATAACTCTGGTTCTGGTTCTGTGCTGGGGCTAACTCAGGGTCTGGTTCTGTACTGGGGATAACTCTGGTTCTGGTTCTGTGCTGGGGATAACTCTGGTTCTGGTTCTGTACTGGGGATAACTCTGGTTCTGTACTGGGGCTAACTCAGGTTCTGGTTCTGTACTGGGGATAACTCTGGTTCTGGTTCTGTGCTGGGGCTAACTCAGGGTCTGGTTCTGTACTGGGGATAACTCTGGTTCTGGTTCTGTACTGGGGATAACTCTGGTTCTGGTTCTGTGCTGGGGATAACTCTGGTTCTGTATTGGGGATAAGTCTGGTTCTGGTTCTGTACTGGGGATAACTCTGGTTCTGGTTCTGTGCTGGGGATAACTCTGGTTCTGGTTCTGTGCTGGGGATAACTCTGGTTCTGGTTCTGTACTGGGGATAACTCTGGTTCTGGTTCTGTACTGGGGATAACTCAGGTTCTGGTTCTGTACTGGGGCTAACTCAGGTTCTGGTTCTGTACTGGGGATAACTCTGGTTCTGGTTCTGTGCTGGGGATAACTCTGGTTCTGGTTGTGTACTGGGGATAACTCTGGTTCTGGTTCTGTACTTGGGATTACTCTGGTTCTGGTTCTGTGCTGGGGATAACTCTGGTTCTGGTTCTGTGCTGGGGATAACTCTGGTTCTGGTTCTGTACTTGGGATTACTCGGGTTCTGGTTCTGTGCTGGGGATAACTCTGGTTCTGGTTCTGTGCTGGGGATAACTCTGGTTCTGGTTCTGTACTTGGGATTACTCTGGTTCTGGTTCTGTGCTGGGGATAACTCTGGTTCTGGTTCTGTACTGGGGACAACTCTGGTTCTGGTTCTGTACTGGGGATTACTCTGGTTCTGGTTCTGTGCTGGGGATTACTCTGGTTCTGTACTGGGGATAAGTCTGGTTCTGGTTCTGTACTGGGGCTAACTCTGGTTCTGGTTCTGTACTGGGGATAACTCTGGTTCTGGTTCTGTGCTGGGGATAACTCTGGTTCTGGTTCTGTACTGGGGATAACTCTGGTTCTGGTTCTGTACTGGGGATAACTCAGGTTCTGGTTCTGTACTGGGGCTAACTCAGGTTCTGGTTCTGTACTGGGGATAACTCTGGTTCTGGTTCTGTGCTGGGGATAACTCTGGTTCTGGTTGTGTACTGGGGATAACTCTGATTCTGGTTCTGTACTGGGGATAACTCTGGTTCTGGTTCTGTACTTGGGATTACTCTGGTTCTGGTTCTGTGCTGGGGATAACTCTGGTTCTGGTTCTGCGCTGGGGATAACTCTGGTTCTGGTTCTGTACTTGGGATTACTCTGGTTCTGGTTCTGTGCTGGGGATAACTCTGGTTCTGGTTCTGTGCTGGGGATAACTCTGGTTCTGGTTCTGTACTTGGGATTACTGTGGTTCTGGTTCTGTGCTGGGGATAAGTCTGGTTCTGGTTCTGTACTGGGGATAAGTCTGGTTCTGGTTCTGTGCTGGGGATAAGTCTGGTTCTGGTTCTGTACTGGGGATAACTCTGGTTCTGGTTCTGTACTTGGGATAACTCAGGTTCTGGTTCTGTACTGGGGATAACTCTGGTTCTGGTTCTGTACTGGGGATAACTCTGGTTCTGGTTCTGTGCTGGGCATTACTCTGGTTCTGGTTCTGTGCTGGGGATAACTCTGGTTCTGGTTCTGTACTGGGGCTAACTCTGGTTCTGGTTCTGTACTGGGGCTAACTCTGGTTCTGGTTCTGTACTGGGGATAACTCTGGTTCTGGTTCTGTACTGGGGATAACTCTGGTTCTGGTTCTGTGCTGGGGCTAACTCTGGTTCTGGTTCTGTGCTGGGGATAACTCTGGTTCTGGTTCTGTACTGGGGATAACTCTGGTTCTGGTTCTGTGCTGGGGATAACTCTGGTTCTGGTTCTGTACTGGGGATAACTCTGGTTCTGGTTCTGTACTGGGGATAACTCTGGTTCTGGTTCTGTGCTGGGGATTACTCTGGTTCTGGTTCTGTGCTGGGGATAACTCTGGTTCTGGTTCTGTACTGGGGATAACTCTGGTTCTGGTTCTGTGCTGGGGATAACTCTGGTTCTGGTTCTGTGCTGGGGATAACTCTGGTTCTGGTTCTGTACTGGGGATAACTCTGGTTCTGGTTCTGTACTGGGGATAACTCTGGTTCTGGTTCTGTGCTGGGGATTACTCTGGTTCTGGTTCTGTGCTGGGGATAACTCTGGTTCTGGTTCTGTACTGGGGATTACTCTGGTTCTGGTTCTGTGCTGGGGATAACTCTGGTTCTGGTTCTGTACTGGGGATAACTCTGGTTCTGGTTCTGTGCTGGGGATAACTCTGGTTCTGGTTCTGTACTGGGGATAACTCTGGTTCTGGTTATGTGCTGGGGATAAGTCTGGTTCTGGTTCTGTGCTGGGGATAACTCTGGTTCTGGTTCTGTGCTGGGGATAAGTCTGGTTCTGGTTCTGTACTGGGGATAACTCTGGTTCTGGTTCTGTGCTGGGGATAACTCTGGTTCTGGTTCTGTACTGGGGATAACTCTGGTTCTGGTTCTGTACTGGGGATAACTCTGGTTCTGGTTCTGTACTGGGGCTAACTCTGGTTCTGGTTCTGTACTGGGGATAACTCTGGTTCTGGTTCTGTACTGGGGATAACTCAGGTTCTGGTTCTGTACTGGGGATAACTCTGGTTCTGGTTCTGTACTGGGGATTACTCTGGTTCTGGTTCTGTGCTGGGGATAACTCTGGTTCTGGTTGTGTACTGGGGATAACTCTGGTTCTGGTTCTGTGCTGGGGATAACTCTGGTTCTGGTTGTGTACTGGGGATAACTCTGGTTCTGGTTCTGTACTGGGGATAACTCTGGTTCTGGTTCTGTACTTGGGATTACTCTGGTTCTGGTTCTGTGCTGGGGATAACTCTGGTTCTGGTTCTGTGCTGGGGATAACTCTGGTTCTGGTTCTGTACTTGGGATTACTCTGGTTCTGGTTCTGTGCTGGGGATAAGTCTGGTTCTGGTTCTGTACTGGGGATAAGTCTGGTTCTGGTTCTGTGCTGGGGATAACTCTGGTTCTGGTTCTGTGCTGGGGATTACTCTGGTTCTGGTTCTGTACTTGGGATTACTCTGGTTCTGGTTCTGTGCTGGGGATAGGTCTGGTTCTGGTTCTGTACTGGGGCTAACTCAGGTTCTGGTTCTGTACTGGGGATAACTCTGGTTCTGGTTCTGTGCTGGGGCTAACTCTGGTTCTGGTTCTGTACTTGGGATTACTCTGGTTCTGGTTCTGTGCTGGGGATAAGTCTGGTTCTGGTTCTGTACTGGGGATAACTCTGGTTCTGGTTCTGTACTTGGGAAAACTCAGGTTCTGGTTCTGTGCTGGGGATAAGTCTGGTTCTGGTTCTGTACTGGGGATAACTCTGGTTCTGGTTCTGTGCTGGGGATAACTCTGGTTCTGGTTCTGTACTTGGGATTACTCAGGTTCTGGTTCTGTGCTGGGGATAACTCAGGTTCTGGTTCTGTACTGGGGATAACTCTGGTTCTGGTTCTGTACTGGGGATAACTCTGGTTCTGTACTGGGGATAAGTCTGGTTCTGGTTCTGTACTGGGGCTAACTCTGGTTCTGGTTCTGTGCTGGGGCTAACTCTGGTTCTGGTTCTGTACTGGGGATAACTCTGGTTCTGGTTCTGTACTGGGGATAACTCTGGTTCTGGTTCTGTACTGGGGATAACTCAGGTTCTGGTTCTGTACTGGGGCTAACTCAGGTTCTGGTTCTGTGCTGGGGATAAGTCTGGTTCTGGTTCTGTGCTGGGGATAAGTCTGGTTCTGGTTCTGTACTGGGGCTAACTCTGGTTCTGGTTCTGTGCTGGGGCTAACTCTGGTTCTGGTTCTGTACTGGGGATAACTCTGGTTCTGGTTCTGTACTGGGGATAACTCTGGTTCTGGTTCTGTACTGGGGATAACTCAGGTTCTGGTTCTGTGCTGGGGATAAGTCTGGTTCTGGTTCTGTGCTGGGGATAACTCTGGTTCTGGTTCTGTGCTGGGGATAACTCTGGTTCTGGTTCTGTGCTTGGGATTACTCTGGTTCTGGTTCTGTGCTGGGGATAAGTCTGGTTCTGGTTCTGTACTGGGGATAACTCTGGTTCTGGTTCTGTGCTGGGGATAACTCTGGTTCTGGTTCTGTGCTGGGGATAACTCTGGTTCTGGTTCTGTACTTGGGATTACTCTGGTTCTGGTTCTGTGCTGGGGATAAGTCTGGTTCTGGTTCTGTACTTGGGATAACTCTGGTTCTGGTTCTGTACTGGGGATAACTCTGGTTCTGGTTCTGTACTGGGGATAACTCTGGTTCTGGTTCTGTACTGGGGATAACTCTGGTTCTGGTTCTGTACTGGGGATAACTCAGGTTCTGGTTGTGTACTGGGGAAAACTCAGGTTCTGGTTCTGTGCTGGGGATAACTCAGGTTCTGGTTGTGTACTGGGGATAACTCTGGTTCTGGTTCTGTGCTGGGGATAACTCAGGTTCTGGTTCTGTACTGGGGATAACTCAGGTTCTGGTTCTGTGCTGGGGATAACTCTGGTTCTGGTTCTGTACTGGGGATAACTCTGGTTCTGGTTGTGTACTGGGGATAACTCTGGTTCTGGTTCTGTGCTGGGGATAAGTCTGGTTCTGGTTCTGTACTGGGGATAACTCTGGTTCTGGTTCTGTGCTGGGGATAACTCTGGTTCTGGTTCTGTACTGGGAATAACTCTGGTTCTGGTTCTGTGCTGGGGATAACTCTGGTTCTGGTTCTGTACTGGGGATAACTCAGGTTCTGGTTCTGTGCTGGGGATAACTCTGGTTCTGGTTCTGTACTGGGGATAACTCTGGTTCTGGTTCTGTACTGGGGCTAACTCAGGTTCTGGTTCTGTGCTGGGGATAACTCTGGTTCTGGTTGTGTGCTGGGGATAACTCAGGTTCTGGTTCTGTGCTGGGGATAACTCTGGTTCTGGTTCTGTGCTGGGGATAACTCTGGTTCTGGTTCTGTACTGGGGATAACTCTGGTTCTGGTTCTGTGCTGGGGATAACTCTGGTTCTGGTTCTGTGCTGGGGATAACTCTGGTTCTGGTTCTGTACTGGGAATAACTCTGGTTCTGGTTCTGTGCTGGGGATAACTCTGGTTCTGGTTCTGTACTGGCGATAACTCAGGTTCTGGTTCTGTGCTGGGGATAACTCTGGTTCTGGTTCTGTACTGGGGCTAACTCAGGTTCTGGTTCTGTGCTGGGGATAACTCTGGTTCTGGTTCTGTACTGGGGCTAACTCAGGTTCTGGTTCTGTGCTGGGGATAACTCTGGTTCTGGTTGTGTGCTGGGGATAACTCAGGTTCTGGTTCTGTGCTGGGGATAACTCTGGTTCTGGTTCTGTACTGGGGATAACTCAGGTTCTGGTTCTGTGCTGGGGATAACTCAGGTTCTGGTTCTGTACTGGGGATAACTCTGGTTCTGGTTCTGTACTGGGGATAACTCAGGTTCTGGTTCTGTGCTGGGGATAACTCAGGTTCTGGTTCTGTGCTGGGGATAACTCTGGTTCTGGTTCTGTACTGGGGCTAACTCAGGTTCTGGTTCTGTGCTGGGGATAACTCTGGTTCTGGTTCTGTACTGGGGCTAACTCAGGTTCTGGTTCTGTGCTGGGGATAACTCTGGTTCTGGTTGTGTGCTGGGGATAACTCAGGTTCTGGTTCTGTGCTGGGGATAACTCTGGTTCTGGTTCTGTACTGGGGATAACTCAGGTTCTGGTTCTGTGCTGGGGATAACTCAGGTTCTGGTTCTGTACTGGGGATAACTAAGGTTCTGGTTCTGTGCTGGGGATAACTCAGGTTCTGGTTCTGTACTGGGGATAACTCTGGTTCTGGTTCTGTACTGGGGATAACTCAGGTTCTGGTTCTGTGCTGGGGATAACTCAGGTTCTGGTTCTGTGCTGGGGATAACTCTGGTTCTGGTTCTGTACTGGGGATAACTCTGGTTCTGGTTCTGTGCTGGGGATAACTCTGGTTCTGGTTCTGTACTGGGGATAACTCTGGTTCTGGTTCTGTACTGGGGCTAACTCTAGTTCTGGTTCTGTGCTGGGGATAACTCTGGTTCTGGTTCTGTACTGGGGATAACTCTGGTTCTGGTTCTGTACTGGGGCTAACTCAGGTTCTGGTTCTGTACTGGGGATAACTCAGGTTCTGGTTCTGTGCTGGGGATAACTCTGGTTCTGGTTCTGTACTGGGGATAACTCTGGTTCTGGTTCTGTACTGGGGCTAACTCAGGTTCTGGTTCTGTACTGGGGATAACTCTGGTTCTGGTTCTGTGCTGGGGATAACTCTGGTTCTGGTTCTGTACTGGGGCTAACTCAGGTTCTGGTTCTGTACTGGGGATAACTCTGGTTCTGGTTCTGTGCTGGGGATAACTCTGGTTCTGGTTCTGTACTGGGGATAACTCTGGTTCTGGTTCTGTGCTGGGGATAACTCTGGTTCTGGTTCTGTACTGGGAATAACTCTGGTTCTGGTTCTGTGCTGGGGATAACTCTGGTTCTGGTTCTGTGCTGGGGATAACTCTGGTTCTGGTTCTGTACTGGGGATAACTCTGGTTCTGGTTCTGTGCTGGGGATAACTCTGGTTCTGGTTCTGTACTGGGAATAACTCTGGTTCTGGTTCTGTGCTGGGGATAACTCTGGTTCTGGTTCTGTACTGGGGATAACTCAGGTTCTGGTTCTGTGCTGGGGATAACTCTGGTTCTGGTTCTGTACTGGGGATAACTCTGGTTCTGGTTCTGTGCTGGGGATAAGTCTGGTTCTGGTTCTGTGCTGGGGATAACTCTGGTTCTGGTTCTGTACTGGGGATAACTCTGGTTCTGGTTGTGTGCTGGGGATAACTCAGGTTCTGGTTCTGTGCTGGGGATAACTCTGGTTCTGGTTCTGTACTGGGGATAACTCAGGTTCTGGTTCTGTGCTGGGGATAACTCAGGTTCTGGTTCTGTGCTGGGGATAACTCTGGTTCTGGTTCTGTACTGGGGATAACTCTGGTTCTGGTTCTGTGCTGGGGATAACTCTGGTTCTGGTTCTGTACTGGGGATAACTCAGGTTCTGGTTCTGTGCTGGGGATTACTCTGGTTCTGGTTCTGTGCTGGGGATTACTCTGGTTCTGGTTCTGTACTGGGGATAACTCTGGTTCTGGTTCTGTGCTGGGGATAACTCTGGTTCTGGTTCTGTGCTGGGGATAACTCTGGTTCTGGTTCTGTACTGGGGATAACTCTGGTTCTGTACTGGGGATAAGTCTGGTTCTGGTTCTGTACTGGGGCTAACTCAGGTTCTGGTTCTGTACTGGGGATAACTCTGGTTCTGGTTCTGTGCTGGGGATAACTCTGGTTCTGGTTCTGTACTGGGGATAGCTCTGGTTCTGGTTCTGTACTGGGGCTAACTCAGGTTCTGGTTCTGTACTGGGGATAAGTCTGGTTCTGGTTCTGTGCTGGGGATAAGTCTGGTTCTGGTTCTGTACTGGGGATAACTCAGGTTCTGGTTCTGTACTGGGGATAAGTCTGGGTCTGGTTCTGTACTGGGGATAACTCTGGTTCTGGTTCTGTGCTGGGGATAACTCTGGTTCTGGTTCTGTGCTGGGGATAACTCTGGTTCTGGTTCTGTGCTGGGGATAACTCTGGTTCTGGTTCTGTACTGGGGATAACTCTGGTTCTGGTTCTGTGCTGGGGATAACTCTGGTTCTGGTTCTGTACTGGGGATAACTCTGGTTCTGGTTCTGTGCTGGGGATAACTCTGGTTCTGGTTCTGTGCTGGGGATAACTCTGGTTCTGGTTCTGTACTTGGGATTACTCTGGTTCTGGTTCTGTGCTGGGGATAAGTCTGGTTCTGGTTCTGTACTTGGGATAACTCTGGTTCTGGTTCTGTACTGGGGATAACTCTGGTTCTGGTTCTGTACTGGGGATAACTCTGGTTCTGGTTCTGTACTGGGGATAACTCTGGTTCTGGTTCTGTACTGGGGATAACTCAGGTTCTGGTTGTGTACTGGGGACAACTCTGGTTCTGGTTCTGTGCTGGGGATAACTCAGGTTCTGGTTGTGTACTGGGGATAACTCTGGTTCTGGTTCTGTGCTGGGGATAACTCAGGTTCTGGTTCTGTACTGGGGATAACTCAGGTTCTGGTTCTGTGCTGGGGATAACTCTGGTTCTGGTTCTGTACTGGGGATAACTCTGGTTCTGGTTGTGTACTGGGGATAACTCTGGTTCTGGTTCTGTGCTGGGGATAAGTCTGGTTCTGGTTCTGTGCTGGGGATAACTCTGGTTCTGGTTCTGTACTGGGGATAACTCAGGTTCTGGTTCTGTGCTGGGGATAACTCAGGTTCTGGTTCTGTACTGGGGATAACTCTGGTTCTGGTTCTGTACTGGGGATAACTCAGGTTCTGGTTCTGTGCTGGGGATAACTCAGGTTCTGGTTCTGTGCTGGGGATAACTCTGGTTCTGGTTCTGTACTGGGGCTAACTCAGGTTCTGGTTCTGTGCTGGGGATAACTCTGGTTCTGGTTCTGTACTGGGGCTAACTCAGGTTCTGGTTCTGTGCTGGGGATAACTCTGGTTCTGGTTGTGTGCTGGGGATAACTCAGGTTCTGGTTCTGTGCTGGGGATAACTCTGGTTCTGGTTCTGTACTGGGGATAACTCAGGTTCTGGTTCTGTGCTGGGGATAACTCAGGTTCTGGTTCTGTACTGGGGATAACTAAGGTTCTGGTTCTGTGCTGGGGATAACTCAGGTTCTGGTTCTGTACTGGGGATAACTCTGGTTCTGGTTCTGTACTGGGGATAACTCAGGTTCTGGTTCTGTGCTGGGGATAACTCAGGTTCTGGTTCTGTGCTGGGGATAACTCTGGTTCTGGTTCTGTACTGGGGATAACTCTGGTTCTGGTTCTGTGCTGGGGATAACTCTGGTTCTGGTTCTGTACTGGGGATAACTCTGGTTCTGGTTCTGTACTGGGGCTAACTCTAGTTCTGGTTCTGTGCTGGGGATAACTCTGGTTCTGGTTCTGTACTGGGGATAACTCTGGTTCTGGTTCTGTACTGGGGCTAACTCAGGTTCTGGTTCTGTACTGGGGATAACTCAGGTTCTGGTTCTGTGCTGGGGATAACTCTGGTTCTGGTTCTGTACTGGGGATAACTCTGGTTCTGGTTCTGTACTGGGGCTAACTCAGGTTCTGGTTCTGTACTGGGGATAACTCTGGTTCTGGTTCTGTGCTGGGGATAACTCTGGTTCTGGTTCTGTACTGGGGCTAACTCAGGTTCTGGTTCTGTACTGGGGATAACTCTGGTTCTGGTTCTGTGCTGGGGATAACTCTGGTTCTGGTTCTGTACTGGGGATAACTCTGGTTCTGGTTCTGTGCTGGGGATAACTCTGGTTCTGGTTCTGTACTGGGAATAACTCTGGTTCTGGTTCTGTGCTGGGGATAACTCTGGTTCTGGTTCTGTGCTGGGGATAACTCTGGTTCTGGTTCTGTACTGGGGATAACTCTGGTTCTGGTTCTGTGCTGGGGATAACTCTGGTTCTGGTTCTGTACTGGGAATAACTCTGGTTCTGGTTCTGTGCTGGGGATAACTCTGGTTCTGGTTCTGTACTGGGGATAACTCAGGTTCTGGTTCTGTGCTGGGGATAACTCTGGTTCTGGTTCTGTACTGGGGATAACTCTGGTTCTGGTTCTGTGCTGGGGATAAGTCTGGTTCTGGTTCTGTGCTGGGGATAACTCTGGTTCTGGTTCTGTACTGGGGATAACTCTGGTTCTGGTTGTGTGCTGGGGATAACTCAGGTTCTGGTTCTGTGCTGGGGATAACTCTGGTTCTGGTTCTGTACTGGGGATAACTCAGGTTCTGGTTCTGTGCTGGGGATAACTCAGGTTCTGGTTCTGTGCTGGGGATAACTCTGGTTCTGGTTCTGTACTGGGGATAACTCTGGTTCTGGTTCTGTGCTGGGGATAACTCTGGTTCTGGTTCTGTACTGGGGATAACTCAGGTTCTGGTTCTGTGCTGGGGATTACTCTGGTTCTGGTTCTGTGCTGGGGATTACTCTGGTTCTGGTTCTGTACTGGGGATAACTCTGGTTCTGGTTCTGTGCTGGGGATAACTCTGGTTCTGGTTCTGTGCTGGGGATAACTCTGGTTCTGGTTCTGTACTGGGGATAACTCTGGTTCTGTACTGGGGATAAGTCTGGTTCTGGTTCTGTACTGGGGCTAACTCAGGTTCTGGTTCTGTACTGGGGATAACTCTGGTTCTGGTTCTGTGCTGGGGATAACTCTGGTTCTGGTTCTGTACTGGGGATAGCTCTGGTTCTGGTTCTGTACTGGGGCTAACTCAGGTTCTGGTTCTGTACTGGGGATAAGTCTGGTTCTGGTTCTGTGCTGGGGATAAGTCTGGTTCTGGTTCTGTACTGGGGATAACTCAGGTTCTGGTTCTGTACTGGGGATAAGTCTGGGTCTGGTTCTGTACTGGGGATAACTCTGGTTCTGGTTCTGTGCTGGGGATAACTCTGGTTCTGGTTCTGTGCTGGGGATAACTCTGGTTCTGGTTCTGTGCTGGGGATAACTCTGGTTCTGGTTCTGTACTGGGGATAACTCTGGTTCTGGTTCTGTGCTGGGGATAACTCTGGTTCTGGTTCTGTACTGGGGATAACTCTGGTTCTGGTTCTGTGCTGGGGATAACTCTGGTTCTGGTTCTGTGCTGGGGATAACTCTGGTTCTGGTTCTGTACTTGGGATTACTCTGGTTCTGGTTCTGTGCTGGGGATAAGTCTGGTTCTGGTTCTGTACTTGGGATAACTCTGGTTCTGGTTCTGTACTGGGGATAACTCTGGTTCTGGTTCTGTACTGGGGATAACTCTGGTTCTGGTTCTGTACTGGGGATAACTCTGGTTCTGGTTCTGTACTGGGGATAACTCAGGTTCTGGTTGTGTACTGGGGACAACTCTGGTTCTGGTTCTGTGCTGGGGATAACTCAGGTTCTGGTTGTGTACTGGGGATAACTCTGGTTCTGGTTCTGTGCTGGGGATAACTCAGGTTCTGGTTCTGTACTGGGGATAACTCAGGTTCTGGTTCTGTGCTGGGGATAACTCTGGTTCTGGTTCTGTACTGGGGATAACTCTGGTTCTGGTTGTGTACTGGGGATAACTCTGGTTCTGGTTCTGTGCTGGGGATAAGTCTGGTTCTGGTTCTGTACTGGGGATAACTCTGGTTCTGGTTCTGTGCTGGGGATAACTCTGGTTCTGGTTCTGTACTGGGAATAACTCTGGTTCTGGTTCTGTGCTGGGGATAACTCTGGTTCTGGTTCTGTACTGGGGATAACTCAGGTTCTGGTTCTGTGCTGGGGATAACTCTGGTTCTGGTTCTGTACTGGGGATAACTCTGGTTCTGGTTCTGTACTGGGGCTAACTCAGGATCTGGTTCTGTGCTGGGGATAACTCTGGTTCTGGTTGTGTGCTGGGGATAACTCAGGTTCTGGTTCTGTGCTGGGGATAACTCTGGTTCTGGTTCTGTACTGGGGATAACTCAGGTTCTGGTTCTGTGCTGGGGATAACTCTGGTTCTGGTTCTGTACTGGGGATAACTCTGGTTCTGGTTCTGTGCTGGGGATAACTCTGGTTCTGGTTCTGTACTGGGGATAACTCAGGTTCTGGTTCTGTGCTGGGGATAACTCTGGTTCTGGTTCTGTACTGGGGATAACTCAGGTTCTGGTTCTGTGCTGGGGATAACTCTGGTTCTGGTTCTGTGCTGGGGATAACTCAGGTTCTGGTTCTGTGCTGGGGATAACTCTGGTTCTGGTTCTGTACTGGGGATAACTCAGGTTCTGGTTCTGTGCTGGGAATAACTCTGGTTCTGGTTCTGTACTGGGGATAACTCAGGTTCTGGTTCTGTGCTGGGGATAACTCTGGTTCTGGTTCTGTACTGGGGATAACTCAGGTTCTGGTTCTGTGTTGGGGATAACTCTGGTTCTGGTTCTGTACTGGGGATAACTCTGGTTCTGGTTCTGTGCTGGGGATAACTCTGGTTCTGGTTCTGTACTGGGGATAACTCTGGTTCTGGTTCTGTACTGGGGATAACTCTGGTTCTGGTTCTGTGCTGGGGATAACTCTGGTTCTGGTTCTGTGCTGGGGATAACTCTGGTTCTGGTTCTGTACTGGGAATAACTCTGGTTCTGGTTCTGTGCTGGGGATAACTCAGGTTCTGGTTCTGTACTGGGGATAACTCAGGTTCTGGTTCTGTGCTGGGGATAACTCTGGTTCTGGTTCTGTACTGGGGCTAACTCAGGTTCTGGTTCTGTGCTGGGGATAACTCTGGTTCTGGTTCTGTACTGGGGCTAACTCAGGTTCTGGTTGTGTGCTGGGGATAACTCTGGTTCTGGTTGTGTGCTGGGGATAACTCAGGTTCTGGTTCTGTGCTGGGGATAACTCTGGTTCTGGTTCTGTACTGGGGATAACTCAGGTTCTGGTTCTGTGCTGGGGATAACTCAGGTTCTGGTTCTGTACTGGGGATAACTCTGGTTCTGGTTCTGTACTGGGGATAACTCAGGTTCTGGTTCTGTGCTGGGGATAACTCTGGTTCTGGTTCTGTGCTGGGGATAACTCTGGTTCTGGTT
This sequence comes from Telmatherina bonti, assembly GCF_933228915.1. Taxonomy (NCBI): domain Eukaryota; kingdom Metazoa; phylum Chordata; class Actinopteri; order Atheriniformes; family Telmatherinidae; genus Telmatherina; species Telmatherina bonti. The sequence continues at coordinate 34,517,741 of NC_136623.1, read as the reverse complement.
CTGTACTGGGGATAACTCTGGTTCTGGTTCTGTGCTGGGGATAACTCTGGTTCTGGTTCTGTACTGGGGATAACTCTGGTTCTGGTTCTGTACTGGGGCTAACTCTGGTTCTGGTTCTGTGCTGGGGATAACTCTGGTTCTGGTTCTGTACTGGGGCTAACTCAGGTTCTGGTTCTGTACTGGGGATAACTCAGGTTCTGGTTCTGTGCTGGGGATAACTCTGGTTCTGGTTCTGTACTGGGGATAACTCTGGTTCTGGTTCTGTACTGGGGCTAACTCAGGTTCTGGTTCTGTACTGGGGATAACTCTGGTTCTGGTTCGGTGCTGGGGATAACTCTGGTTCTGGTTCTGTACTGGGGATAACTCTGGTTCTGGTTCTGTACTGGGGCTAACTCAGGTTCTGGTTCTGTACTGGGGATAACTCTGGTTCTGGTTCTGTGCTGGGGATAACTCTGGTTCTGGTTCTGTACTGGGGATAACTCTGGTTCTGGTTCTGTGCTGGGGATAACTCTGGTTCTGGTTCTGTACTGGGGATAACTCTGGTTCTGGTTCTGTGCTGGGGATAAGTCTGGTTCTGGTTCTGTGCTGGGGATAACTCTGGTTCTGGTTCTGTACTGGGGATAACTCTGGTTCTGGTTGTGTGCTGGGGATAACTCAGGTTCTGGTTCTGTGCTGGGGATAACTCTGGTTCTGGTTCTGTACTGGGGATAACTCAGGTTCTGGTTCTGTGCTGGGGATAACTCAGGTTCTGGTTCTGTGCTGGGGATAACTCAGGTTCTGGTTCTGTACTGGGGATAACTCTGGTTCTGGTTCTGTGCTGGGGATAACTCTGGTTCTGGTTCTGTACTGGGGATAACTCAGGTTCTGGTTCTGTGCTGGGGATTACTCTGGTTCTGGTTCTGTGCTGGGGATTACTCTGGTTCTGGTTCTGTACTGGGGATAACTCTGGTTCTGGTTCTGTACTGGGGCTAACTCAGGTTCTGGTTCTGTGCTGGGGATAACTCTGGTTCTGGTTCTGTACTGGGGATAACTCTGGTTCTGGTTCTGTGCTGGGGATAACTCTGGTTCTGGTTCTGTACTGGGGATAACTCTGGTTCTGGTTCTGTACTGGGGCTAACTCTGGTTCTGGTTCTGTGCTGGGGATAACTCAGGTTCTGGTTCTGTACTGGGGATAACTCAGGTTCTGGTTCTGTGCTGGGGATAACTCTGGTTCTGGTTCTGTACTGGGGATAACTCTGGTTCTGTACTGGGGCTAACTCAGGTTCTGGTTCTGTACTGGGGATAACTCTGGTTCTGGTTCTGTGCTGGGGATAACTCTGGTTCTGGTTCTGTACTGGGGATAGCTCTGGTTCTGGTTCTGTACTGGGGCTAACTCAGGTTCTGGTTCTGTACTGGGGATAACTCTGGTTCTGGTTCTGTGCTGGGGATAAGTCTGGTTCTGGTTCTGTACTGGGGATAAGTCTGGTTCTGGTTCTGTACTGGGGATAACTCAGGTTCTGGTTCTGTACTGGGGATAAGTCTGGTTCTGGTTCTGTACTGGGGATAACTCTGGTTCTGGTTCTGTGCTGGGGATAACTCTGGTTCTGGTTCTGTGCTGGGGATAACTCTGGTTCTGGTTCTGTGCTGGGGATAACTCTGGTTCTGGTTCTGTACTGGGGATAACTCTGGTTCTGGTTCTGTGCTGGGGATAACTCTGGTTCTGGTTCTGTACTGGGGATAACTCTGGTTCTGGTTCTGTGCTGGGGATAACTCTGGTTCTGGTTCTGTGCTGGGGATAACTCTGGTTCTGGTTCTGTACTTGGGATTACTCTGGTTCTGGTTCTGTGCTGGGGATAAGTCTGGTTCTGGTTCTGTACTGGGGATAACTCTGGTTCTGGTTCTGTACTGGGGATAACTCTGGTTCTGGTTCTGTACTGGGGATAACTCTGGTTCTGGTTCTGTACTGGGGATAACTCAGGTTCTGGTTGTGTACTGGGGACAACTCTGGTTCTGGTTCTGTGCTGGGGATAACTCAGGTTCTGGTTGTGTACTGGGGATAACTCTGGTTCTGGTTCTGTGCTGGGGATAACTCAGGTTCTGGTTCTGTACTGGGGATAACTCAGGTTCTGGTTCTGTGCTGGGGATAACTCTGGTTCTGGTTCTGTACTGGGGATAACTCTGGTTCTGGTTGTGTACTGGGGATAACTCTGGTTCTGGTTCTGTGCTGGGGATAAGTCTGGTTCTGGTTCTGTACTGGGGATAACTCTGGTTCTGGTTCTGTGCTGGGGATAAGTCTGGTTCTGGTTCTGTACTGGGAATAACTCTGGTTCTGGTTCTGTGCTGGGGATAACTCTGGTTCTGGTTCTGTACTGGGGATAACTCAGGTTCTGGTTCTGTGCTGGGGATAACTCTGGTTCTGGTTCTGTACTGGGGATAACTCAGGTTCTGGTTCTGTACTGGGGCTAACTCAGGTTCTGGTTCTGTGCTGGGGATAACTCTGGTTCTGGTTCTGTGCTGGGGATAACTCTGGTTCTGTGCTGGGGATAACTCTGGTTCTGGTTCTGTGCTGGGGATAACTCTGGTTCTGTGCTGGGGATAACTCTGGTTCTGGTGCTGTGCTGGGGATAACTCTGGTTCTGGTTGTGTGCTGGGGATAACTCTGGTTCTGGTTCTGTACTGGGGATAACTCAGGTTCTGGTTCTGTGCTGGGGATAACTCTGGTTCTGGTTCTGTACTGGGGATAACTCAGGTTCTGGTTCTGTACTGGGGCTAACTCAGGTTCTGGTTCTGTGCTGGGGATAACTCTGGTTCTGGTTCTGTGCTGGGGATAACTCTGGTTCTGTGCTGGGGATAACTCTGGTTCTGGTTCTGTGCTGGGGATAACTCTGGTTCTGTGCTGGGGATAACTCTGGTTCTGGTGCTGTGCTGGGGATAACTCTGGTTCTGGTTGTGTGCTGGGGATAACTCAGGTTCTGGTTCTGTGCTGGGGATAACTCTGGTTCTGGTTCTGTACTGGGGATAACTCAGGTTCTGGTTCTGTGCTGGGGATAACTCTGGTTCTGGTTCTGTACTGGGGATAACTCTGGTTCTGGTTCTGTGCTGGGGATAACTCTGGTTCTGGTTCTGTACTGGGGATAACTCAGGTTCTGGTTCTGTGCTGGGGATAACTCTGGTTCTGGTTCTGTACTGGGGATAACTCAGGTTCTGGTTCTGTGCTGGGGATAACTCTGGTTCTGGTTCTGTGCTGGGGATAACTCAGGTTCTGGTTCTGTGCTGGGGATAACTCAGGTTCTGGTTCTGTGCTGGGGATAACTCAGGTTCTGGTTCTGTACTGGGGATAACTCAGGTTCTGGTTCTGTGCTGGGGATAACTCTGGTTCTGGTTCTGTACTGGGGATAACTCAGGTTCTGGTTCTGTGCTGGGGATAACTCTGGTTCTGGTTCTGTACTGGGGATAACTCAGGTTCTGGTTCTGTGCTGGGGATAACTCTGGTTCTGGTTCTGTACTGGGGATAACTCTGGTTCTGGTTCTGTGCTGGGGATAACTCTGGTTCTGGTTCTGTGCTGGGGATAACTCTGGTTCTGGTTCTGTACTGGGAATAACTCTGGTTCTGGTTCTGTGCTGGGGATAACTCTGGTTCTGGTTCTGTACTGGGGATAACTCAGGTTCTGGTTCTGTGCTGGGGATAACTCTGGTTCTGGTTCTGTACTGGGGCTAACTCAGGTTCTGGTTCTGTGCTGGGGATAACTCTGGTTCTGGTTCTGTACTGGGGCTAACTCAGGTTCTGGTTCTGTGCTGGGGATAACTCTGGTTCTGGTTGTGTACTGGGGATAACTCAGGTTCTGGTTCTGTACTGGGGATAACTCAGGTTCTGGTTCTGTACTGGGGATAACTCAGGTTCTGGTTCTGTACTGGGGATAACTCAGGTTCTGGTTCTGTACTGGGGATAACTCAGGTTCTGGTTCTGTACTGGGGATAACTCAGGTTCTGGTTCTGTACTGGGGATAACTCTGGTTCTGGTTCTGTACTGGGGATAACTCAGGTTCTGGTTCTGTGCTGGGGATAACTCTGGTTCTGGTTCTGTGCTGGGGATAACTCTGGTTCTGGTTCTGTACTGGGGATAACTCTGGTTCTGGTTCTGTGCTGGGGATAACTCTGGTTCTGGTTCTGTACTGGGGATAACTCTGGTTCTGGTTCTGTACTGGGGCTAACTCTGGTTCTGGTTCTGTGCTGGGGATAACTCTGGTTCTGGTTCTGTACTGGGGCTAACTCAGGTTCTGGTTCTGTACTGGGGATAACTCAGGTTCTGGTTCTGTGCTGGGGATAACTCTGGTTCTGGTTCTGTACTGGGGATAACTCTGGTTCTGGTTCTGTACTGGGGCTAACTCAGGTTCTGGTTCTGTACTGGGGATAACTCTGGTTCTGGTTCTGTGCTGGGGATAACTCTGGTTCTGGTTCTGTACTGGGGATAACTCTGGTTCTGGTTCTGTACTGGGGCTAACTCAGGTTCTGGTTCTGTACTGGGGATAACTCTGGTTCTGGTTCTGTGCTGGGGATAACTCTGGTTCTGGTTCTGTACTGGGGATAACTCTGGTTCTGGTTCTGTGCTGGGGATAACTCTGGTTCTGGTTCTGTACTGGGAATAACTCTGGTTCTGGTTCTGTGCTGGGGATAACTCTGGTTCTGGTTCTGTACTGGGGATAACTCAGGTTCTGGTTCTGTGCTGGGGATAACTCTGGTTCTGGTTCTGTACTGGGGATAACTCAGGTTCTGGTTCTGTGCTGGGGATAAGTCTGGTTCTGGTTCTATGCTGGGGATAACTCTGGTTCTGGTTCTGTACTGGGGATAACTCTGGTTCTGGTTGTGTGCTGGGGATAACTCAGGTTCTGGTTCTGTGCTGGGGATAACTCTGGTTCTGGTTCTGTACTGGGGATAACTCAGGTTCTGGTTCTGTGCTGGGGATAACTCAGGTTCTGGTTCTGTGCTGGGGATAACTCAGGTTCTGGTTCTGTACTGGGGATAACTCTGGTTCTGGTTCTGTGCTGGGGATAACTCTGGTTCTGGTTCTGTACTGGGGATAACTCAGGTTCTGGTTCTGTGCTGGGGATTACTCTGGTTCTGGTTCTGTGCTGGGGATTACTCTGGTTCTGGTTCTGTACTGGGGATAACTCTGGTTCTGGTTCTGTACTGGGGCTAACTCAGGTTCTGGTTCTGTGCTGGGGATAACTCTGGTTCTGGTTCTGTACTGGGGATAACTCTGGTTCTGGTTCTGTGCTGGGGATAACTCTGGTTCTGGTTCTGTACTGGGGATAACTCTGGTTCTGGTTCTGTACTGGGGATAACTCTGGTTCTGGTTCTGTGCTGGGGATAACTCAGGTTCTGGTTCTGTACTGGGGATAACTCAGGTTCTGGTTCTGTGCTGGGGATAACTCAGGTTCTGGTTCTGTACTGGGGATAACTCTGGTTCTGGTTCTGTACTGGGGCTAACTCAGGTTCTGGTTCTGTGCTGGGGATAACTCTGGTTCTGGTTCTGTACTGGGGCTAACTCAGGTTCTGGTTCTGTACTGGGGATAAGTCTGGTTCTGGTTCTGTGCTGGGGATAAGTCTGGTTCTGGTTCTGTACTGGGGATAAGTCTGGTTCTGGTTCTGTACTGGGGATAACTCAGGTTCTGGTTCTGTACTGGGGATAAGTCTGGTTCTGGTTCTGTACTGGGGATAACTCTGGTTCTGGTTCTGTGCTGGGGATAACTCTGGTTCTGGTTCTGTGCTGGGGATAACTCTGGTTCTGGTTCTGTACTGGGGATAACTCTGGTTCTGGTTCTGTGCTGGGGATAACTCTGGTTCTGGTTCTGTACTGGGGATAACTCAGGTTCTGGTTCTGTACTGGGGATAACTCTGGTTCTGGTTCTGTGCTGGGGATAACTCTGGTTCTGGTTCTGTACTGGGGATAACTCAGGTTCTGGTTCTGTACTGGGGATAAGTCTGGTTCTGGTTCTGTGCTGGGGATAAGTCTGGTTCTGGTTCTGTACTGGGGATAAGTCTGGTTCTGGTTCTGTACTGGGGATAACTCTGGTTCTGGTTCTGTACTGGGGATAACTCTGGTTCTGGTTCTGTGCTGGGGATAACTCTGGTTCTGGTTCTGTACTGGGGATAACTCTGGTTCTGGTTCTGTGCTGGGGATAACTCTGGTTCCGGTTCTGTGCTGGGGATAACTCTGGTTCTGGTTCTGTACTGGGGATAACTGGTTCTGGCACACACTGAAAACCTCCAGGACCAGGATTGGGGATCCCTGCTCTACACAACAGAAACAGCAGAGTGTGTTCAGGCAGAAGCAGCAGACAGAAGGTTCCTGCCAGCAGCTCCTGGATGAAAACATTTCACCTCCTAGTCCGACCACTTGTCTTTCTTACAGACAACTTCACTGATCCCAAGAGGACAATTCATCAGTTGCTCACCCGCACCCACGTCACAAATCACATCATCAGAACAAGAGACAGCGGTCCTGTCAGCTCCAGCAGTGCACACGGACAAAAACATGATAAAAGCAGAATAAATTAAAAATAAAATGAAATACAAAAGGAAAAAAAAAACTATTGTATTATTCTACTGTGAAACCCTCATGATGCAATTATGTGAAAAACTTGTTTTTTCCCCCTTTTTAAGCATAATTTCTAATTTAAGAGGTGATTTGCTTTTTGTCAGTGAAATTTTCACCCCTACTCAGCAAACAAGAGACAAGACGAGAAGAATTTATAGTAAGTTGCACCGTTAGGGGCATAAACTGTATAAACCTCAGGATCCACACTGATGAACACAATAAGACCAGTGCCAGAGGTGTTTCAAACTAAACCTGAATAATCTCAGGCATGAAGGCCTTTTTCTTACGCCTGGATATGAAGACGCACCCGCTCACACATCACCATACTTACACACAGGCTGGAGTCCCGTCAGGAAGCTAAACTAGCAAACAGGCCGCAACCATGAAGTTTGAAACAAACATTTGGAGGGATCTTTGATTAAACTACATGTCCTTTTCTGTTCTTTTTTATTTTTTATTTTTATGTCTCTGTTCACTTCTTCCCTCCCAGTGTGGAATCAGACTTTCCTCTATTTGTTGCTGTTTTATTCCTGATCACTTCTCTGCAGCATCAGACAGCGTTCAGAATATGACCACATGTGTCAGCCCTGTGTCAGATCTTAAGGCTCAATACCCAAAAAGCATCCCATACATGCTCTCTTCTGAGAAGCATTTGGAGTCTATGATCTGTCCTGCGTCGTATTTCTCCTTAGAGGTTTAGCGGGGATGGTTTATCTGGTTCCAGCAGAGCAGGTTCTAATAGAGAGGAAACCGAGGGCCAAACACACTTAGGCTTTAAAAGGCTGAAGCCATGTGGAAACGGCCTATATAACCACAGGAGGCTCTCAGGATCGGCCGGGCCTCGCCAGTAAATGACAGAGCAGTCAGTCAGATTGAGGACAGTCTGTAATACTCTGCAGAGCCATTCAGCAGGACAGTAGATATTGATTGTTAGTATTATGATCAGATGTTGCAGACGTCAGCTGACAGGAAGAAAAGCAGAAAGACACGACGAATGGACAACTCTCACTCTGCAAGCAGAAGGTCAAACTCTGTTTAAACGTGCATCCAGCAGTATTTTCAGCTGCACAGATGTCTTACTGCACAGCACTGACAGCACTACATGGAATTAATGTCTCTGGCATCTAACTTGACCCAGGCGGTGAAGTACACGTGTGACATTTGTCCTGTGGCGCTGTGGACATATCCGCTCTTAGGCTTATTGTTTTCCTTTCACAGCGGGGAAGAGAAACTTGGATGTCCCAGCTCTCCGCAGACCTTCGCGGTGCATGAACTCTGCAGGTCAAGATCAGCCCTCTGTAGAGAGACCCCACAACTGGGGAAGCACACACAGGCCTGTGCATCAACGGACACATTCAGGCACACGTAGCATGTGTGCACTCGTTTTTCTCTCATTCTCTCTGCGCACAATAAGCAAGCTATGACACACAGGAAATCACCCAGAGATAGAGGATAGGAAATTAGAAACACCCTCTCAGCATCCCCAGTGAAAACATTTGCAGCTCTGGAGCTGAAAAGCCTCAGCGGAGGGATCGGCAGCAAACGGAAAACACATCCCTTTGTTTTAAAAACCTGATACCTCTCCAAATGTAATCTTCCTGTGCCTGCACCAGACAGGACACTGTGTTTCCTAAGTGGCCGGCGGGATGAACAGAAGGTCCACAAAGCAGCCCCCTCCCTCCACCCACCCACTGTTAACCTCGTGCTCCCCTCTCTTTTTCATATCTTCCTGGATTTTCTGCTCTGTCCAAAAACACATTTGGAAGAGGGTAACAGCGTAAACAGTGTCTCCCTGGAAGTCAGCGTGATTAATGTTCCTACCTGAAGATGACACCGTGCAGATGTGTGTTGCGGTGCACACATGCACACAAGGACTTGGCAACAATCCTAGAAAGCAGCTCTCTACCCTGATGTCCATGAGAAAATCACTTGAGCTTGATGCATCCTGACAACAGATAGGCTTGGTCTCACCCACATGCCACCACAAGCAATAAGCTCGTGGCCTGGCGCAGCGGCGTAGCCAGGCAGCCCGCCATCCCTGTGGCCCTGCATTCCTCTCTCCTAACACTGCTTACAGAAGCTGACAAGCTCTGGAGGTCTCCCTGGCTGAGGTGGAAATCTGCAAAAATAAACGCTTTAGGTGACATGAAGGCTTTGTTTGTTTCTGCTGGCCCGGCTGTTTGTGTTAGCGCGGTGGGTTAATTGCAACTTTGATCGCTGCGTTTATTGATCCAACAGTGGCCTTAGGAGCGCGGCTGGCCGGGCCTGCATCGCCTACTCCCACCGTCTATCCTAAACAATCCCCCCTACACCGCCCCACCTTGGTGAGCCAACACAGACTGGGTCTAATGGGGTGATCACACCAAACTAAAGCTGAGAATGCGCTGGGAGAGAGTGGTAACAACTGGAAGTACTCTGCTGTGATAGCTGAGCAGGGACAAGGATTTATAGGAGGAGATCTCAGCGGTGAAAGAGACAGCCTGTTAACTGGGAATGAGGTAAAGTGATTGGAATTGACAGGGCTTAAAGTTAGGTTGGAGGTTATGCAAGACTCCAGGTATAGCTGAGAGCTAAGACTAATTCTGTGACACACGAAGCCGGCTGGACTAATGTTTGGCCAGATGTGAGAAATAGGCTTGGCTTGGTTTATGTACAGTAGTGGTGTGGCCAGACAACTTCGCCTCAGGCCTGCTGAAGAGAGTAAAGGTGGCTGTGATTATGTTATGCAGTATGTAATACAGGCCAAATTGGATCAGATGGTGATGGACTGCAGATGCATAAAGGTTTTATGGGCTAACTCTGGCAAATTTTCACCACTACTGATTTATGTAGTGTGACCAAATGAAGTAGGCTAAACTGGGCTGTTTTAAACCCCAACTGATCTGTTTTAACCTATTTTTGGCACCGTTTCCTTTTGCTCCCAAAGACAAAAGGCTGAACACTTCAGCAAAGTGACTCCAAACAAACCCTCCCAGATCCATGAGAAAACACGGAAATATCATTTTCTGAGAAAAACATCAAGCATCAGTTCAGTCTGTGGCGATTCTGAGGTGGATGAGATTTTATTCATTTTCATTTTATTAAATCTAGATGTTCCAGGTATTCAGGCCTCTGAGATTCCAGAGGTTACAGAAACAAAAGAGGCTCGGTGAGCACTTTTCCAGTGCAGCCTGCTGAGAGGTCACATGTGCTTCTATAATGGCTGTGAGGTCATCGGTGTATTGACACAGCGGCAAATGATGGAATGGGATTGTGGCCACACATGCACATCAACACACCCATCACCATGTGTATGTGTGCAGACATAAATCCACAAACTCTGTGTTCTCACATGACAAACAATTCAAGACACATCTACTGTTACATCATGGGCTTTTCATGAAGATCAGGGCATGCCAGAGATGTAGAGCGTCTAATCAGAAGAGATTCTGCTCATTCTTCCTTTATAGTTAGTTTCCTTGTATTTTTATCCAGTTTCCATCCGTGCCAGGATATTAGTAGAATTCATAGGAGGATTTCTAGCACTGATCCTTCTCTATTAAAGCTACAGTAGGTAATGTTGATCAGAGACGTTTTACTCTGGGTGAAGTGGTTCCTCATCCTGATAGTAGTCTATACTTTGTGTAATCATGAACAATAAGAAATATAGTTAGACCCCTCAGTTTACTGTAAATCTGTAAAAACTCTGACCAATCCAAACGTTCTGACCCAAATGGAGTTGTTCATTTCTTTAAAAAAAACCCAAAAAGCCTTGGAAGACGCAAGGAGCAAAACCAGAGGGGGAAGAGCCAAGACAAGGCGCCACTTTCACATCCTTCTAGCTCCCCAACATAAACAAATAATAAAAAATATCTTTTATTGATTTGACTGCAGCAAGTCAAGCAGAGGTAAGTCATCTTTACTTTATTCTCATGATACCCCTGAAAAGGTCAGAATATACCAAACTGAAATAGTTTGCAGTGTAAAATATGCAACCTATCAGTCACTTTGTCAATATGACTCCATGTTGTTCAGAATAATGAAATATTAACAGAAAAATGTAAATATTTTCATGTAAAATACCGTAAGAAATCTGTCATTTATGAAGCAAAAACCAGGATGCTCATTCAGATATGAATTATGCAAGTTTAGATGTCATCAGATGAATGAAAAGGAACATTTTAGGACCAATGCTGAAGCACCACGTCGCCCCCACAGGTCTATCTTTAGCTTCATACACAACAAGTTGTCATGTGTCCTTAACACATATCTTTTTAAATCAAAAGCTGAATTAAGGTTTTCAGTTATTTGCGTCACAGTCGATCCTCTGCCAGGTGAAAGTCTGCACAGAAGAGCTACTGTAGGCCGTCTTCTCTCCAGACTGGCATCAGGGGTTTCCCTGCTAGTCTGTTCTTGGAGCAGATCTGGTAAAGTATGCAGCATTCAGGAAGACTTGTGGTGTTGGAGATACTCTATTCCAGTCATTTTATCACCACAATGCGGCTCGGGATTGTTTTCAGCCTTCTGAGGGAATGCAGCTGAGAATGGGTGTAGGTTTTATTCCTGATGGTGATCCTCTCTTTTTATTACAATTAATATTCCAGCGAGTTGACCCCACCTGTTCATTCTTTATATGTACATGCAAGCAAAGACATCTGAGATGGCTAACGCTTCACATGTTGTAAGATAACGGCTGTGTTTCACAGATGATTTTAGTCAAAATCCCAAAATAATTTATTCCCTTAAACAGTCAAAAATTAGAGTTAATTGCAAGAGATTTGGAAATAGTGGGCTCTGATAGACAGTAGAGAGGAGATGTTGAATAGAGGGATGATAGGATGGGGGGAGAGGGCAGGGGATGAAGTAATGTGCCTGTGCAAGGCACTCCAGCAGCGGGTCAGACCCTCTTCATGGAAACCATCTGGCTGGCTCCATCTGAGCCACACCAAACGTGCAGCGGGCTTTCTCACTTTCTCTCTTCCTTCAAACTCATTTTCTGCCCATTTTTCCTTAATTCTTCCTTGCTTCCTAACCCCTCTCTCCTTTCCATCACTTTACCTTTTCAACCCCACTGCTCTTTCTCCTCTTTTTTTTCCCCCCACTCCCTCAAAAAAATATCCTCCTCATTAATGCGTGGCAGCTGCAGGGAGCAGTGTTACTTCATTTTTCCATGGCAACGGCCTCTCTGTTTCAGCAGATCCCATTTCAGTTTTGGTAGCAACGTACTCCTTTGCCAGCGCTGAACACATTCATGTGTTAAATAGAAGGAATTATTTCAAAATTCCTGAAATAGAATCAGCATCCTGGTCACTTGTGATTATGATCAGGGCACAGGGGAACTACGGGCGTCCTTAGGGAGAAAAGGGTGGAGCATGAGATGACAACATGAAAAGGGGAAAAGGTGAGCTGTGGTAGACAGAAAACCAGTCCTGTGTGGGACAGAACAAAGACCAGATAAAAAGAAAACAGAAGGTGAGGAGGAGTCCGGTGGATAATCTACTCCCGGCTCAGAAAGCTTGAGCAGGATCCACAGCTCTAGACTTCCCAGACCAGTCCTGCAGGTTTTAGATGTTTCCCTGCTGCAACACACCTGCCTAGAACCAACGGGTTATAAAAGGCTTTTGCAGAACTCGACAACAAGCTGTTGGAGAACCATTTCATCTGAGTCAGAAATGTTTAAGCAGTGAAACATCTGAAACCTGCAGGACATTGGCCCAAGAGCTCTGGAGGTGGACATTCATTAGCTTTAGCATGATAAGGAAGTAAAGTGGGGGCCTGAAGACCATGGCTTTGTTGGAGAGGTCATTTGACAATGGTCCAGTCAGGCCAAAGTGACAGTTGCACCTCTTCCAGTCCTGCTGAGAAGCAAAACTCCACCAACGTCCAACAAAAGCTTGGAGGACCAAGACGAAACCCCTCACTGCATTCCCATCTATGGTCTGTCTAGTAGATAAGTGGTTCTCAGTCTGGGGTCCCCAACTCCTCCAAAGGGGTCCCTAAAGAGCACGGGAGGCCTGCAAGGTTCTGACTATACACAACCTGAATGTTTAACTGAAGACCATGTCCACAGATATATGAGTTCAGGTGTATCCATGGAAACGCCGCCTTTGTAGCCAGTCTACACATATTTGTTAACCCAGATCTCAAAACAAATAAATATAGATGTTTATAATCTGCAATATGATATTCTAATGCATATATTTGTAATTTAAAAAAAGCTGCTTAGTGGACGGCAGCCAATCGGTTTCTGTCCATGCTGTGTGTGGTTTAGTGAGGTCAGTTAGCTGGTGGCGCTACGCTAGTGGAGTATTTCATATCTATGGGGGTGTGTATGTCAAGAAACTAACAATATCATATGTATGATGATACTGGGGCAACTGTGGTTTTTCTTTATCAGAAATTAAAAGGTAAGAAAACTGTCAGACCATTTTAAACACTGAACGCTGTTACAAGCTTAACATCATTTTACTGGATCTACGTTTCATGTCTTAATAATTAAAATCAGCTGCTCTTTATGTACAAGATTTATTAAAATATTAAAATCAGCCTTTTCAGTAAAGATTTCAAATAGGCATCTAAAACATATCAATTTTTCATTTAAAAGTATTTATCAAAAAAAAGTAAACTCTTCTTGTTCTCCTTTTAACATCTACATCTAGTTACATAAAACATTAAGGTGCGTAATAAACAACATAAAAATGAACAACCATAATTAATGTTTGAATACTGTAATAAAAAATAACAGGATAAAGTGCTTTTGAGTAAAAAGATTAGACAGACAGGACACGACTGGACTGGATTAGATTGGACTGGACTACACAGACTGAACTGGACTGGACTGGATTAGATTGGACTGGACTACACAGACTGAACTGGACAGGACTGGATTGAATTGGACAGGATTAGACTATACTAAACTGGACAGGATTGGACTGGACTGGACAGGACAGGATTAGACTGGACTGGACTGGACAGGACACAACAGGACTGAACTGGACAGGATTGGACTGGACTGGACAAGACAGGATTAGACTGGACTGGACTGGACTGGACTGGATTGAATTGGACAGGATTAGACTATACTAAACTGGACAGGATTGGACTGGACTGGACTGGACAGGACAGGATTAGACTGGACTGGACTGGACAGGACACAACAGGACTGAACTGGACAGGATTGGACTGGACTGGACAAGACAGGATTAGACTGGACTGGACTGGACTGGATTGAATTGGACAGGATTAGACTATACTAAACTGGACAGGATTGGACTGGACTGGACAGGACAGGATTAGACTGGACTTTACAGGACAGGATTAGACTGGACTGGACTGGACAGGATTAGACTGGACTGGACAGGACAGGACACAACAGGACTGAACTGGACAGGATTGGACTGGACTGGACAAGACAGGATTAGACTGGACTGGACAGGACAGGACAGGATTGAATTGGACAGGATTAGACTATACTAAACTGGACAGGATTGGACTGGACTGGACAGGACAGGACACAACAGGACTGAACTGGACAGGATTGGACTGGACTGAACAAGACTGGACTGGACTGGACAGGATTAGACTGGACTGGACTGGACAGAACTGGACAGGACAAAACTGGATTGGACTGGACAGGACTGGACTGGATTGGACAGGTTTGGCATAAGACAAGTGTGGTATCTGAATAAAGCAGAGGGAAGTGGGGGGTGGGGGGATCCACAGCTTTTTGGTACTTGCATTGAGTTGGTCATCAGAGAAGACAGACTGGGAACCACTGCAGTGGATGATGTTAGAAAAATAAAACCAACATGTTGGACAACAAACAGAACATTTACAGACCAACTCCTGCAATGGCAAAAAACACCAACTATATTAAACATTCTGAATATTTATCATTTTAAAAAAGTACCAAGATTCAAGTGTACTTTGACAACATTTGGCCCTTTAAAACCTGATCACCCCCAACTGAGACTGTGGTTAGACTCAAAATGGCTACAGTGGAGACCACTCCTCAACTTCACTTTGTCAGGGCTGCAGATACTTTTCACATTTTCTAATATTATTTAATGTAAATTTTAGAGCAAAAGTTTTTTCATTTCAAAGAGATATTCAAACGCAAAGATTGTTCTGTTTTTTTAGGACTAATTTAAAACTTTTCTCATTTGTCCCATCTTTGTTTATTCTTCACTAGTGATACATAAACCAATATCTATAAAAGTATTCCCTTTACTACGACTCAATAAGTATTCAAATAGACCTTGTGCTTGCACACATGCAATTTCAGAGCAGACGCCTAAAAAATAGGTACAGGACTCAAAGGGTTAAACTGGGAAAAGATCTTAAATAAATGTCAATTATGTTTCGGACATATTCATTTCACTGCATCTTCCATCATTCCAGCCGAGGTAACAGGAGAGGAGAGCCTTATAAACGGAGATGGATAGGAATGTGTTGTATCTGAAGTCATAGCGGAACAACGGTTCAGTCGTTTCTGGATTTGGTTTGTGTATTCAGTCACACACAGAATGTGATACTCATGGATTCAGATGATAATCTTAGCTACACATGACAGGACATCAGCAGGAATCTACGCTACATCTGGCATTGAAAAAGACAAGTGTAGTGAAAAGTCATTTTAGAGCATAAAACTACAAACAGAATCAAACCGTGTTCAACTTCTTCCAGCTGCTTCTCTGGTTTTATACTTTGAGCTGGATACGGCTGAAACATTACACAAGCTATTTTCAACTAAAAGCTGAGGGTGTAATGAAATGTATATAATGGTCGGACAGAACAGCTTCTCCAGATTTCTTGGAGAATGATAAGGGAAAAAGCAGCCAACAGCTAACAATATGTCTGATCGAAATATATAATATATAACATATTCTGTTCCTTTTGGTCTATTATTGGTGGGTCATAATGCTGGTGGAGGTGAAAACTGTATTTTTATGTTTCCATTTATTCATTTATCTGTATATTGTACCTTATTTCTGTACAACGAGCACAGTCCAGAATTAATGCAAGACGTCTCTGTCCTCCCTGCGAGTCTCTTGGATCATAACCACATTTCAGACCAGAATTATTAGATATTTTTTAACAGTTTACACAATTGCTAACTATCACATGTTCCTATTCGGTTTATACAGCTTAAAGTAGTCAGAGCAGCCGCAAAATAATAAATACTTTTGTTACGTTGTATCTGAGGAACCCAACTCCTTCCCTCTAGTTCCTTTTCTTTCAGAAAAAGATGGAAAGAAATCCCCACATGGTAAATTGGGCACATGTGCAGCAGTAGTGTGAGCCATTAGGTATTCTGTTTACACCACACTTAAATAAATGGAGTGGTTT
Organism: Telmatherina bonti; assembly: GCF_933228915.1. Lineage (NCBI taxonomy): Eukaryota > Metazoa > Chordata > Actinopteri > Atheriniformes > Telmatherinidae > Telmatherina > Telmatherina bonti. The sequence goes on along the minus strand of NC_136623.1, from coordinate 34,501,837 downwards.
AAGTTTGGGGATATCCAAGACTTGGGGTACCAGCTGTCAGGTTATTCGGTTTGGTTCGCTTCCACTCCCATGTCAACAAGACAAAGTGTTTCCTAATTACGGCCACGGTTTGTGGTGTGGTCCTACAGTCACAGCCGAAAGGGACAGAGGAAAGAGCAGGCAACGACGGGGTGCAGCAAACTATTAGAAGGTTGAATTACTTCTGTGGAAGTAATATAAATAGCTCAATGGTCTGACACAGAACCTCGGTTGTTGAGCAATATTTTAATTCACGTGTCACGCTTGTGTTCGTATCTGAATGACATCAGTTTGTGTGACACTGGATAAAAACAATTAAGATTCAACAGCGCCTACTGGACTTTTGCCTCATTAGTTGTTTACAGGGACAGATTCATCTGTCAATGAGTTTAAGTCTGATTAAAAAAGAGATGTAACTAAGTATTCTGATTAAAGAAAAAAATTTAAAAAACCAGTGCTAGCAAAACGGTTAGCATAGCAGCCTCACAGCAAGAAGGTTGCTGGTACGAGCGTTGGCGAGGGGGGCGTTCGAACGTTAGCCTTTCTGTGTGGAGTCTACATGTTGTGTTGCAGAGCTTCTCTCTGGGTACTACGGTTTTTTCCCACTGTTCAAAGACATGCATGTTAGGACACATTCACATCAGCCTTTCTGATTCATATCCTAGTCTGTTTGCTTGGAAAGTCAGCTTTGTTTGGGGAAATGTGAATGTGCCAAACAAATTCTGATTCAGATCACAGAAGCGGACTCGGTCCGCCTACAAACTAAGGTCTTAGTTCGTTTCAAGTGGACCAAATACAGGAAGCGAACTACAAAAAAAAGTCACTTGCTGCATTTGCGTAGCATTGCATTGTGGGTTAAGATGGCGTTAAGAGTCCTCTGCCTCGTCTGTTGTTCATACTGTGTCCATTGTTACTGTGTATTTCTGAAGTATACTTGCATAAGACAACATAAAAAAACCAAAAACAGCCATAGTTTCATGTTCTACGTTTAACTTGCACGTGGAGTTTTCTTCTTCTTGTTCTCTCTTTTGCTAAAGACTCAGGCAGCGCCACCTTTGGTGGGAATGGGGATATATTATTATAAAGGTTTAGCTCATTTGACCAAAGTGCAGCATGAACGCGATCTTGGTCTGCATGGATAGACCCCCTTACAAATGAGCAGAGACGGACCAAGTTCCAGCAGACTATCCTGATGCGAATGCAGTCTTAGGTTAATTTAGTTCCTCTAAATCACCCCTAGAAGTGAGTGTGAATGGTTGGTTGTTTCTCTGTGTTGGTCTTGTGATGGACTGGCAACCTGTCCAAGATGTACCCTGCCTCTCGCTTAATAATTGCTGGAATAGACTCCAGCATCCTGCCTCCCTGAACTGGAGTAAGCAGTTAAGAAAATGGATAGATGGAGAACCTGAAAAGACTTCCCAGGCTAAACAAGCTCTTATGATACCCGATGTTGTTACAATACAGAGCCTCCAGCATTACTTTACAACACCAGTGTCCAACTGGACTCGCAACAGTCTGACCTCTACGGTTTGATTTCTTGCTTGTGTTGTTCTCACTCTCAGCTGTAAGTTGCTTTCGAGAAAAGTGTCTGGTTAATGACTGTAGAACAGAATAGAATAGTTTCATCATCTGAACTGAACCCCCCCAGATTATCTTGTTTTGGTCTAAGACCAAAGTATGAATCAACCTTTTCTTTTTGACCTAAATTAAAACAGTGTAGCTGTGTTATTTCTAAACATTGCAATCCAAAATAGGAAAAATATACAGTGCACATGAACGCCCATAAGCTCATCCAGTAATGCACTTCGCATGATTACTTTGCACAGATGTATGAAAATGTGCATTTACTAAAAACAGGCTGCTCTGGCATTAAGGGGATGCCAGTATAAGCGCTGTCAGCGCTTCCTGATGTGCATCAGATGGGACTGGTTTTGATGCGGTCTCTGCTAACTGGTCCAGGCAGGAAGAAGGAAGCAGGCGCACAGTGGAGACACTTCACTCTCCAGTCAGAGTATTAAACAGACTGATAAACATTTCCACTTAGCCAGCAACGAAGGGTTATGAGACATTGTAAATGCATTATGTATGTAAGACACGCCAAGACAACCGGAATGTGCAGGGTTTAGCTAAAGCTCAGCACTGTAAGACAGTTAAAGAGGTGGACAGGAAGATGTGGAGATGGTCTCTGCAAATGATGGAGTTTGGGTGCTATAAACATTTCAGCGAAGCAGATGAGGGCAGAGAGGAGGGTGATCTGCTGGCTTGGCAAGAAAGGAAAGATCACTTGGTCACAGCAGATGATTACGCCGTAAAATTTGGTTGATGAGTGACTGATGGGAAACCAAAGCGAGCGCAGCGTGATGATAAGCTACTTTGGTACCTGTAGAGTAAGTCGTTTAACGGCATCCCAGCCATGAGTGATCAGCTCCTTCATTCGCTCCTCTGAGCTACTCCACGACTCCTCCACTGTGGTGTCAGGCATCACCTTCATTGGGATGGACAGAGGACGTGACTCTGGAAGAAAGAAAGAAAATTACAAGGACGCAGGGAGCCCTGGCTTTCAGCTTTTCTTTCATAGTCAATCACATTCTGCTTGTCATGACCGGTTTTTTCAGCAACCAGCACCCAGTAGTGATGTCAGATTTGTTGAAATATTCAGCTGACTGCTAAAGTAACCTCTTTACCACAGAAGTAATGTAGCACCCTGTAAAGTCTTAAACAAAATCACTATTTTATTTATTAACATGAGGAAATGGACTGTCCTGCGTTTTTCCTTTATTTAACCCTCTTTCAGATTCTCTGTTATTTTCATTTGCTGTACAGGATCATGTTATATGATGTTTAACTGACACTTCATTGAGCTGATGTAATGTTGGCACTCAGGTTTCTCGTCTCCAACAGTGGGAGAGGGAACTGTGAGAGCTCAGACACACACACATACACACTAGTGTAGACATGATTTGTCCTTGTGCGCCTGCTGTGGTCCAGACGAAGGATGATTGTCTGCGCTGACACTCATGGCAACAGAAATGCCACATCAACAAACACACACAATTAACCTTTACTGTAAGCGTGCGCACCGGGAGCTCGGAGAAGTTCAACGCTGGACAGACAGGAGGAGGAAGAGGAGAAGAAACTCAGGGATGTTCAGAAGCAAAACAGAGGAGACAACGTGAAGCTTACCAGGTTAACCTGAGGTCTGCGAATGTTAAAGTCATCAGGCCGTGAGAGGTTAGAGACGGGGAGGTCTCTCTGAAGACACATTAAGACATATTCCATGATTTAAAGGTTTGCCTTGCTCAGCAGCTCTATCCCACAGTTGTCATGAAACAGCGCTGATGTCACAGCTCTACTGTGCCTCCTCGGACGCCGTGCTCCCAAATATCACCAAATGGTTGGCATGGCAATAACAGCATGTTACTGGGGCAATGGGAAATTGATTAGTTACTATAGTTGTTTGTTGCTGTGGTAACCTGTCTAAAACTTGTGGTTGGAGTCTGCGTTTTGTGTATGCGTGTGTGTTTAATGAATGACTAAGATTGCAGGTGCATGCGCGTACGTTGTGCACGTGTGCGTGTGGAGGAAATCAGACGGCTGCCTCTGGACTCTCGCAGCGTTTTCTCACGCTCAGCTTCCAGGTGCCTTTGGCACTTGGGGACTATGAAATAGAAATAGTATTTGTCATGATGCCTACAATCAATGTTAAACTGCATATTTTGTACATAAGGCAAACTGATCTACCTTCTCCTCCACAGTTACTCATCAGCTACATTTCTATGTCAGCCTGTAATATCCACACATTCAACTGGCTGAAAGGACAGGTTGTGTCGAAGCTGCGTTTGTGTTCTAGTTTTCCCCTTAAACATAATTTAGGAAACGTTTCCAGTTTCCTTAATTTAGGCAGAAATCATTTCTACACTGGCTTTGCTTCTCACATAAACATAGATGGCGTAGATGCAGCTAAATGTAAAATGTTAAGGCTTTAAATTGTCTTTAAATGCAGTATCTATCGATCTCTGAAGCCATGTTAACATCACTGCCTATGATCTACTGAGCATGATTTTCATTTAAATAAAGATTATTACCAACATATTTGCAACTACAGTCATTCTAACCTCAAGCAATACAGTCTTACTAAACCAGAAAGTGCTATAAAAACATGCTGCATATCCACACATACTTCCCTGACAACACATAAAAAACAAAAACCCACTAAAACTGACCCTAAAATACTCTCACTCACACCCTCTCCAATTATCACTGATGAAATCTTAAAGTAAATAAAGACCACCCTTCTGAGGTTCACAAACATCAATCCTGGTCATACACACTTGTGCCATGTTCCTCCAGTTTCCCAAAATAATCTATTACGTAGTGCACAGAGGGAGGAGTGCCTTGCATGACTACAACATGGAGACTATTTCAATGTGTGAGTACATTTAAATTCACTTTTAATGATATGTCAGGAATATACAAACTAGCACGGCGTGGAACATGCAGCTGAAGCTCATATAAACTGTTAATCTCATGACGCGCAGCTCCAACGTCGGACTTACACAAATGTGCATGAGGATGCATCTTTTTGATGGCACAGAGTGAAACGTTGGGCCAACGATAGGACAGGTAGAACTATTAACATCAAACTCAGCTTCCACACCTCGACCCTGAACCGTCTTTCCATCTAAAACCAGCAGTAGCTGGCTCTCGGTCTCAATAGTTACCTCACCCTACACACCCGCCATTCTTCTTCTATTCTTCCCATTATTTCTGTAGAGAGACCACAAATTTATTCTTGTTTGCAATTACAGCACTAATCCTGGCAGGTCCACGAGCCAGAAGATTCCAGGGAGAGACATTTTTGATAACCATTTAAATGTTTTTTTTTTACTTTGGGATAAAGTGGGATTGTGAAACTTCTTCCCCGGAGAGGATCTGTAAGGCCAATCAGAGAGTACAGCATAGGCAGTAACAATGAAAGACCAGTCCGCATGAAGCTAAATACCATTCCAGGACTCTGTTTGTTAATCCTGGGGTCATTATTTGGAGTGAAACTGCCATATCTTGTTAGAGTGACTTGGCGCCTGCCATTTCTGCAGAGGGAAAGAGGGATGCGGGGAGGAACACGGCATAAGAAAGAGATCTAAATTCAAATTAAATAGAAATGTGACAGCAGTGCCCAGAGCTCTTGAACCTGCCTGAGCCTAACAAGCCTTAAGAGTCCTCTTAAAGTGGGGTTATTGTGCCATCTCAGCCATGTCCTCGTTTTCACCCTCCGCTCAGCCATTAGGTTAATGTGCTATTGGCCAAACCCTGATCATGCAGCCCTTCCCTTGTTGTTTCGTTCCCTCTCTCCTCCACCACTCCTCCCATCCATCGCTCTCAGCATTCAGCTGGTTTGTGGAGCTGCCAGTTCAGTCCCTTATAAACACTTGCATGTTCTGACGCTGATTATTCATCTCTTTAACAGCTCCATCACATCAACCAGCATGTGAAAAGCTTTGAGGCAAGTGACGACTTGGAACCGGAGCCGCATTACGACTTTAAGGCGAAAAACAAAATCACAATGTGCAACACAACACTGCCACAGCGCAGTAAAAAAGGCAGTAAAATGTGTCAGGATGTGCGGTGTGGTGCGTGTAAACCGCACGGCATTTCAAAATGTGCCTCTCACAATCTGAGCACGCATGAACGCACACCGAGTGGCTGCAGCATCCAAACGCTGTCAGTAAACTCTGCACTACTGATTTAACAGGCTTCACAACAACACTGCAAAGCATCCATACATCTTTCCTGAGTGGTTGAGTAACTCAGCCGTGAAACAGCTTCAATGAGGGATTTTGGCACGTCCCCACGCAGCCTGCTATCTTTCCGGTATGTTCCCTATTATAAATGGTTTACAGTGAGTTGAAGTGTTGTATATTCTGCTACAGCTGCGTGCAGAGGCAGCAGCGGGGCTCTTTAAAAAACCCGCCTGTCTATTTGTTTTGGATGCAAGTTAATGTTTATTTAAATATTTACATTTACTCCATTTGTTACGGCGTTGTCGAAGGCCACATGAAAAGCCGTGATGTGGCAAAGCGGATTGGCTTTGACTGGACTTGGTTATTGGCAGATTTCTGCACATCAGAAGTAAAGCTTCATCTTATCTTCTGTGCCCTGAGAAGTCCAGGTCAGTCAGTTCACCGTAATTCCTCTGGCTGATGGGAAAATAAAACGGGATTATGCATACTTTTCTAAATTCAATTGTCTAACCTTGCTGAGCAACATACACATTTATACGCAAAGATAATCATCTACAATATGAGGCGACTTCTGCTAACCATACACATATGACACAACATGCGAAGAATTTCAACAAAATGACACGTCTTCTCCTCGTGACATCAGGAACTTTCAAAACATCCCATGTGAAGTCATCCAAAGCCAGTTTCCACTTTCCTCCTTTTACTTCTGGTATCCCATGTTACCAAACCCCCATGAGCCTCCACTAATCCATGCCTCATCTGATGAACCACAACTCAACCCCTTCTGCTCCTCTCACTTAAACCTCAAAAAGCACGGCCAACATCCACAAGGCCTAATGCCGTTATCATGAGGAAACATCCATTCCCCCGCAGACCGTCACTGAGACGGTTGCACAGACTCATCAGGGTCTAAAGGCCAGAGACTTTCTAATGTAAGGAGTGGAGTCCTCTGCAGGCTGCAGCCATTCTTCTACAGGCGGCAGGGGTTTCCATCTCATTATTCCTCGTTTTTTCTGTTTTCTTCCCCCACTCCGACCATCATTACCTTGATAAATTATTGACTTTACCAGAAAAATTAAACTACATAAATAACTCCACAATGAAAATATTATCCCCCTCTGAAAAGCACACAGCAGCCAATAAAAACCTGCCTGACTTCCATCAGGCTACTTGGGTTTGGATTATAGTTATGTATGACCGCGCGGTTCTGCCTGGCGTCCCCTCATCAGTTCCCTCTCTCCTTTACATATGTATATATTAGTTTCACTCTGCTGTTTATTCAACCAAAACGCATCAATTTGTCTCTCCAGCGTCACGGTTGGGCCATCCATCTTCACCATGAAAATGGGATTCTCCATCTTGTTTTGCCCGAATTTATTTATCTAACTATTCCCTTTGCATGTTTGTGTCGATTCTCTCCTGTTGTATCGACTACAAGTTATCAGTTTAAGGTAATTTTTTCAAGCCTTTGCCACCATCATATTGTCTCCTTGCCTGCAGAATAACATCATGACAACTGACAATGTTTCCACTTGTGTCTTTCTGTTTTGTGTCCCTCCAGTAAACTGAGAAATTACATGTAATCCCATCAACAGACCACAAGCAGTCAGGAACAAAGACAACAGCTCTCCTTCCAACCTTTAGGGAGCAAAGCCAGATATGAGGATATATTTCTCAGCTAAAGAAGGATGTTTTCAGAGTGCCAGCGGCTAATTTTAGGACTGAAGAGAAACGCCAGTGAGATCATTACTCTGGTAGATGTTAGAGAACAATGAGAAGTTTGGGACTTGGGAGGCTCTTGATCAGAACGGCGGTGTTGCTGCCAACAAGAACATTCATTAGGGACAAATAAAGAAAATACTTAGAGGCTAGTTTTATGTGAACCAATTTGTGGCGTAATTGTGCGGGCAGACAGAACTCGACCTCAAACTGAGGAGAAATGACTTGTTTTCAAAGCCGCCTTTCCACAGCTTCTCTTGTAAAGGATAATCACACAAAAAAAAAGACTGTTAACACTTCTGTGATGATGTTGCTAAGCAACACTAAAACAAACCTGCTATGAAAGCTAAATGACCAGCATTTTATTTATGAAAAGAAAGAATAAAAAGAAAGAAAGAAAGAATTTTATTTATAAATGAAGTCAAAATGCCAGAATATTCGCACTGTAAAATCTGACCAGTAAATCTGGTGTACGACATCACTATTAGAGAGGAACCAGATCAAACAGTAATCTGATTCCTTACGTGACGGAGTATCAGCCCTACATTCTGCAGATCTTGTGTTTAGCAGAACAAGAATAGCTGGAATCCTTTTTTTTTCCCAAGAGCTGCGTTCAAAGTCAACGTGATGCTCTAAAAACAAGCTTTAAACATCTCACCCAGCCTCGGTTCTGAAAGTTAGCCATGTATTCTTACATGTGTGTTCACCAAGCCCAATGACCAAACCCAGAGACGGAAATAAGAAAGGGTGAAATATTTTGTTGCCAAATTGGAGCAGAGTGGATCCTGGTTGTGAGATTCGATCCGTCGCACAGGATGATATCACCTCGCCCTCAGAGCTTCCACTGGAAATGATCTGCAGTCATCTGGTTCTGTGTGTCTCCGTACATTTGCCTGCACATTCCCAGGCACCTTCCAGAAAGCATGCAGGAAAGTCCCCTTGATCACTGGGAGACTGCAGCTCGGCTGAATGTGGTAACAGAACATGAGATTCCTTTGACAACATTAAAGTACTCGGGTATTACCCAGCTGGAAGCAGCCAGCAGCTCGGGGAAGGTCCTGGGGAAGATTTCCCCTTAAAAACTTTTCATTGAGTTAGGATTTATTCTTTAGAATCTGTCAGGTGACTTTGGTGGGAAAGTCAGTTGATCCAGTGGAAAACTTTAATAATCAATAACCACAAAATAAAAGAAACACCTTTGCTCATGCCCATTCATAAGTCGGTGGAAATAAACCAAAGCTCTTTTTCCATATTTCACATGTGCAGCACATCAGGTTGTTTTATCTGAAAGCACCGCAAACACACATGCAGCTGGAAGGCAACTTCTTATTTTCTACCAGTCTGCTCCAACGCATGATGAACCTTTAACAGAAAAACTCACTTTACAGTCATGCAATATGGTTCCTTCTCCAGAACAAAACCATTTTTTAATGTTTTGTTTGTTGTGTCTTCGTTGTGTGAAACCACTACAGCCTCAAATGTGTGGTGGTTGTTTTTATATCAGTGTGTGTCTAAAATCACAAGATTTGCTGATAATTTTCTGAGCAAGTATCAGTTGTACAGGAAGTGTGTGTGCTTTCAGCCGTCCACACAGTGTCTTGTCATGGTAAATTCATTGTTAGAAATTGTCTGAAACAAGTTCAATGCAACCACACTTTCAAAGATTACGCAGTTTTTTTTTCTGTTTGTGCAACTGTTTTTGTGACTAAACGTTGAGATTATGTTATTTGTAAGACTTATTTGTGATGATTTTTTTTAAAAATGCACATTTAAATTAGTAATTTTTCTTTTCAATGTGAAATGCAAAACAAAGCTGAAAGTGGTGTGTGGACACTAATAAATGAGAGACGCATAAAAAAAGTATTTTCCTAAAATAACATGTATTTTTATCCGATGTTTTTGCAGATCCGTGTTGCTCAGGCACTCAAATGAGGGTTTAACAGCACCGATACAGATTGTAATGCTATTTTATTTGGATGAAACTTAACCCATTACAACCAAACGTCTTCTAAAACCTCAAGTTTTTCTGATAAACTGTCAAATAAAGCTTCTATTTTTCCCTCAACATCTGAAGCAACTATAAACATAAGATGAAAACTATCTGGGATGTTAAACATTCTGCTTTTCTTTTACATTTTTGACTCTGCTTTCATGTTTATGAATACTTTTTAAAAATAAAATGGTTTTATGTGTCCAGAAGATGTCGATGCGCTGTGTGCACTAAAACACAAATCCCATACATGTTCCATCAAGTTAAAATGGATCAAAAGATTAAATCTAACATTTTCAGAATCTGCAGCCCCTCACTGACTCATGGAAAATCTTGAGGAGCGTCCACGACTGCAGCAGCATCCAAGTTGCAAGCATTCAGGCGCTACATGTCAGAGCTACATTACATAGTTATGCTAAATAACTGGCAGCGATGTAACAGTGTTATGACTCCGTTAAGAAGCGCATGATGTCTTCTCGACAGTGAGTTGAACAGCAGTACCAGTGGCAGTCCAGTTGGCTGCTTGCCTCGTCTTATGTGTTTATTCCCTACGCATCCCTGTGAATGGCATGTCATATGCGTGTTGACTCCAGTTGGCAGGGAACCTGCAAATCTCTCCTCTGTTTACCCAAACAAATGACTGAAGACTGAAAAATAAAAAGTCGGCTGCGCTGATTAGAAACCCCCTTCGAGCCCTGTGAGAAACGATATGCCTGCAATAAACCTGCAAATTAAATCGACCTTGTCTTGTATCCGGACGTTTATTTGGAGCCATGTTAAAACAAGAACATGACATCTTTTAAGGAAGATGCCAAATTATAATCTAGCAAAGAGGAGAAACAAAGAAAGTTGGAGTTTGTAGCTGCGCCATAAAAGGAAAGTTTAAGTTGGTTCTTTTCATTTAATGTCGCAAACCACCGGAATTTATTTCAATGGGGAATTAATAATATAGACACAGAAATGTTCCTCTGTGACACTCAGATCAGCTTTATATTTAAAAAAATCATCAATGTTTAATAACCAAAAGAAAATCGTACCATGCACTGTATCAAGTCCACCTTGCTAAAACCAGGTTGGACCCATTTTCCTTTCAGAACCGCTTGGTTTCCCTCCATGTTGACATGAAGCATCACACAGTTGCTGCACATCATGATGAGAATCTCCCGTTCCACCACGTCCCAAAGCTGCTCTGCTGGACTGAGATCTGGTGACTGTGGAGCCGTTGGAGGACAGTGAACTCATCATCATGGTGGAGATGATGTGAGCTTTGTGACATGGTGCGTCATCCTGCTGGAAGTTTCCATCAGAAGATGCTACACTGTGCTCAGAAAGGGATGGACATGGTCAGCAGCAGGACTCAGGTAGGCTGTGGAGGTTAAACCATGTCATACTGGTACTAAGGAGAGCAAAGTGGGACCAGAAAACCTCCCCCCACCGTTCCACCAGCAGCAGCCTGAAGCGTTGATCCTGACGGCAGGATGGATCCATGTTGTCATGATGTTTCCAGCAGATTCTGATCCTACCATGTGGATGTGGAGCTGAACTGGAGACTCATCAGACCAGCAACGTTTCTCCATCTTCTATTGTCCAGTTCTGGTGAGTCTGTGTGAATTGTAGCCTCAGTTTCCTGTTCTTACTGACAGGAGGGAACCCGCTGTGGTCTTCTGCTGCTGGAGACCATCTGCTTCCAGGCTGGACGGGTTGTGTGTTCAGAGAGGATGTTCTGCAGATCTTGGTGGGAACCAGTGCTAATTTGAATGAACCAGTCTGTCCAGTCTCCTCTGACATCAACCAGACATTCTGGTCCAGACAACTGCTGCTCGCTGGATGTTTTCTCTTCTTCAGATCATCTCTGTAAACTCTACAGATGGTCGTGTGTGAAAATCCCAGTAAACACTCAGACCAACAACCACGCCACATTTAAGTCATTTAAATTCCTTTTCTTCATCATTTTGATGCTCAGTTTGAACTTCAGCAAGTTGTCTTGATTAAGAAACATCTGCCGACATGTAACTTACTGATTAGCTGTTGGAAGTTGACCAGGGGGGCATAATAACGTGAGTTAATGAATTTATATGTGTGTGTTCATTCGTTTTACCTTACATGTCTCAGGGACAACCATTTTCCACATTTGCTTTGGGATTTAACAGCTTTTACCCACCAGTGGGGGAAGATGAGGACCAGTCAGTGTGGAAAACAATGACCTGTGTTCCAGACATCCGAATGGTCAAACAACCCCGAGAAATAAACAAAATCCTTTATTTCAGTTCACATATCTGCAATAAATCACTAATAATTCTGAGAGAAATTGATTGGAACATCTCAATAAAAAAAATCTCAACCAGTAAACCAAACGGTCTTCCAAACCAAGACGCTGGGAAGTTGAGACTTTTCTTTTCAAGTCTTTAGTCTGAAAAGAAAACATGGCAGGAAGATGGATGATGTTAGCAGGAAAAGGCAGAAGTGCTGCTTGGCTGCAGTCTATCCAGATCCACTGGCTGATGCTTTGCCCCAGTAAAACCAGCAGGGCTAAACTCTGCTGCCCTTTTCTTATCCTCTTCGCTTTTGGAAACTATTTGCAACGTTTCAATACTTCTTCTTCTGTGACACCACACCAGCCTGCAGAGAAGAGCTTCTTCTTCATTTCCTCACTGCACGGCTCCAACGCGGCAAAGTGGAGCGGGGCAACAAAACAACATGAGCACTTCGTTAGAGTGTCTTGTTTTCACTTTACAAGAGAAATATTTGGACAAGAAAGATCTCGACTCTGACTCAGATTTAGTTTCTGACCAACAAACGCAGGCCAGCAGTAAGATGCCAGACAGGAAATACAAACTACACTTTAACAGACACAATTTAGGACCAGATGTGCCGTCCCCTGAGCCAATCACAAGCAGCAAAACACAGTGTGTGATGCAGCTAACTATGAGATCTTCAGTTTTATTTTCACTTATTTGCAGTTACCTGGTGGTGGACAGACATCCAGACACAGAAGCAACACGACAACAAAACTTCACAGGAGAAAAAAGCTAAAAAGACCAGACAAGCTGGGAAACATGAGGACTGTTCACAGAGACGGACGACACTCTGACAGCTAGTGTACTCTAGTTAGTGAGTGTTGCTGACAAACTACACCCTGATGCAGCTTTGGAGCCAAGGTGATTGTTTACTGACAAGCCAAATGAGAAGATATACTGCTGGGACGTGAATAAGCAAAGATGCTGTGGTATGGAAAAAGCCATTAGTGCACAAAAAGAAAAGGAAGAGAGGGAAAACCAGAAGGAAACACCGGCGTGACCTTTCAGCTCCGAGCCTTTTAAACGAGCAGGGAAGGAGCCTTAATGGCCGATTTCAGATGCTGAAATGTCAAAGGAGCATTTTTACAAACAAAACATGGAGGAATGTTACAGACAGTCAACGTAATTTACAGCCACAAGGTGACATCACCAAAAGCAAGGACTCATCAGTCACTCTTGTTGGGCCAACATGCTTATTTTCTCTGACTCATCACTGCAGCATTTTGGCAGTAAATGGTATTTAAAAGAGAGTCTAAACATGTTTTTTTTTCTTTTTCAGCTTTAAATTAAATCCAGTTCCATAAAAGCATTCAAAACGGTCCGATGGTCACATTAATTAAATATCCATACAGGAATATGTGAGAGAGGAGCTTGTCTATCAGCTTTATGAGCATTGAATGAAAGCCACTGATGTAGGCAGTAAGTTTCTGTGTTCTGTCATGCACAGCTCCAGCTTTCCGCGCAGGTATGACCTATAAATACACGTGTAGAGCGTTCTTTAGTTGGTCAATATACAATATTGCTGAGGTTTATGTAACTGTGACTGTATAAACCCAGTGCATTTGTACTGTATTTGCCCTCTGGATGAATTAGCAGTTTGTAAATGTCTGCTGACTTGTTCTGGCAACATCAACAACAACCTGAAAGCAGTCGGCAATTCTCTCACCAGAACTAGTAGTAACAGCCCATAAAAGACCTGCAACATGACATATTCCCCTCTTAGTTTCTCCACCCACCCACCCTCCCGTCTCCTCTGGGCAGGGCGGGTAGCTGTTTATCTCCAGCTCGGGTTCTCTACCAGAGTCCTGGGAGCCTAAGGGTCCTACGCAGGATCTTAGCTGCTCCTAGGACTGCTCGCTTCTGGATGGAGATGTCTGATGTTTCTCCAGGTTTCTGTTGGCATTCACCAGTTCTTCCATGAGGCCTTGGTACTTCTCCAGTTTCTCATGCTCCTTTTTCCTGATATATCCATCATTGGGATGGATACATTGATCACTACGGCTTTCCTCTGCTGCTTATCCATGATCACTATGTCCGCTTGGTTGGCCACCACCATTTTATCTGTCTGGATCTGAAAGTACCAGAGGATCTTAGCCCTCTCATTCTGCACCTCCTTGGGAGGTGTTTCCCACTGGGATTTATGGGTCTCCAGTCCACATTCTGCACAGATGTTGTTGGAGAAATTATTATGGGTTTTGGTTTGTATTAAGTATTAGACATATATGCATTGATTTGCTGTCATCCTGCTGTGTTTTGTGTCTATGCACAAAGAGACCAGAGTATTTTCCACCACAATGTCCCAGTACACTATTCCAGCTACTTGGTTATGGCGCTCCATGTATTCTTTGCGTTCCAGTATCTTGCACCCTGCTGTGAGGTGTTGGATTGTTTCAGTCTGTACCTGGAGTCCTACCTGGTGTGGTAGAGCTAGGCCTCGATGGCCCTGGTGCATATGTACACATGCATGGCTGTGTGACGCATAAATCAAGCATAATTTCAATTGAATTTACTGATTAAACATTACGTTTCAGCAGATTTCGGAGGAAATCAAGGCTTATTTAAAATATGTATAGTATAAATTTATATATATATATATATATATATATATATATATATATATATATATATATATATATATATGTATGTACATGTACATTTATTAGGGTTGGGAAATCAAATTTCCGAATCAAATCAAATATCGGAATTTTTTCTTCACAACTTTAAAGTTTTTTAACAAAAAAATGTACACATGCATGGGTGTGTGTCGCATAAATCAAGCATAATTTTAATTGAATTTACTGATTAATCATTGCGTTTCAGCGCATATTGGAGGAAATCCTCATATAACAGCTAGAGGAACCACAGCATTAATACCAAAAGATGAAGTCAGGCTTCACTTGGCTGTTTGAAGATGCTAGCATGCTAGCATGCTTTACAACAAGACTTTTAACTTGGATCCACCACACAGAAGGACCATCCACAGGTGAAGGCTGTTATTTTACTACCATATTTTTAGATATTGAAATTGAAATATTGAGTTTAGTGAACGTTAGGTCCTGTGATGTGTTACATTATTACACCTTAGCCACATAATAATGTTGGTAAACCTACCTGTCACTGTTTTAGTTTTCACTGGGCTGCTGGCGTAGTCCGACGCCTGATTGGAAGGTTGCTTTGCCATCGGCGTGCTCCCTACGGACACCTCATCCTCCCTCCTCTTGGCAAGAGGAACTGGACCTGGGTTCTGTAATGACAAAGCAACATGACTGAGCTTCCATATGAAAATGAAATCTCTCATTGTTTGCCCGTTAAAGCACATTTTTCTTTGGTCTGATCCGTAGCCGAGTAAGTAAACATAATTTAGGAACTGATCTAAGTTAGTAAAAACATTACTCAGAGATAGCGTTGCACAATGTTAACCTCAGGGTTAGTCAGCGCTCCACACATACGCAAAGAACGCAGAGAGGCAGGTAAAAAAAGAAGAAAAACACAACGGAACACAGCAGCCTCTTCCAAGATAAACAAGGACCAGTGACAGCTCCTTGTTTTTTCTTAGCAGTCTCCCATGCAGGCCAAACACACACACACACATCTACATGCATAATCTGGCTGGTAGTAAGATGGCTGAAAGACAGAGGTGGGGAAGGTTAGTCTGAAATGAGAAAACGCTGCTAGCATCAGCCAGCAGTACCATTCGGCTCTGATGCAGCTGCACAACGCAGCAGGCCAAGCATGTACTGCTGTACACACACACACACACACACACACACACACACACACATATCAGCACAGCTGCTTTTCAGCGACTACGTTGTGACCCAGATGTTGGTTGTGGTTGAAATTAAAAGTTGGCTCTTAAACTACATTAGTATGTGAAGCTACTGAGTGAGATATGAAGCAGAATCCATCCAAGCTTCCTGCATCCTACGAACAAAGCTGAGAAAACACGACCTGAATTAACTTCAAAACAGTTTGGTTGTGCTAAAAAAAAAGACCTTCAAGAACCTAAAATATGGTGTTTTATGTGAGTATCTCTTGTGAAGGATTTGGGATATTCAACCAACACAGAAATGCTCGTGTTGAGTCCTTCAAAGAGCTAAAAGTCAAATAAGTTTTAAGCAGCTTGAAAAATCGGCTGAAGCAGGAGGTAGAAATCAGAAAACAGGTTTATCACAGAGGTCAAAACAGCCAAAACAACAGCAGATGTTGAAGTGTGGAGAAAAACTTCAGGCAGCAAATTACATTTATTATTAATATTATTTTTTAACCCTTTAATTTCATCACAAAGTAAATATTTGTCCACTTTGGCTTCAGTCTTTCCAGCAGCAAAACAAACTGCAGGATCAAACTTCTCTCCAGATACTTCCACTGCAGCCTCACACTGCTGCTTATTGGTAGCAAAATGCAATTAATAACAAACAGGCGTTAAGTCTGCAGAGCATACAGGTACGGCTTCTGTAAACAGGAGAAGCTGTAGGGGCAGGGCTGCCCATTGCAGTGCCTGCTGAGAAAGGGCACAAAGCGTTTCACAGCAGTAAAAAAGTACAACATATAGAGAAACGTAACAACATAAGTCTGAGTCTAAAATGTTCGCCCAAGCAAATATGTCTTCATGAGCGTTTTTAAAGGCATCTGCTGAGACCAGAGAGGGCAGATCCTGACGAAACTCTTTCCAAAGACGGGGAGCAACAGCTTTAAAACATCTGTCTCCCCGAGTTTTAAAGCAAATTTGTGGGACCATCAACAGGTGTTGTCTGGACGACCTCAGGCTTCGAGCCGAGCTTATTAAGCTTTATTAAGGCTTTATTAAGTCATCGATGTAACTCGGGCCCTGTCCATGTCGAGTTCAGTAAGTTACCATCAAGATTTTAAATCAAAGATAGAAAGATTTCAACACAGGTCCTGCTGGTCAGAAGCCTCGCAGCTGAGTTCTGGACTGTCTGAAGACGAGCCACAGATTTCTTCTTAAGGCAGGTGAACAGGCTGCTGCAGTCGTCTCACGGCGAACCCAAAGCATGAATCATCATCTCAGGCTCCTGTTTAGTAACAAGTATTGATACTTGTTAATAATATCGAACGGCAGACTAAATGTTTTGTCTATAACTCTACTGAGAGCACGTGCCGCACACTTCCTTGGCTCAGAAGTGCCTAAGCGGCGGATCAGCTCCAAACTCCCGTGTTGCCTCCTGAGTTGGAAGGCAGTGGAGAAAAGGCTTGATGTTAGGACGGCTCAGGGTAGGAATGGAAAGGATAACAGATGCTAACGTTCAGTTTCATTTATCTGAGAAAAGTCACATGACTCTGAGGTTTTCTCTGCTCTCTGTTAACTATGTCCGAAACTTTTCCCAGTTTTTCCTTCCCACTGTAGCCGATGTGCTCAGGATGGGAGGTGGAGTTGGAGTTTCCAACTCAATCTGTTGGTTTCCTGATATAGGCCATTAAGAATTGGCTTTCATGATGTTTTCTTTTTCCTGTCTGTCAATCAAATCAAATCAAATAAAGATACTTTATTCATCCCCGAGGGGAAAATTCAGCATCTTGTGATGGCATTGCCGGGATTTGACGCGATATAAATAAAGTTGAATTGAATTGAAAACTCTTTTGATCATCACTCCACACTCAGAATGCCTTGTTTGCAGACAACAAAAAATGATTTTAGAGTGTGAAATTATTGGTTTGCTGCTTTCCGCCTGTAGCTGCACACATGGAGCAGTGGAACAGACAGTTTTATGTTGACTCTTTCCATTCAGAGTCTGCTTTTTAACTTCAACACATAGCATTGTCTTCTGTACATTAATTCTGAGCTGGTTCATAAAAAACTATGAAAAGAGCAAGAAAGTAATCATTAAAGTATTTTTGTGTCTGAGGAAAGATGCCAAATAGTTGCTGAATGTAAAATAAATCCGTTGGCACATATAGAAAGGTTTCTGGCCATGATGTAGTCCTCTATGTCGAAGGCAGGTTTCTATACCTAATGACCGTTGTTCATTCCTCCTAAATGACATAATACAGGCAAAGTCCTACCCAACAAATGGGGGGCAGGGGGCGTTGAAAACAGCCAAAGCAAATGCTGATTTGGTTCCCAACTTTTTTTTTTCCTCCTTCTCCGTTTCTCGTCATTCCTCATTTCCCCAGCCGTTCCTCTACTTATCTGATTTCTCCCGTTTCCTGCACTCTGGTTTCAGTTTATTTTTAATCCAGCCTCACCTCCTCAGCACTGTCCTCTCCGCTTTGCTCCATACTTGTCTAACAGTCGCCCGTTCCTCATATTTGATCTAATTTCCCTCTAATAGGGCATCCATGAGTTGGTGTTTGCATTTATCTTTTCTTGCTCTGATCAATTTTCTTCTGACTTCTGCAACTTTTGTCTTTATTCGACCAGGAAGCTTTGTTCTCATTCCCTTGTCTGTGCTCTAGTATGTTTCCTCGCCACCTCATTTTTCAGCATGCCCTGGAATCCTGCTGCAAACAAGTCCGCATCCTCTCCACTGTCCTTCACATGCCACTGACCGGCCTTCGGATGAAGGCCTTGTCTAAACTAACCCGGCCTTGAGAGGTGGCCCTGACAGGCAGCTGAGGTAGACAGCTTCACACAAACACAAACATCTGCTGCAGCATGACCATAAACACACAAAACCTCACAATCTCATATGCAGCAGCCGGTATTGTGTATCCTCCACTTGGCTGCAGCTCAGCTTATAACATGTGTTTACCCTCGTACGGTTACAACCTCCAGAGGTTCTTCAAACTACAAGAGGCATGAAGCAGAGCCACATTAAAAGAACAAAAATATGATAAAAAATCATATTCTTTGTGCCTTTACAAGGTGAACCTGTGCTATGTGGAAGGTAATCAAACTGACTGTGCCTACGTGTGTGTATGAAGTGCGGCACAAAACATTCAATGTCCATAACCGTCATCATGGCCGCCTGTCAAATAAACAGAGAGAAAGTGGATGGAAGACAGGGAGCAGAGCACATGTATGGAGGTAACGAAGAGAAGGCGAGGTAGAGGGAGGAGGAGCTGCAGACACTGATGTCAGCTTCAAGCTTTCAGCTGGAACAACTAAAAGAACAGGAGGAGTTATTACTGCAAGTGCTTCATAAAAGCATATTACACATTAAAACATGCTTCAGTTTCCACACAGAAACAGAACTTAGGAATATTAAAGTCTTATTTATTCATTTTAATTAAAGGAAGCAGAATATTGGTTGGGATTTGTCCAGTATCACCAGTTATGTGGGTGATTTATTTACTAAAAAGATGGACATGAAGGAAAAACGTCGCCTCGGTGTGATGGTTGAGCTTATCCTTCCAGACAGGCTAAAAGGTTAATTCTGTTACAACTGTGGTTAGTTTCCAGATAAGCAGCCAAAAAAAAACCAAAAAAAAAAACAAAGTCTGAATGAAGTGCAGATTTGTCAGATAAAGCGACAGATATTGTCTGAGAACATGACACAGGGTCAAGTACCTGTTGCTGCTTCCTGCTGCTCCCTCTGTGAGGCTGATAGAGCAGCCATGTGCAGAAGATTGGATCCACATTGACCGCTATGCCTTGGACACTGACCAGCAGGACTGCACCTGGAAAGCACAAACACAATCAGAAAAGCACAATTAAAATCCAAATATAACCAATCTAAATGACTTCAGATTCCACAAGCATGGATTTGACAAAGAGTAATCATCACAAAGAAGTGGAAAGGATTGGTAAAGTAGGAGCAACATAAATATGGATGACTTAAATCAATGTAAAGTGATAAGATGACAAACATTTATGGGCCGTGTTCTCAGGTTGTTCCACTGCAGCACAGCGCGGCTTACAGTGTGTCCTAATGACCTGCTGGTGGGTATCAAGGCTGCTTGCAAGGAGCACAGTTTGTTTCAATTGTGCTGTTCAAAGCGGTATCACACTAAGCCAAGAATAACATTTTCTTTTGATAAATTTCAATGAAACTCAAGACTTTCTCTGGGTTTTGGTTTACTCTTAAAAATAATCTTTACCAACAATAGGCAGGCCCTGAGGTAATGCATTAGGATCATATCAATAATGATTCCCATGCCGGCAGGATTAGTGCAGGGTCTCTGGCGTGCCGTGGAATGTCCCAGCATGACGATAGGAGGATGTTTCAGCTCTACATGGACTTTCAGCAGTTTAATGGAGCTTTGGACTAGACTCCGGTCTTCTGTTTCAGAACCTGTTTTAGACCCTGAGGCATGTATGTGTGTGTGCGTCTACATGTGTGTGTGTGTTTCACCTTCAACAAAGCCTGATTGCCTGCTGCTTTCCTTAACATTTTAGTGTCTCTAAAACATGAACAAAGCACAATTATAAACCCTCCCTAAGCACACTCACACTACCAAAGACACTAACACGTGTTTTTGTTAGACTAGCTCTCAAGTTTGGCAGGAATCGCTCCTGCTTTCATGATTCCCTGTGAACAATGCAAATAAAACTGCTCTAATTTGCTCCACTTTTACAGCATACCGACATTTGTGGCCTGTGAACTCTTAAGTGTATTTATGTGTGTGTATTTGGAGCATGAAGCTCATGCATGACGTCAAACAAAAGAAATGAAAAGTTTCTTCTAAATTTATGCACTTTTCAATGAAGTGTTTGAATTATTATTATTATTATTATTATTATTATTATTATTATTGTTATTATTATTTACATTATTCTTATTATGAATATTACCATTATGATTATCAGTATTATTTTTTAAATTATTTTGATTATTCATAATAATAATAATAATAATAATAATAATAATAATAATATTCAGGTGTTCTTTTATTGTATCTGATTTGAGAGTTTATTTCAACATAAAGGCTAAAAAAGATTAAAACAGAAAAGAGCACGAAAATAAAGATGGTTCAGTTCATGAATTACTAATAAATAGTAAGTGATGTAGAATTTACACAGTAAAGGGATTTTCTTCTCATTGCATCAAGTCAAACTAATGAGCGGTTCTTCCATCAGTAGACTTGTTGGTTTTTGGCTCTGCCTGGACTTCTATACGTCTCTGCTCAGGAAAACGAGCTCTTCCTCAGATCACTTTATCAATCTTTGTTTAAACTGCTCAGCCCGTTGTTGTCATCCTCACGGGGGAATCATACTGTAACCTCAGTCGTGTGGTTTGAACTCTGATACCACAATGCGGCTGCTTAATAGGCTTTGGCTGTGGTTGCAGAGCTGAGGCTTGACTTTGAGTGGTTTCATCATCGCTCAGGCAGCATGAACAGTAAAGGACCCAAAAAGCATGTTTTTAATGTATTGATCCTAACTTGTGGTCCATATAGCCCATTGTTTATTTCTCAATCTAATTCATTTTATGCAATATATGGATTGTTACTGCAGATATATATGTATATATGTATATATATATATATATATATATATATATATATATATATATATATATATATATATATATATATATATATGTGTGTGTGTGTGTGTGTGTGTGTGTGTGTGTGTGTGAAAAGCTGTTTTTTAACAACATTCAAGGACAATCATTATCGTTCACCATCTATGCTATATAGTGCATGAAGCAGGGTGTCAGTTTCACTACAGAAACATAAGTAAATGAATAAACTACCCAAATAATAATAATAATGGTGGTAGAAAACATGTTAATCTGTTTAAAAATGGTCAAATCACAGCACAAATCATGCAGAAACGACTAAAACTGGGATGAAAACTGTGCAATGCATCATTAAAGCTGGAAAGGATGAAATGTGGTCAGAAAAAAATGCCTGAATGATGGAGATCGGTGATCATTCAAAAGTTACATGAAAGCAAAACAGTAGTAGAACTCTGGGTTGAGTTTCATAGTGAATGAACATTTCCACATGAAGAGAGCTTCGTGGAGCAGGAGACATTGTTTTTCCACTGCAGAGTCCAGACATGAACCCTGCTGAGAATCTCTGGGATGGGGTGGAGGAAGCTTTATGACATGGTGGACCCTCCCTTCATCAATACAAGGTTTTGGCAAAAAATGAATGCAAAACTTACTGATCTCTGCTGCTGTAATCAAAGCTAAAGTGAAACATCAGCGTGAGACATTTTGTTGGTAGCAACTTTGACTGGTTGAGTGTGTAGGAGATGGTTGCTTAAATACCTGTCAGTGTTTTCAGAGTCAACAGCTGCAGTCTGACTGCATCTGTGTTTACGGTGGCTTCGCCGTCTGTTAATGACAGAATTTCGCACGCTGAGAGATCACAACTCCACTCAGAAAGCTCCCTCTCTAAGATTAACAAAGCAAACAAGGTCTCTCCACCAGCTCTCGGCCAGTCTGACAGTGACAAAGAAATAAAATGTGTTGACTCTGCTATTGAGGCTTTGAAGGGCCAAGGCTTTAGCGTCCACACTGTGTTCCTGTTTCATCACGGTGTTGAAATAAGCGTCTCAGAGTGACACATCCTTTGAAGCGTGCAGCCCCATGAAAGGGCCTGGCATGCTCAGAGGGCGACCTCGGCAGCAGGCTAACTGTTGTTTTTCCTCTGCTCTAACAGGGTGGCATGTGTGTAATTACAGAAAGTGATGACAATAATAACAAAGGTGTTTTTGTTTTTTTTACTTACTAAATGATTCCTGAAGAAAACACCAGAAAACTGCTCAGCAGCCGAGACTGGGAATATGTAGAATCCCTGAATGTGCTGTGAAGACACACTTAGGTTAACTAACCCACAGCGGACCTATTAATGTCAAAGGTGTTTTCTTTTTTCTTCCCTTCAGTGGCGAAAGACCAGTAGAGTTAAAAGCAAGCCTGGTGCTGCTGGTGTTGTTTTATGGATGTCTGACATCAGGCTGCTCACGGCCTCAGGCTACATCGGGCCCGACGAGAAAAAAAAGACTTCAAACCATGACGTCTTTGTCCGTCTTTTCTTCTCTGGGTCAAGTCTTGGTAACCTATCAGGCCCAAATCTTTCCGTTATCTTACAGTTTTTTTACAAGGCTACATTACTTTCAACATGGACGTCTCTTAAATCTGCTTTTGTTCTGTCAGTGCGATCATGAAATCGGAGAAATGGGGAGTGTTTAGGTCAACGCAAGTTCAAAACCAAGTCCTCCACTGGAGACCACGGCCCTGATTGGGGTTACAAAGGGCGCAACCTCTCAACGACAGGGCCGTGACCTCCACATCAGAATAAAGAGACAGGCAGGGAGAGTTGGGAGGTGTTCTCCAACCACCCCCCAGGTAGGGAGAAGGGGGGAGAATTTATGTCCCAGCCAGCTAATCACCCCTCAGAATTGTTTCATTGTTGGACGTGAGGCAGCGCAGGGTCCCTGCATCCAGCTTCTCCAACAGAAAATAAATAAATATGGCCCAGCCCGCGTCAGCCAGATGACTTCTGACAGGTTTGGTTAATTTCTAAGCCAAGTAGCAAAACAAAACATTACGCCAGCGTACGGGGCCTACACCGCCTTTAATTGCTTTTCCGATGAGCTCATGACTTGAAGGTGTCCTGGAGCGAGCTATGCAGCCCGACAGGTGTTCTACTGATGTGTGTGTGTGTGAGAGAGAGAGAACTGGAGCTGCTGACACTATTAAAACGGGACTCAGCTGTGTGTGGGTGGGTGCTAGGAACATTGTGTGAAGGTTAGGATTTATATTTTTGTGTGGAAATGCATCTTTCTGTTTCTGTTTGGCTCTACTGAACATGTGCTGTGGGTCACTGAACAGGCACTGATGTCACACACCTTCTTGCTAATAATCTCTTCACTCTGCACCCACATGCATGCAGTCCCCCCGCTGAGCTGCGACCCAGCGGCCCTGGGCAACGCCGCCACAGGAGCCCGGGGGCTCAGGAAGGACACGGGCAGGTTTGACTGGAAACAGACCCCGGTCTACGGAAACCCTGCTCTCATTCAGGGCCGATTCAATTCTCTGCGCTGGAAGCTGGTACATTCAGTAAGTGTGTGTGTGTGTGTGTGTATGTGTGTGTGGTTTTAACAGAATATATAAGCCTAAGTGTGTGTGTGTCTTTCAGTATGATCCAACAGCGGTAGCTTGCAGCTGACAGGCTGGACCCACCTCATAAAGGTTGACTATAGCTGTGGGTACAGTAACAGTAAAGGGAAGGAAGAAAGCTGGAAAGTGATTCAGCTCATGAGAAGAGCAACAAATGGCAGACAGACGTGGAAAGTAGCAGAAAACAGCTTTAAAATAAATAAAACTAAATAAAAAAAGCTGTTTTAGATGAAATCCAACAGATAGAAAGAAAACTTGATAAACAGACAGAAGAGACACATACAGAAGTATTCAGGAGTACCGTTTTTGTTGCACACAACAAAGAAAATAAGTATTGATGATGACAGAGTACTTCTTCAGATCCAGATTCGTTTGTCATGTGGAACGCTTAGTTTTCTTCTTCCCACTCCCTCTCTGGCAAAACTGTGTTTTCCCTGTTTTTAGTTACACAGTTCATTGTTTGAAAAATGACAGACTTGCATTTCTTTGCTGTAAATATCACTGCCTGAAATAAAAAGTTATCAAGTTAACATGCAGCCAACAATGCACTGGAATGTGGAGAAGAGCTAATTCACTGCTTACAGGTGCTGCAACAGAGAAAGGAAAAAAAAAAACAGATAAAAAATTAATTTAAAAATAAGAAAATAAAGTATTAGAAATAAAAGCAATAAATTAAAAATCCGTCCAGTTAAAAACTAGGGAATTGTAAACACATGAAACGTGACAAATAGACAAGTAGAGTCAAAATGTTTGATGCAGTTTTGACCAGTTCATGTTGGATTAAAGGAACAGACCAGACGTATTTTACTTGTGTTATTTATATGTGAATCACGATTCCATCCTGAACGTTTATGATTTATGGGTCAATAACAGCAATAACGGCAAGTCTCGTTGTGTAAAGTTCACAGTCAGATGTATCACAAGCACACCAAGACAGATGAGAAGCAAACACATGTTTGATACATGTTGAAAAGGCCTTTTCTTCATATTGGACACATGCATCGCTGCGTATTTCAAACCTGTGCAAATAAAGATGTTCAGCATTCATAAATACCTCTGCTAAGGAGGTTATGTTTTTCTGGTGTTTATCTGTTTGTTTGTCTGTTTGTGTTCAAGATAACTTTTCATGAAATTTTCAGGACTTGTTGGAAATGTGAAAAGGAAGAACTGACATAATTTATGTGCTGATCCGGATCACCGTTTGGATCCAGGAACTTTTTAAAGGATTTTTTAACATTCTGCTCGGTGGAGGTTTACAGTTATACGAATAGTTTAACATGTTAAGCTAATTTTTGTGAGTTGCTGCCAGGCTCAAAGGATCATCTCTCCCAGAAACTCCCTGTTTTCCAATCAGCTCGGGTTGATGACTCATGGTTCTTATCTGTGGAACTAAGACGGTTTTCAGGCTTCGGTTTGACCCCAAACAAAAATACTGACTATGCTGCAGTGGTGTAAGAGTATCCTTCTGGGATGTTTAACTCAGCGGGGCTGGTGTTGAGTTCAACACCTCCCAAACTGTTTAATTCAACTATTCCCTTGGTATGAATATGTATATCTTAAGTATTTTAATCTCTAAAGATTCTGTTTGCAGATGGACACATGAAAATCTGTGCCTTATGTAGGTGAAACCGAACGGAGAGACCCCAGCAGGAAGAGTGGAAATCCTCAATTAGATGTTTCTGGTCTGGTTCCTCAGTTCATTACATCCTTGATCAAGATATTTAACCACATATTTGTCCCTAAAGGTGTTCCTTGCATTTGAGTTACTTAGTATAAACAATCTGCAGAATTAATCTAACATAATGTCCTCACCAGTACTTTGATCGATCTCATTCTTTTAAATAAAGAAGGGATTAGAAATTAGAAAGGATCTGAGCAGAAATTGTCTATAATTTCATTTAATTTCTTTATTCCTTTGTTGAAGTCCTACAAAGAGATCTGAGATCTCATGAAGCGGACCACACATTGAGCACTGGACCAAGGGAAAATGTTCTCCTGCATCTCACGGAATCAGTGGAGAGGCCCGAAGGGGAGTTGAAGCAGTAGAAGTGCAACTCTGTCAAGCTCCAGATGTTGATAAGACGCTCCATGACCATACATAGGCCGCTTCTGGTTGATTCCTTGCCTTCATAAATCCCCATCAACTCTTACGGTGTTGAAAAGTCAACCAGACATTTGCTGCCTGCGGCCCAACTGATTTGGAGCGCTCTAGATGTTGTCACTAGGTGAGATACTTCAGGCTCACAGAGATACTTCAAACCACATCGATAGAAAGTGCTTGACCCAGCTTTTTGTCAGTAAGATAGCTAGTGTTCTTAATGAGAGAGAAAACAGACTGGGTCCTGATTGCATTAATGTATCATTACCATATCCATCATGGACATATGGTGCACTGTGTGAACTCTAAATGAGCCCCAGTATAATGTAAAGGGAACAGGAGAGACACTTCTGAGCTCATTAAAATAAACAGACTTCTGCTGCTGCTGCTGCTTTCCCACAGAGCGCCGAGGTTGTGCGCAGTTACCTTGAAAACGCCTTATCGCTGCTATCATTCAGTGGGCTCCATGGACTTCCTCTGCAGTTCAAGCCGAGTTCTCTCAGTTTGTCATGAAGAGGGGAGTAAAGTAATCACATGTCTGCCTCTATGAGCTGTGGCTTCCACGTATTTTATATAAATTAAACCTGAAATGATTATAAACGATGATTTTAAATAGCAAGATCTTAAGTTTCCATTACACCTAGAATTACGCCAAAAAATACGTGAACAGAAAAACCCATTTTTCGAATAAAGTCTCAAATATTACTAAAAGGTTTTAACCTCTCATGAGGTGTTTTTTTTTTTTTTTTTTTTTTTTTTTAAGACGTTTTGATAGAGAAATATATTTCATAAGTGAAATAGAAACACTTTTAGCATTTCTGTGACGTGGGGGGTTGTGACCAGTTCCTTTCGGGTAACGATGGCGCGGTGTGGAACAAACAGCAGCAGAGGTTTAGAAAAGGAAAGAGGGAGAAAAGCTTTGAAAAGCCATAGCAAATTCTCGACAGCAGGTAGAAAACGAGTGGCTACATCGCATGAGCCGCAATTCTCGTAAAACTCGTCCGCCTTATGTGCTAAACACTGTTCAATGCAAACACCTGCACATCACAACTGCTGTGTGTCGAAACATACAAATATTGCTTTTATTTTGAGAAAAAATGTCATGGAAACACAGCTAATGATGCAGTTCTATCCTTAAAGTAGAACTTTTTTTAAAAAAATTTTATTAATTTACTTGATAGGGAGAAGTGCTTATGTCACACACAACAGCATTTTAGCAAAGGCTAACTTTCAGCACTTGTCCCTAGTTTGGCTTTTACACCAGACAGAGATGACAAAAAAAAAAAATACAAAGTACATTAAAAAGCAAAATTAAAAGTATATATATACATATGTGCATATATACATACATGCATAGACACACACACATATATATATATATATATATATATATATATATATATATATATATATATATACATATATATATATATATATATATAAACATAGAACAATATAAAATTAAGTACAACACTCCCAAAACTCCTATTAAAAAGTAAATCCATTGTTAGTGCATACAGACACACCAACCTTTATACCCCCCCACCATAGACTGTATTTGGTGGAGTTTTTAGTGTCATGGTGGATGATTGACATCGAGCGAACTCCGAGCTTTCTGTAGCAAAGAGCTAACCAAGCTAACGCGCAGATAACAGGAGCTAACCAGCTAACTGAGGTAAGCGGGCTAAAGCTAAGTCACGTTGTTAACCAGCCACAAACTGCGGTTGTTCTACATTCTTCTGACTTGAAGCGGGAGATCGGGTACCTGTCAATCAAAAGGATATGCCCTTAACTATGCCGAATTTCAAGATTAAATTACTTCTAAACGGGTGAGTTAGAAAAAAAATTTACTCCCCCCACAGTTGTCATGAAGGTAAACCTGATCTATTAAACCGAAAATGGATTTTTGAACCAGGCTGTAAACATGTTTATTTCTGCTGTGAAGTTGGTCTTTTTAACATGGGAGTCAATGGGGATTTGCGCTGTTTTGCAGCCCCTAGTGGATGAAGGGGGAACTGCAGTTTTATGCACTTGCGCATAGGCTTCACTTTTAACCGCCGGAGGTTGCCGCTTGCCCCCCCACACAGAAAATGACAGTACTAAAAGTGAATACAGTGGTTTTTCTTTAGCCAGTTCTTAGGCCTGGAAGTAAACCTTTTAAAATCCAGCATGGTCTATCTGATGCACACTGATCAAAGTGCAGAGCAATAGACATGCAGAAAGACGGAAAACTGAGAAATAATAGTCAGGCTAAGCTAACTTGCAAGTCCACTTGAACGTTAGTGCGCTACATTCATGGGAATCTGTCTTTCTCATTGGACTGACTGACAGCAGCAGGGATGTGACCCACCCAGTGATGAGTAAACAACCGTCTGTTCTTTATTTTAAAACTGCAGGTGGACTTTGATTTGGTTCCCTAAAGCCAGTCTGATGCAACTACACATTTAAACAGTGTTTCATCGTAAGACACTGAATTTAACCTGCAGAACTCTGAACTACTCCTTGTAGATCACTGGCATCCCTGACTACTATTCTGTTCATAATTTCTCAGGAACGTTAGCATGTAATTGGAATTGATAGCTTACTTTATGGCCATATTCCTCAATCCTGGTCCTCTGGGACCCCCTGCCCTGCATGTTTTATTTTTTTGTTCAGTTTTTTTTATTGGAAAATTAGTTAGACATAATATTTAAAATACAATACAGTCATCTTTTTTAATATATAACTCCCCGGAACAAACCCACCCTGTTACACCATAATTTTTTTATTTTTTTTTTTAATTCCAGAAACAACAATTTAGGGATTAAGTTACTCATGTAAGATAAGTTAGGAATGCACTTTTTTAATCTGATCTAAAATAGGTTGCCAGATATAGAAGAACTCAATAAGCCCTGCATGTTTTAGACGTTTGCACACTTTAACACACCTGACTGAAATGAAAGACTCATTAGCAGGCCTGCTAAGACCTTGACGCGCAGTTCAATTAATGTGAATCAGGTGTGCTGGAATTGGAAAGAACATTTATATTCCACCCAGGATGTTTACAGTCCACCTGCTTGATGCAGTGCTTAACCAGAGCAGAGATCCCCAATCCTGGCCCTATTCGGCAGGTGTCCTGCAGGTTTTCCAAGTGTCCCTGCTGCAACACACCTGATTCAAATCAATGTGTATTTAGCAGGAGTTTTCCAGCAGGGTCACTTGGAAAACCTGCAGGACAGCGGCCCACGAGGACCAGGATTGGTGATCCCTGCTATATGGAAAATCCAAGATGATCACATTTTCATCATGAAAAGAAAAAATCACCTTTGCAACTATGTTGGTGAGAAACCTCTGTTTAGATATAAAAAATTCAACAGAACGGATATTTTGGTCCTTTATGGCTGGAATAATGAGAAAATTATGGGAAAAAGGTGGTTTTTGACTGACATTAGTGACACAAACAATGGGAAGTTGTAATAATAATGGGGGGTTATTTATGTAAATATTTTTTGTTGTTTTTCTGCAGCTTGGTTGTTGTTGATCTGTGTGTTGTTTCTACAAAGCTCTGTGAATAAAGTTGCTCTGGTTGACCTTTATGGCGATAATTCTATTAATTCCTTGGTTTAAACCTCATAATCTGACAGCTGAGTGGCTCAGGTGGTAGAGCCGCCTGTCTTGTGACCTGATGGTCTGAGGTCTGAGTCCTGCTGCAGTTGCAGACTGTTTTGAGGTTCCCAAGCCCAGATAAATGCAGAGGTTTGTGTCAGGAAGGACCCCTTCAGAGGGACAAGCTGCAAGGGGACAACAACCTGACAGCTGGATAAAATGATGATGTATGTCTGCAGAGTTGAGGTTCTGCCTGCATTTTTACTTTATTTAAAACAAACAGACAAACAAACAACAAGTTTAGAGTTTTAAACAAGTTATACGAAAAGGACAGTGTGGCTTTTGTTTCTCCTCTTCCTTGCTCTTACAGCACCTGACACTGTATTTTTTATTCTTTTGTTATAACTTCTACAGCTGTCCATCTGTACTTTATTCTCTCCATTCCCCAAACTCCCCAGCTTTCTAATCCAGCAGCTTCTTACAACAAACATCCAGATGGTGGGTGCCTGACCCCATCATCTCCAGTTATCCCCTTCAGCTTACTCCACAGCCCTCTCCTTTCTAGATTGCACACAGGACAATCAAGGATAAAATCCTGCCTTTGATTACCGTCAAGTCCATCCACTTCTCTGCTGAATCCCTGCTCGCTCAACATTTTCAGCTTTTTCTTTTGTCAGTCCAGCAGACAAAGAAATGATCTCAGTGGCTGATCAAAGTCTTCTGGCAGAGATTTGGGATCATTCAGGATGCTGGGAATGCTGCTCTGAAGAATCTGACAGTTGCATAATTATATGCAGCAGATTTCATGTCAGTGTCAGCTCATCTGAAAGCTTTCCAGTCACTTGGTCTGAAAATGTCTGTCAGGCAATTTGTCTCTACAATTAATAAGTTGGGTTAAATTATAAATACTGCTTTAATTTTGGCAAGAGGGTGGATGACAAAGGGGTCACTGATGACACATTTTTGAACTGTGTAGCTCAAAGAATTGATAAGTGAACGCAGCCATCATTAAAAAGTATTTTTTCCAGTGACGTTTACATGATCACAGCTTCTATCAGCTACCAAGTTCTTCTGCAGAATAAATCCAAAAGAAAATTGTGCATGTAAAGGTTCTTGTAATGCTTTTCTGTGGATGCATTTAGATATCATATGAAAGTAATTCCTCATTACATCCAACATTTCCGTAGTTTTGGTTTAAAAAGGCAAAAAGAAAAGAGTTTTAACGTGAAAAATAAAATATATTTACTCTGAAAATGTTAGAAATGGTAATTGGATTGCACTTATGCAGAGCTTTTCTAGTCATACCAACAGCTCAAAGCGCTTCACACTACTTGTCACATTCACCCATTCACATGCACACTCATACTACCCAATCATACCACGATAGGCACACTGGGGGGGTGGGGGGGGGGGGGGGGGGGGGGGGGGGCAACTTGGGGTTCAGTGTCTTGCCCCAGGACACTTCGGCATGTGGTCAGGGTAAGCCTGGAATCTATCTCCGACTGCTCTTCCTCCTGAGCTACAGCTACCTCCAGAAAACCTCCAATTCAAGCTGAGTTCAACTAAGACGAATCCAAAATAAACTCATCCTGACAGAGACGGATCCTTCCTACACAAATGGTCCCGTAGGGACTGTTCTGCTGAATCCATAAGGACTCTGCTTGCCTCACACCTGGTCCCAGGTACTTATTTATTCATTTAAATTCCTATTTGAAGCTGAGATGTGATTTCCAAGACATTTAAAGGTGATAAAGGTCCTGATACTAGACTTAAAAAACTGTGCTGAGGAAAGGAAGGCTCTGTGTTTCTGTCTGGTGAAGAGAGTTACTCCAAACATGTCTGCTTCTCTGCAGCTGCGTCACAATTCAGGGTCTGTAACCCCGAACACCGTGCTTTGAGTCTGTTTGTGGATCACATGTGTTCACTCCGTCACAGTGAAAAGGAAAAAGATGAGTCTCGAATCCCGTATTGACATGTCGATCAGGTGCAGTCATACATCTGTGACGAGCACACACACCTGGCGGCACCTGAACCCCAAAAACAGCTCAGACCAGCTGGAGGTAAGTTTTCTGCACATCTTCCCTAAATCAGAAGCCTGACTATGAACTCTGGGTTAGACTGGGAGAAACTGGGAGAAACGTGGTGAGAGAGTAGATGTTTGGATCACACAGCTAATATCTCAAACCAATGTCCTTCAGCTCTGTTCGTCTCTCCATTTCAGTCTCTGGGGGTCTTTCTTCTCAGTTCCAACTCCCACTATCCAACTCATCCTCTTCTTGCTTGCCACAGCAGATTGAAGATTACTTCTCTTAAAGACATAGTCTTAAGTGGTTGCACATTTGAACCATTTAGCAATTTGGTCTAATGGTTTCAGGATGATATATTTTAGCTGCTACGCAGGAACGAAGGGATGGGGACGGGGGGGGTATGGACGATGTAATACCAGTTCAGACTGGCTGCATTTCCTTATCTCACAGATCAGGTGATTACCAAAATATTCTAAGACATGAATAAAGTGAGGGAGAAGATTGTACAAAGTTCTTTCAGACATTCTTTGTCTTTTTTTTAATTATCTTTCCTTTAGTCAGTTCAAGCGTCCACCCCAGCTACACACAGCAGGGGGTTTCGCTTTATTTCTTTTCTTCTTGAGTCTGTGTGTGTCCTCAACCTTCAGAGAAAGAGCTTCTTTGCATCTTTGGCCTGTTATTAGCTACTGTTGAATGAAGCCAAGGTTTGAGGACGCCTTACTGACAGCAAAGTAAAGGCCAAATGTGTTTCTTGTTGGCGCATTCCTGTCTGCACAAACACTAAAGAGGAAGAATCAGTGTTTACACTCATCACAACTCTAGTTAATGCAGTCAGACGTCACACATTCAGACATGCAACCCTGCACACACACATAAAGGATGCTTATGCCACCTGGAACACAGGACATCCAACCTACTATCAGCTGCACAATGGTAACATAAAAGCTGTGATGAGTCATGCTAAACATAAAATACTCCAGCGAATGGCTTTTATTCAGACTAAACGGACAGATCAAGAGGAATGAAGAACAAATAAAGTAAAAGGTGGGTTAAGGCAGAGCGGAAAGGAAGAACAGCCATGAGAAAGAGGGACACATGGGGGAGAAGCGGCATCAGATACCACAGAAGTTAGACTTTACCCTTCCATATCTGTCCATGGGGTTAAACAACACACACTCATGAAATGTCTAGGATGTGTGTTTATGTGTCTTAGAGACATAAACACACCATCCTGATGATCCATCTCCTGACTTCTCAGACGTCTGTATGCTGATGAAAACTATAGGAGTTGACAAGTCTGACTGGTGACAGAACAGAATCTAAAAAAGGCCAACATGGCTGTGTGTGTAGAAATGTCCAACCTGAACACAAACCTGAAGTTTGTTCTGCTACGAGTTGGGACAGGTGACACGAGATGGATATCTACTCTTATTAGAAACTCTATAAACACAGTGGCTCAACTTTTAATTATGAGCCGGAGGAGGCTGATAGGAGCTAATGTCTACTGGCTATTAGTGTCGGGAACAAGTCCTTTCATCTGCACTGCTTGTATATGCTGCAAGGGGAAGAGAGTAATGCTAGGCCTGCCTGTGTTTACTGCCTGTTTATCTAATGGGCATGTGGGGGGCTGGAAGGCCAGAGGAGGTCAAACCACACACAGCGAGACGAGTCCAGGACCCCCAAAGGACCACTCAAGGTGATGAGATTTTACAACTACTGCTTGGTCTATGACTACTGTGGCTACTCACACAGATTCGTAGTAACAGGCTGACAAATACACACTCATACTAAACTCAGAGTGATGATAGTTTATTACTACTGTGTTAAGACTAAGTGCTCTGGAGGGAGGGGTGAGTTGAGGCTTCCTGTGGACCGTAAGGCCCCCAAGGCAAAGCAATGGAGGGGATTTTGTGAAGGCCAAGCACGAGACAGCATCTTTACCTCTCCTTTAGATAAGTTCCAGTAACATGATGTACTTTAGTACAGAAATACTGAGATTGTAAATAATTTATCATTACACAGTCCTGGGAAAACATGGAAGTATTTTCCTAACAGTACTCTAAACTGTGAACAAAATGGGAACATAACACGGTTTTGTTTCAGAGTAGCAACCCTTACAGCGAATATCACACCAGATCTTTGATGCTGATAAAACTTTGTTGCACACTAAGCTAAACATTCAGAGGTTTCTTTCACAGCACATGGATATACTACTAGCACATGGATATACTACTAGCACATGGATATACTACTAGCACATGGATATACTACTAGCATATGGATATAGTACTAGCACATGGATATACTACTAGCACATGGATATACTACTAGCCCATGGACATACTACTGGCATATGGATATACTACTAGCACATGGATATACTACTGGCATATGGATATACTACTAGCACACGGATATACTACTAGCACATGGATATACTACTGGCATATGGATATACTACTAGCATATGGATATAGTACTAGCACATGGATATACTACTAGCCCATGGACATACTACTAGCACATGGATATACTACTAGCATATGGATATACTACTAGCCCATGGATATACTACTAGCACATGGATATACTACTAGCACATGGACATACTAGTAGCACATGGACATACTAGTAGCACATGGATATACTACTAGCACATGGACATACTAGTAGCACATGGATATACTACTAGCACATGGATATACTACTAGCACATGGATATACTACTAGCACATGGATATACTACTAGCCCATGGACATACTACTAGCACATGGATATACTACTAGCACATGGACATACTACTAGCACATGGATATACTACTAGCACATGGATATACTACTAGCACATGGATATACTACTAGCACATGGATATACTAGTAGCACGTGGATATACTACTAGCACATGGATACACTACTGGCACATGGATATACTACTGGCACATGGATATACTACTAGCATATGGATATAGTACTAGCACATGGATATACTACTAGCCCATGGACATACTACTAGCACATGGATATACTACTAGCATATGGATATACTACTAGCCCATGGACATACCACTAGCACATGGATATACTACTAGCACATGGACATACTAGTAGCACATGGATATACTAGTAGCACATGGACATACTACTAGCACATGGATATACTACTAGCACATGGATATACTACTAGCATATGGATATACTACTAGCCCATGGACATACTACTAGCACATGGATATACTACTAGCACATGGACATACTACTAGCACATGGATATACTACTAGCACATGGATATACTACTAGCACATGGATATACTAGTAGCACGTGGATATACTACTAGCACGTGGATACACTACTGGCACATGGATATACTACTAGCACATGGATATACTACTAGCACATGGACATACTAGTAGCACATGGATATACTACTAGCACATGGACATACTAGTAGCACATGGATATACTAGTAGCACATGGACATACTAGTAGCACATGGATATACTAGTAGCACATGGATATACTACTAGCACATGGATATACTACTAGCACATGGATATACTACTAGCATATGGATATACTACTAGCCCATGGACATACTACTAGCACATTGATATACTACTAGCACATGGATATACTACTAGCCCATGGACATACTACTAGCACATGGATATACTACTAGCACATGGATATACTACTAGCACATGGATATACTACTAGCACATGGATATACTACTAGCACATGGATATACTACTAGCACATGGATATAGTACTAGCACTTGGATATACTACTAGCACATGGATATACTACTGGCACATGTATATACTACTAGCATATGGATATACTACTAGCACATGGACATACTACTAGCACATGTATATACTACTAGCACATGGATATAGTACTAGCACATGGATATACTACTAGCATATGGATATACTACTAGCATATGGATATACTACTAGCATATGGATATACTACTAGCCCATGGACATACTACTAGCACATGGATATACTACTAGCACATAGATATACTACTAGCACATGGACATACTACTAGCACATGGATATACTACTAGCCCATGGACATACTACTAGCACATGGACATACTACTAGCACATGGATATACTACTAGCACATGGATATACTACTAGCACGTGGATATACTACTAGCACGTGGATATAGTACTAGCACATGGATATAGTACTAGCACATGGATATACTACTAGCATATGGATATACTACTAGCATATGGATATACTACTAGCCCATGGACATACTAGTAGCACATGGATATACTACTAGCACATGGATATAGTACTAGCACATGGATATATTACTAGCATATGGATATACTACTAGCATATGGATATACTACTAGCATATGGATATACCACTAGCCCATGGACATACTAGTAGCACATGGATATACTACTAGCCCATGGACATACTAGTAGCACATGGATATACTACTAGCACATGGATATACAAGTAGCACATGGATATACTACTAGCACATGGATATACTACTAGCACATGGATATACTACTAGCACATGGATATACTACTAGCACATGGATATACTACTAGCACATGGATATACTACTAGCACATGGATATACTACTAGCACATGGATATACAAGTAGCACATGGATATACAAGTAGCACATGGATATACTACTAGCACATGGATATACTACTAGCACATGGATATACTACTAGCACATGGATATACTACTAGCACATGGATATACTACTAGCACATGGATATACAACTAGCACATGGATATACTACTAGCACATGGATATACTACTAGCACATGGATATACTACTAGCACATGGATATACTACTAGCACATGGATATACTACTAGCACATGGATATACTACTAGCACATGTATATACTACTAGCACATGGATATAGTACTAGCACATGGATATACTACTAGCACATGGATATACTACTGGCATATGTATATACTACTAGCATATGGATATACTACTAGCACATGGACATACTACTAGCACATGTATATACTACTAGCACATGGATGTAGTACTAGCACATGGATATACTACTAGCATATGGATATACTACTAGCATATGGATATACTACTAGCCCATGGACATACTACTAGCACATGGATATACAACTAGCACATAGATATACTACTAGCACATGGACATACTACTAGCACATGGATATACTACTAGCCCATGGACATACTACTAGCACATGGATATACTACTAGCACATGGATATACTACTAGCACATGGATATACTACTAGCACGTGGATATAGTACTAGCACATGGATATAGTACTAGCACATGGATATACTACTAGCATATGGATATACTACTAGCATATGGATATACTACTAGCCCATGGACACACTAGTAGCACATGGATATACTACTAGCACATGGATATAGTACTAGCACATGGATATACTACTAGCATATGGATATACTACTAGCACATGGATATAGTACTAGCACATGGACATACTACTAGCACATGGATATACTACTAGCACATGGATATACTACTAGCACATGGATATACTACTAGCACGTGGATATAGTACTAGCACATGGATATAGTACTAGCACATGGATATACTACTAGCATATGGATATACTACTAGCACATGGATATACTACTAGCCCATGGACATACTAGTAGCACATGGATATACTACTAGCACATGGACATACTAGTAGCACATGGATGTACTACTAGCCCATGGACATACCACTAGCACATGGATATACTACTAGCACATGGATATACAAGTAGCACATGGATATACTACTAGCACATGGATATACTACTAGCCCATGGATATACTACTAGCACATGGATATACTACTAGCACATGGATATACTACTAGCACGTGGATACACTACTGGCACATGGATATACTACTGGCACATGGATATACTACTGGCACATGGATATAGTACTAGCCCATGGATATACTACTAGCACATGGATATACTACTAGCACGTGGATATACTACTAGCACGTGGATACACTACTGGCACATGGATATACTACTGGCACATGGATATACTACTAGCACATGGATATACTACTAGCACATGGATATACTACTAGCACATGGATATACTACTAGCACGTGGATACACTACTGGCACATGGATATACTACTGGCACATGGATATACTACTAGCACATGGATATACTACTAGCACATGGATATACTACTAGCACATGGATATACTACTGGCACGTGGATACACTACTGGCACATGGATATACTACTGGCACATGGATATACTACTGGCACATGGATATAGTACTAGCACATGGACATACTACTAGCACATGGATATACTACTAGCACATGGATATACTACTAGCACATGGATATACTACTAGCACATGGATATACTACTAGCACATGGATATACTACTAGCACATGGATATACTACTAGCACCTGTGTGAGCACCAGTTTCCATACAGAGGGCTGCTTTGTGCCCACTAGAGGGAAGGCGTGTGGGGAATACTTTGAAAGCCACTTGCAACAGGCAAATCAAAGGCGAGCTGTCTGGTTTGTTTTCAGACGTACAGGGCCTGAGTGAAGAAAAAAAAAAAAAAAAAAAAAAAAAAGCTAAATAAAATAAACCTTTAATTTGACTGAAATTGGAGGCAACAAGCGCTGCTGTAAGAAAAGGCTGCAAAGTGTGATTTCTTGCGGTTTGGGTTAATCCTGATTGAGGAGCCCCTGAGTTGAAATGTCAGCAATATGAGACTAAAACAAAAATAATTACATCCAGAGTTAATGAACACAACTGCCTCAGGCAGAGGGGAGAGGGGGAGGGTTAAGAGAGAGAGAGAGAGAGAGAATGAAAATGCTGTAATGAACATGTTAAACCTTCATTTCTAAGACGCTGCACTGCTAAATCCTTCAGGTTTAACAGCAGCTTCTCACTGAGCACGCCGGCATCAAGCAGCACCATTAATCTGACTCGGAACTGAACGCTGGCTACATCTTTTCCTGAAGGCAGCTGCGGCATGAGACAAAGTTTGGAAACATCCTATCTCCCTGTCAACCTGCGCCATGCCTTCCAAGTTTACAATATCTTTCCAACCTGCTTTAATCTTGGTTGTTTTGTCTACATGTAGTTTATCTGCAGAGCAGGGAGATGTCCCCTTCTTCACAACACTGATCAGAGCTGCTAGATGCTGCTTGCATCATGCATTGCTACACTACTTTCTGTGTGTGTATGCAGTTTAAAGAACCAAGAAGCAAATTATTACTTCTCAACTAGATAAAGGTTACGGGACAATATTAGTATTTAGAGAATATTACAGGGAATTGGAGTATTTCTCAATGATTTTCACCAACAGTGCAGGATTTGACTCAAAATGAATGAAATACTTCTATCTCTCAATTTAATAAATCTGGGAATAGTGCACGTCTACTTGAGTACACTCCACTTGAGCTGTGTCCCAACAGCTGGCCGAGCAGTGCACAGCTGCTGAAGGGGGATGCGTCGAGGCAGAGAGCCTCAGAGAAACAACAACCTACATCAAAGGAGTTCCACTGTTGGAACATGATTATCAACCTTTATCCTATGAGAGTACAAATCCTCCCTCTGCTCAGACATCACTCACATGGCATGGGGGGGTACGGGAGAAAAGATTTGTAAAACCCGGGCTGACCACAAACTGATATCTCACTCGAGTTTTTCTTTTCCTTCTTGAAGATTTAACTTTTTCCGATTCAATGTGTTTCCTGAAAGGATGAATCAAGTTTGCGAGAACTCGGCGAGTTATCTATGATTGTTACTGCTGCGGTACTTCAGCTCACACTGACCCACATTAACTTCCCCAAAAAAGTTCATTCAGCCTGATTCAAAGTAAATCAGGCTGAATGGTGTGGGGTGGGGGGGGGGGGGGGGGGGGGGGGGGGGGGGCTGCATGTTCAGCTATCCACACTGCAAATAATAACTAATGCAGTAAACAAAGTGGCCATTCCAGGCAACTAAGGACTGTGTTTACTTTCAGCCAGACTCCACAAGCAACAATCAAAATAATTTATGTAAAAGTCTGTTTTTGTGGAGTGCTGCGAGGAGTTCTGCTCAATTGTCCTAATAAATAGTCCACATACGGTTTGATGGAAGAGTCTGTTTTCCAAAGTCTCTATAGCGGAGGCGTAGCGTGAGGTAAGCCTGACACTTTGCCTTGTTGAGACTGCTAGTCCAAATCCATTTTCTAGTAAATTCTTGTTGTATCCAGACCAATTTTCCAAAGTCTGAACAGTAAACAGTCACATTATGTCATATTTATGCAATCAGCATACGGACCAGGTTTGAAGTCTGATTCTAATTGTACTTCTACGGATGTATCATGGTGCTGATATTGGCCTCTATATTAACCATGAAGATCGATGACGTGTGGGGAAAGAAGTAAATTCTTCAGAAACATCAGGTGGAGGACAAGCAGACCTGATCATTTGTCGTAAATGGAAGGAAATGGAATGAAGCATCTGCCACGTCTAAACACAAATCTGATCCAAATACATTCAAACAGTCTGGACAGTCCATCAAAAATATTACTAACCAGATTTCCAAGTAAACATAAATGCGGAGCTATAGTACTCTCAGTACTCTCAGTAATGAAAAATTAAAGTTAAATTGTTAAATTATTGGTCCTGAAGACAAGAGAGTGATCATTTCACATAAATGGCAAAACTTGTGTGAGAAATCTGGGTGTTTTATTTGACTGAGCTTAATTTTATTCCACACATCAGAAATGTCACAATGACACAATTTTATCATCTAAAAAACATCACCAGAGCTCTGAAGTCCTCCCATACCGGAATATTACATGTTCCTAAAGTAAGAACGAAACCTTATGGCGTGGCCTATTTTCATCATTTTGGCCCCCGTCTGTGGACCAGCCTGCCGGAGTACCTCAGGGCTGCAGAGACTATTGATGTTTTTAAAAAGAAGCCTTTTTCGTTTAGCTTTTAGATTATTTTATCCAGTTTTTAGTCTATGTAAGGATTATTTATCTACTTTTGTATTTCTTATTATAGTTCTATTATTATTCACTTGTTTATTTTTACCTTATCACTTATTATGTAAATATTTTATTCTAATGTTTACTTTTATTTATTTTTTGTTCTTAGCTGTTCTTTGTTGGTCTTAGTCTTGTTTGATCTTTAAGTTTTGTTATTCTAGTGTTCCCCCCTTCACGCCGGAGGCTATGCCAACCCGTTTTGCTGGGGCGTTGCCATGGGGACAGCAGGCTAGCCCTTGCACTGCAGCCATTTGGCTGTGGTGCGGATCTGGGCCAACCCTGAGTCGTGGCTGCTCCAGTAGTGATGCGCTTTATGGTTATGGGTGAGCTGGCGCCTGCTGTGAAAGGATCTCCAGGATATCGTTTCCTCAGTTTGCCAAGCCAGATGTTTATTCTTTTATTATAAATATTAATATTATTACTGGTTAAACAGACATAGGATTACTTTAGAACTTTGTCATTCAACATGGGATTGGGGGTGTGTTCATTATGTGTATGAATGATTTTGTGTCCAATTGTTTTACTTGTTTTAATATATGTAGAGCACTTTGTGCTACTTTATGTATGAAAAGTGCTATATAAATAAACTTTGATTTGATTTGAAATACTTAATCCTGTTCAGGTTGAATTTGATCTGTTTTGACATTTGACAGTCATTAAACGACCTTAAATGTTCTTTTTCCCTTAAATTTGATGATGTTTCTTATAATGGTCTAAAATGATTTAGTAATTTAAAAAAAACATATTTGTTTATTTTTGTAAAGGTCTTACACATCTTTACACATTGAGGCTGTTTTGGGTCATATTTGACTTGTATCTATTTAGATGTGCCAGTATGGGTCACATCGGGGAAAATGATGGAACGATGGAAACATGACAGGTCTTGTAAAGGAGTTGTGGTTTTGCCCGCATTTCTGTCCATTCATCTGTCTGTTTGTCTCTTTGTTAGGAACTTTATGCAGAAACTACCAGATGTATGAACACAGAGAAAGACCTGCTGGTCTTTCAAGAGGCTTTGTGATTCCCTGGCAATAGTAAAATAGTCAAACAGCACAGGTGTGCTTAGACATGGTGCATGAAGGGAACAGGAGTCACGTAATTATTATTATTATTATTATTATTATTATTATTATAAAAAAGCTGTTATTTCAGTACCTGATATCATGGCAACAAGACATGGGGCACATTCCCATCAGCCTTTTTGATTCAAATCAGTTTGCTCGGAAAGTCCGCTTCGTTTGGAAAGCTGTGAATGTGCCAAATGAATTCTGATTCGGACCAAAGAAGCGGACTCGGCTCGCCAACAAACCCAGGTTTCGGTCCATTTCAAGCAGACCAAATCCAGGAAGCAGACTACAAAAAAAGTCACTTCCTGCATTTGGCGTAGTGTTGCATTATGGGTAAACACATAGCGATGGTGTTCAGGGTCATCTGTGGCTAGACTGCAGTGTTTTCTATCTGGTACATCTTTATCTCCTCTTTATTTTCTCTCTACTTTCCTTTTCCTGTCCCCTCCAGTCAGGTCCAGCAGTGCTATTTATATTCCATAAAACAAACATTTATTCAAAGTAAACTAATAAATAATTTAAGATTTCAGACTATTAAGGGGATCTTTGTATCTATAATCTCCTCTTAGCAAAGCTGATCTCAGTTAAACACAGCAGCCAGACCATCATTCTGCTTGTTTTAATGCAGCACACATTTCTGTAATTCCTTTTTAAATGTCCTGAGTGTGGATGAATGTGTGTGCATGTCTGCAGAGAGCATCGCAGCCCTTCTCACATATCCATTTCAACTAAATGGGACAAAAAGACTCAGTCATTAGAACACAACTGTTCGTCTTTGATAATTCAGCAAACAGAGGAGAACATCTCTGCATCACAGTGTGTGGACACACATTCAGCTGGCATCACGGTGAAAACAGAGTTGTTGGTTAAAGCTGTGTGTGATGCTGGCTTGCCCTTATGCTCATATGTCTCTGTCACTACGTCGTTTGCAAGCAGAACATCAACCTCAATCCCAAAAGTGACCTACATGCATGGCAATAATATGCAATATAGACGTACTGTAATTAAAAAGACCTTGTGTGTTTGCCTCTCGCACATGTACTGTGAGTGTAAATAATATCACGGACCTACACAAGAGGTAGGAAGTAGATGTGGTCACCATATGTGAAGCTAATTTCTGTCAGGCAGCAGGAAAAGGGTGTATCAATCAATTTAACAACTGGCTAAAATGTTTTGTTAGCACAAAGCATGTGTGAAGTAAACCATCTTACTGTCATCTGGGCTATGTGGAACATCAGAAGTACAAGCTTCAGCTGTAAATCTGACTGTCCATGTGAATGTGAAAATGTGTGCCAACAGATATGCCTGCAGATGGCAATACTTCACTTTTATGTTCGCTG
Source organism: Telmatherina bonti (assembly GCF_933228915.1). Classification (NCBI taxonomy): domain Eukaryota; kingdom Metazoa; phylum Chordata; class Actinopteri; order Atheriniformes; family Telmatherinidae; genus Telmatherina; species Telmatherina bonti. The sequence goes on along the minus strand of NC_136623.1, from coordinate 34,458,910 downwards.
AAAGGTTTGCATGAAAACCAGTGTGACGCAGTTCCCAACCTGCGAATAAACTCTGTTACACTGTGGGGTCCGAGTCTTGGATAGTTTCCCTTTGTGCAACATCGTCTCAGGTCCTGACTGCGGTGCAACTAAAACACCAGCTGATCCCACACGGTGAAGCCTTGCTGACTGTCCTTTAAGGTTGGGCTGAGATATCAGTTCACTTGAACCTGTTTGGTCTTATTCAGCTCCTCTGAAGCCGGACATGTTGAAGAACATAAAGGCAAACTGCTTTAAGATCCTATTAGACATACATTTACTGTGGATGTAAAAAAAGATCCTAGAAAACACCTCACAGATGAAATATTTGGCCGGAGCGATAACGCACCGTAAGGATTCGTCTGTTGCTGTGACAAATGAATAAATATGTTTGGGTTTGATAGGAGGTCTATTAAGCCGCTGAGAGGTGTTGGGTCCTGTAATATTGGTGACGCGCTTCGTCCTTAGGCCTAAAGAGATGCTGGATCCAGTTGTGTTTAAGATAGTTTATTTCATGCGGAACGGCGTTGCTTGGCATACAGAGAACGTACAAATCAGGGGTGTGAAAATCGAATCGAAAAATTCTAAATCAGGGTTTTTTTGTTTGACAATTTTAAAATCTTTTTTCTTTTTTTGTGAAAAAATTTTTTTTTTCCAAATAAAATAATAATCCATTATAAAAAAAATGTTCATTTTAATATTTTTTTATTGATCTTTTTACTTGTCTTCTTGGGCATTATAACAGCAGAATGATGGTATGGCTGCTGTGTTGTTTTTTCCCAATTGAAATCAAGAAAAATGAGCAAAAAAATTTTTTTTTATAAATTTATTTTGTTTTTAATCGTCAAAAATCAGCAATATCAAAGAATTGTGAGAATCGCAATTTAAATGGAATCAGCACCAAAAAAAATCAGAATTGAATCGGGACAAAAGCATATCATCACAGCCCTAGTGCAAATGGTGATGAATTGACAGAAAATAATGGAATAATATTGGGGAAAAAACGCAAAAGGCTACAGCGAAATACAAAGAAGTAAAGCGAAAAGCGGTCAACAAAAATTACGGCTACCCAGCTGCCTCGCCCAAAACATTTCCCCAAGTGAAAGTGTACCTTTTAAAACCATCCATATGCACTCACACCCAACCGCGCCCACACACGCATAGTGCTCCCCAGATTGTCTTCTATATGGTCTAATACTATTTTGTTTTCACCTTGCATGTTGTGTACCACGGCAGAGGAAAACATGCTGTATGTGGGGACACATCTCCACAAAAGTTTGGCTGATTTTTCTCTTTAGGACAGTAATTAAAAATAAGCTGAACTCTTTTTGCTGCTGGAACTAAAGAACAAAACTATAAATATACTCACTGAAGACATTTTAAACACAGGGAACACACACTTAAAGATATAAATTGTTCATTTTAGTCAAAACAAAAGCATTTGTATCAAATCATAAAGTGACTTGAAAGCAGCTGTATGTGTAGAAGTTTTCCTCTCTGTAGAAGCGCATCTGTGCACCTCGCCTCCTGTCACTCATGCATCTGAGCTTTGGCATCTGTACACTCTCAACGTGACATAATGCCCCCAAGTTGCAGGAACAGAGACAGCAGAGCATTATGCTGCTGATAGCGAGGCTGAATAAGACATGTCAGCTGTGGTAAATTACATCCTGCAGGTTTTCAGTGTGTCGGGGGTTATGGCTGTTCAGGATGAAAAATGACATGACTAACTGAAACTTCAGCTTCAACTAAATCCTGACAGATCACATAATTATCACACATTACATAATTATTACTGTTATCAGCCACAACACAGTAACTGACTTAGAGACTATTTCTGACAACTTCTGCAAAAACAAACTGCTTTGCTGATTTCAGTTCGGTGTGGCAGGTTTCACTATGACGCGTCTATGAGAGGGTTATTCTGAATGTCCCCCTCATACAGTCGAGGACACGGACTCGTACAGCTTTACATGCAAGGCTTGCAGTGAGGCAAGACAATGCAGTAAATGCATCAGATAATGGTCCTGATGTCAGGCAGTACAAACCAACCTCAGGTGCGGCCGGTTCTTCTTGGACGCATCAGACAAGTTGTGAAAAAACGCCATCGACAGTCTTCTCCGCTTAACTTTAAAATGCTTTTCGCACTTAGTTGAACAGATAAATCCTAATAACCCCGCATGTACAGACATTTTAGCCATGTGACTGACCTCCCAGTATTACCAGTACACCTGGATGTCATCCAACTGAATGACCAGCACATATCTATCATGTCCCCGACAGTCTGTGTTGTTCTCACTCTGAGATGCAAGTCGCTTAGATTTAGCGTCTGTTAAATGACTGCAGAGTAGGACAGGACAGGACAGGACAGGAAAGGAAAGAATAAGATAAGATAGGATAGGATAGGATAGGATAGGATAGGATAGGATAGGAAAGAATAAGATAAGATAGGATAGGATAGGATAGGAAAGAATAAGATAAGATAGGATAGGATAGGATAGGATAGGATAGGATAGGATAGGATAGGATAGGAAAGGAAAGGAAAGGAAAGGAAAGGAAAGAATAGGAAAGGAAAGAATAAGATAAGATAGGATAGGATAGGAAAGGAAAGGAAAGGAAATGAAAGAATAAGATAGGATAGGAAAGGAAAGGAAAGGAAAGGAAAGGAAAGAAGAAGATAGGATAGGAAAGGAAATGAAAGAATAAGATAGGATAGGATAGGAAAGGAAAGGAAAGGAAAGAAGAAGATAGGATAGGATAGGATAGGAAAGGAAAGGAAAGGAAGGAATATGAAAGGAAAGAATAAGATAAGATCGGATAGGAAAGGAAAGGAAAGAAGAAGATAGGATAGGATAGGAAAGGAAATGAAAGAATAAGATAGGATAGGAAAGGAAAGGAAAGGAAAGGAAAGAAGAAGATAGGAAAGGAAAGGAAATGAAAGAATAAGATAGGATAGGAAAGGAAAGGAAAGGAAAGGAAAGAAGAAGATAGGTAAGGAAAGGAAATGAAAGAATAAGATAGGATAGGATAGGAAAGGAAAGGAAAGGAAAGAATAGGAAAGGAAAGAATAAGATAGGATAGGATAGGAAAGGAAAGGAAAGGAAAGGAAAGGAAAGAATAGGAAAGGAAACAATAAGATAGGATAGGATAGGAAAGGAAAGGAAAGGAAAGAAGAAGATAGGATAGGAAAGGAAAGGAAAGAAGAAGATAGGATAGGAAAGGAAAGGAAAGGAAAGAAGAAGATAGGAAAGGAAAGGAAATGAAAGAATAAGATAGGATAGGATAGGATAGGAAAGGAAAGGAAAGAAGAAGATAGGATAGGAAAGGAAAGGAAAGAAGAAGATAGGATAGGAAAGGAAAGGAAAGGAAAGGAAAGAAGAAGATAGGAAAGGAAAGGAAATGAAAGAATAAGATAGGATAGGATAGGAAAGGAAAGGAAAGGAAAGAAGAAGATAGGAAAGGAAAGGAAATGAAAGAATAAGATAGGATAGGAAAGGAAAGGAAAGGAAAGAAGAAGATAGGAAAGGAAAGGAAATGAAAGAATAAGATAGGATAGGAAAGGAAAGGAAAGGAAAGGAAAGAAGAAGATAGGAAAGGAAAGGAAATGAAAGAATAAGATAGGATAGGATAGGAAAGGAAAGGAAAGGAAAGGAAAGGAATGGAAAGAAGAAGATAGGAAAGGAAAGGAAATGAAAGAATAAGATAGGATAGGATAGGAAAGGAAAGGAAAGGAAAGGAAAGAATAGGAAAGGAAACAATAAGATAGGATAGGATAGGAAAGGAAAGGAAAGAAGAAGATAGGATAGGAAAGGAAAGGAAAGAAGAAGATAGGATAGGAAAGGAAAGGAAAGGAAAGGAAAGAAGAAGATAGGAAAGGAAAGGAAATGAAAGAATAAGATAGGATAGGATAGGAAAGGAAAGGAAAGGAAAGAAGAAGATAGGATAGGAAAGGAAAGGAAAGGAAAGGAAAGGAAAGGAAAGAAGAAGATAGGAAAGGAAAGGAAATGAAAGAATAAGATAGGATAGGATAGGATAGGAAAGGAAAGGAAAGGAAAGGAAAGAAGAAGATAGGAAAGGAAAGGAAATGAAAGAATAAGATAGGATAGGAAAGGAAAGGAAAGGAAAGGAAAGAAGAAGATAGGAAAGGAAAGGAAATGAAAGAATAAGATAGGATAGGAAAGGAAAGGAAAGGAAAGGAAAGGAAAGGAAAGGAAAGGAAAGGAAAGGAAAGGAAAGGAAAGGAATGGAAAGAAGAAGATAGGAAAGGAAAGGAAATGAAAGAATAAGATAGGATAGGATAGGAAAGAATAGGAAAGGAAAGAATAAGATAGGATAGGATAGGAAAGGAAAGGAAAGGAAAGGAAAGAATAGGAAAGGAAACAATAAGATAGGATAGGATAGGAAAGGAAAGGAAAGGAAAGAAGAAGATAGGATAGGAAAGGAAAGGAAAGAAGAAGATAGGATAGGAAAGGAAAGGAAAGGAAAGAAGAAGATAGGAAAGGAAAGGAAATGAAAGAATAAGATAGGATAGGATAGGATAGGAAAGGAAAGGAAAGAAGAAGATAGGATAGGAAAGGAAAGGAAAGGAAAGGAAAGAAGAAGATAGGAAAGGAAAGGAAATGAAAGAATAAGATAGGATAGGATAGGAAAGGAAAGGAAAGGAAAGAAGAAGATAGGAAAGGAAAGGAAATGAAAGAATAAGATAGGATAGGAAAGGAAAGGAAAGGAAAGGAAAGAAGAAGATAGGAAAGGAAAGGAAATGAAAGAATAAGATAGGATAGGAAAGGAAAGGAAAGAAGAAGATAGGAAAGGAAAGGAAATGAAAGAATAAGATAGGATAGGATAGGAAAGGAAAGGAATGGAAAGGAATGGAAAGAAGAAGATAGGAAAGGAAAGGAAATGAAAGAATAAGATAGGATAGGAAAGGAAAGGAAAGGAAAGGAAAGAAGAAGATAGGAAAGGAAAGGAAATGAAAGAATAAGATAGGATAGGAAAGGAAAGAATAAGATAGGATAGGAAAGGAAAGGAAAGGAAAGGAAAGAAGAAGATAGGAAAGGAAAGGAAATGAAAGAATAAGATAGGATAGGATAGGAAAGGAAAGGAAAGGAATGGAAAGAAGAAGATAGGAAAGGAAAGGAAATGAAAGAATAAGATAGGATAGGATAGGAAAGGAAAGGAAAGAAGAAGATAGGATAGGAAAGGAAAGGAAAGGAAAGAATAAGATAGGAAAGGAAAGGAAATGAAAGAATAAGATAGGATAGGATAGGAAAGGAAAGGAAAGGAAAGGAAAGAAGAAGATAGGAAAGGAAAGGAAATGAAAGAATAAGATAGGATAGGATAGGAAAGGAAAGAAGAAGATAGGAAAGGAAAGGAAAGGAAAGGAAAGGAAAGAATAAGATAGGATAGGATAGGATAGGAAAGGAAAGGAAAGGAAAGGAACGGAAAGAAGAAGATAGGAAAGGAAAGGAAATGAAAGAATAAGATAGGATAGGATAGGAAAGGAAAGGAAAGAAGAAGATAGGAAAGGAAAGGAAAGGAAAGAAGAAGATAGGATAGGAAAGGAAATGAAAGAATAAGATAGGATAGGATAGGAAAGGAAAGGAAAGGAAAGAAGAAGATAGGAAAGGAAAGGAAATGAAAGAATAAGATAGGATAGGATAGGAAAGGAAAGGAAAGGAAAGAAGAAGATAGGAAAGGAAAGGAAAGGAAAGGAAAGGAAAGAATAAGATAGGATAGGATAGGATAGGAAAGGAAAGGAAAGGAAAGGAACGGAAAGAAGAAGATAGGAAAGGAAAGGAAATGAAAGAATAAGATAGGATAGGATAGGAAAGGAAAGGAAAGGAAAGAAGAAGATAGGAAAGGAAAGGAAAGGAAAGGAAAGAATAAGATAGGATAGGATAGGATAGGAAAGGAAAGGAAAGGAAAGGAACGGAAAGAAGAAGATAGGAAAGGAAAGGAAAGGAAAGAAGAAGATAGGATAGGATAGGATAGGAAAGGAAAGGAAAGAAGAAGATAGGAAAGGAAAGGAAAGGAAAGAAGAAGATAGGATAGGAAAGGAAATGAAAGAATAAGATAGGATAGGATAGGAAAGGAAAGGAAAGAAGAAGATAGGATAGGAAAGGAAATGAAAGAATAAGATAGGATAGGATAGGAAAGGAAAGGAAAGGAAAGAAGAAGATAGGAAAGGAAAGGAAATGAAAGAATAAGATAGGATAGGATAGGATAGGAAAGGAAAGGAAAGGAAAGGAAAGGAAAGGAAAAGATAGAATAGAATAGAATAGCGCATGGCTGACTGCTGCCTGGGTGGAGTAGATCTGAACTGGACACATGACGGCTTCATTTGTTGAGAATGAAAAAAATAAATGATCCTTCGGAGCTTTTCAATGTTTTCCTCATTTACTGCTGAGTCATGATGGACTGACATTATGAGAGTATCGGTCTACATTAGGACACTGATTACTCAGGTGTGTGTGGGCAGAATGAGTAAGACATTTTCAAAGTGCTTCATTACATTAAAGTACAGCTGCATAAACCTCCTTACACTTTCAGGTCTGCCCACGGCGTGTCCTTCCAGTGGGCACGTTGCAAGTGAGTGAAGGTTTTACATTAGTCTGTGGGTTACATTTAAAATGTCAAGGTGTGTGTGTGGCTATACTTACATTTAAAAACAAACATTTCAGCAGAGGGCCTGAAAGAGGCCTGGGACATTTCTCCACAACAGTTGCAATCTAAAAAAAGCAAACTTCGTGGCAGAATGTGCACACTCCTGTGGAAACACTGACCCCTGTGTGCATGAATTGTGGTGACTTGGAGAATTGGCCTTCAAATTATGCAACCTTCTCCAAGTCTCTGGGTGGGGTCTAGGAAATTCTGCCACCTGCAGAATGACTGAGTCACTCGGAGAGGCGTGATATATGATCAATGCTGTTCATACTAATGTTCCTTATGGGTTTGGTGCAAAGCCTCCTTATGCTAAAGGCTTGTCGTTGGTCAGATTTGGAGCTGGTGGAGAGCTACTAACCCAAACTGGGTCACTGAGTGAAGGAAGCAGAACCTGAGGAATCTCATCATCTTAGCAGAGCTTGCCAAGGCAGTAGATAAACATCCTGGTGATCAGGAGTGGACACAATCAGACCAAGATGTTAGAAGAGTGAGGGGGTTATTGGACTGAACTGGCTGACTTGTGTCTTTTGTGTCCTTCAGGACTTTTCATGGTAAAAGACATAAAACTGCTACAATCTAGTCAAGAAATTCTCCAACATCATCATCAAACTTTTCTACAACTACATTAAATCCCCCGCAAGCTCTTCACACCATTATAACACCTAAACCTTCCACTACGAGGTTTGCTGTTTAATGTCAGGCCGGATAATCTTCCCAATCGTCACCATTTTCCTGAAGTGGGCAGTCTGAGCGCTCTAGTAGGGGGTATAGGATGTTTTTTAATTCGGAATATTCTCCTATGAGTTTACATGAAAATAATGATTCAGAATGAACAGTTACACGAAACATGTCATCACTTAATTCCTCTTTAGAGCGGCGGGTTAGGAAGAGTTCTGATTGGACAGAGGGTGCACGTGACGTATACCTGAAATAAACAAAGTTGGTTCCCTGCTTCTTGTCTTTTCAGTCGTAACTTGTAAAAACTACATAATAAGTACCAGTTTCACCACTATTTTTATTATAGATGTGAAGTAGCAGCTCAACACCAGCATACTACTTCACTTTCTGCAGGAACTGAGAAGGAGAAGAAAGATAGACCACCGAACACGGGAGGCAAAACAACGCGCGTCATCAGGACAGGACAAGGTAACGAGCATGCTCAGAACGACCAGAATTAACTTAGAGAGGAATGAAGGTTTACATGACAGAGGAATTAAAGAGATCGGAATTAAAATGTGAATAAACCAGAAACTTAGATCGGAATTAAGTTTAATTCCAAATAGAAATTTGAATTAGGAATGAAGTGTTTACATGGTCGTTTTTTCTTCAGTTTAAAACGGAATTAACTTATTTTTGGAATTAAACAGGAATGAAAACTTCCATGTAAACGTAGCAAATGTGGAAGAATCAGGAAAGTGATCAGTTTATCAATAGACCTGGATACTGTGAGTTTATTTATTTAGAGTCACTGCATGTGACAGACACTGTCATCAGTAGAGATTTGGTGGAAATCTTCAAACAACCGGCGGTATGTCCAGCTCCTCCGTAAACGTCTGGCTGTCCTCCAGTTTTAGCTCTCCAGGCCTGCTAGGCCTCTTCTTTCCCTTTCATAAAGTCTAGTGAATGTAAACATATCCGAAGCAGCTGCCTCTCCCTAAATGACATGCCTGAGTGCTTCACTTAATGCGGCTTCACCTACCGTTGTCAAACACAAAGAAGTGGTGGCAGGGATACTTCCTAATCATGGAAAAAACTGTAAAGGTTGCAGAGCAAAACATTTGTATTCTGATTTTAGCACTTTCTTTTTTAGCCTTGTGTGTGTCCTTATGTCTGGGCTTTTAATGACCTCTTAAATCACACGCTTTCATTCTAACCTTCACCCACGGCGCATTGCCGCATGGCCAGGCTCGGAGACTGGACTAGAAGAGATTAAAGAAGGATCTGCAAATAAAGCTCCCGGTTCTTTGTCTTGAGCAGAGCCCAAATGGTGTACTGTTAATACCAACAGGTTGGTCTGAGGGTCCGGAACAATCCTGGATCCCCTTGAATCGGCCCTGCTTCAGGCCACAATCAGGACTAAGCTTTGTTTTATTATAAATATATTTACTTGGGTGCTTAGTGGTAAATGTCCAGTCACGCACCGACCCACAAGACAGCGAAATGCTTCCAGTCTTTGTCCCATGATGTACAGGGGTGTCAAAAGTCTGTTTTTAAGGACCGCTGTCCTGCAGGTTCTCAATCTGATCCAGCTTCAATACATCTGATTAGATGGCTCCAACTGCCTATGATGTCCTGCACAATGACTCAGTAATTTGAGGCAGGTGTGTTGGAGCAGGGATACATGGAAAACCTGCAGGACCGGAGCTGGACACCCCGGATGTAGCGCACACCCTGACCACTTCCATATGGAGCCACCACATAATGTCTGAATGTAAACACAGCAAAGTCAGAACGAAGGACTCTTAAATTTGTCTGAATCGTCCTTTAAATCAGACGAAGGCCGAGTTTCTAAAGTTCAACCTAAGTACCACATCTGAAGTCTCATCTGAGCCAGATTAGATAAAATACTGCTGCAATTTCACTTTCAACTTTGTACCTTGATGTAAAACGCTGATAATTTCAACAGATAATATTTATGATTACTGTAAAAACATGCTTTTGTAAATAAAGGGAGGCGACTATGCAGCAAATTATCGGCGTGGCTTCGGCGACATAAATCTTAGAGAACCAATAAATCTTTTCAGTAATGCTAATTTCATTTCACAAAGTCATTGTTCACTCACAACAAAAGAAAGTTAAAAAGGACCAATCAGATGAACTTGTGCTTGACTTTTTATCAGCCAACAGCTGATCGTATCAAACGTTTCATCAAACTCGCATTAGAAGGATAAAAGAGAGAGAAAAACAACCAGTTTATGAAGTATGAAGTGAATATGAACATTTATCTCTACGTATTCACCAGATTCGCTCTCTCTTTCTCCATCTGCTCATGTCCCTTGATACTTCTCTCTTTGTGGCCAACATGTCAGAAACACACACACATCTGTGCCCCCTTCACCACTGTGGAGGTTTATTTGACTAGAAAATTACCCTCCTCGTGTTTAACATATCTCCAATATTGTCATCACCAAATATTTATTTGTAGAGCGGAGGACCTCTGAGTGGCTGGATTCCTTCGGCTCTGCAGCATTTACAGTTTTGCATGAGAGCACAAACACACGTACGCACACGGCCAAGGCTGGATGTGTTTATGAGAGCGTTTCACACAAGCATCCAACATACTCATACTCATGCACTCGCCGCGGTGAAAGTCAGCTCCATTTGGGAAGTGACTGAGTGTGTCTACTTCCTCTTCTGTGAACTACTGCTGAGCTGCCTCCAGATTAAAACATGAGTGTGTGTTTTCCTCAGAGGACACCAGAGACGTGAACAATGTGTCAATGTCAGTCAGGAATAAATCTATGTGAGGAGAAATCCATGGGAGTGTCTTTAACTCTTCAATGGTCACAAACCTGAGCGTGGAATTCAGATGGTGAATAATTTGCTGAAATTACTTGCATCTTATTTCTGACTCTGATTCATGAGGCTCAGCCTCAACACGCTTTGCTGCAAGTCCCTGGACTCTAACTGGAGAGATCTGGATGGGAAGCCACACCACAAGGGGGCAGCCATGTAACAAGGACCTGGAAAAGGTCAAGGAAACTTCCTGATTAAGAAATGACAAGAGGTGCAAAATCTGGATGGAGAGTAGGGGGGGGGGGGGTAGTGGCTGAAAGAGGCAAGGTCTGGTTGTGGATAGATAAAGGAATGAAAGAGTGAAGAAAAAAGAAGTTATGAAAGGAAAAGAGGGATATCTGAAAGAAATACAGGTTTGCTTTTGCATTTCAAAAATTGTTTAGACGACAGAAAACCAGACGGAATGACTAAACCAGAGGAAAACATCCATCAAGACCACCAGCTTTACTCTTATTTACAGAGGGTACTTAAACATTAAAGCCTGTGTCACTGATCTCCTTTGAATAGTGGTTCAGAGAAACACAGATGTACACACACACATACACACACACACTCATATAAACAAGAACTATTAGCCTCCCAGAGAGCTATTCCAGTAAAATCACAGGTCCCAGAGGGAACTGCCCCGTTGTCTCTTTAGTGACCCGTTCCATAAACAGGCCTGGAGATGTTGCTCCTTACAGTAAGCTGTCGTGTCATGAAATCCCTCCAGAAGGTCTGAAAAAGTTCTCCTTGCCACAGTTTTTTACATTTTCATCGGTAGCCAACCACAGCGTCTCATCTGTAGCTGATCACACAAATTATGTAGGTTTGTTGCCACATTATTACTTATCTTTTGTACTTGTTTGCACAGCATCTGACTAGAAAAGGCAACAAATAACTTAATTAGTCAGAAAAACGGTTTTAAAAATCTAATTTCTTTATGTATCATATGTATTCATCCCCTTTCATTAAAGAAAAGGCTGAATTCACAACAGTCACTCAAATAACTGGAGATTTAAAAAGGAATAACTAAAAATATGCAAAAATATAATTTAGTAATATAAGACAGTTTTTTTCATTTAACTGAGTTGAAGAAAGAAAACAAACAAACAAACAAACAAACAAATTGGTCCTGGACAAATTTTCTGTTGAACAGTGGGACAATTTCTTTCACACATTTCTGCAAAAACTGGTCAAATTCCGTCCGTTTTTGAGGGAAACGTGGCAGCTAATATGTCCAATCGTGCCTTTATGTTCCTTACCGTGTTACTCTCCCTGCTGGCAACCTACAAGGGGCAAACCACAAGGAGCTCAGTGACACACACTCATGTTCCTGCCGTTTTAAAGCACTTTCCCTCCACCCGACGCTGCTTTGCCCAGGCTTATTGTGGCCGCTGAAGTGTTACAATAATATGCTGAGGGCAATTTACAGTCACAGAAAACATTTCTATGGATCTCAGTGAAAAAAAACAAAACAAGGAGAAAAAAAACTAAACAAAAAATAAAATAAACAACCGTGCAACTGTAACATGAAAACAATTAATTACTTTAAAAACAAGCAAACTAATGAAATGGCCATTATAAAGCTTTAAACCCTGAATCCACACAGAGTAACAGGGTTTTTCTCAAACATTTTTGTGTGCTGGCTTCAAAAGCTGCTTGTAATTACTCACAAGCATTAAAGTGGAGACCACAAACAGCCATGGTGCTGCGCTCTTTTCAACTTCCAAATGGTGTTTATTAAGCCGCTGTTTCAGGACTTTCAGTCTTCATAAAGTGCACAATTTTAACTTGGTGACAGTTTGCTGCAATAGTGTACTATCCATCCACTGCGTGCACAGTTCCACATGTACAATGATATGTAATATGATTCATAACATAGCAGATGGTTCTTTGTACCTATTGGAAGGATTTGGGACTCATCCAGTAGTGACAAAGGAAAGTTTGCTCTTTGCTCAGAAGACTACTTATAAATATTCTAATACACACGCAGACAGACTCGGCTGTATTTTCAGCATTAGAGGTGATTCAGTGCAGACCTGTGGTTCATTATGGAGAATGGTTACATTACATTTTATAATCTGGAATGGATTATGGAAATAATAGAAATAATAATTCCTGATGGGGGTTTACACAGAAACACGTCCTTGCTTTACTCCGCCTTAGAGCGGCGGGCTGGGAAGGGTTCTGATTGGACAGAAGGTGGACGTGACATACTTACCTCTACTGGAAATAAAAAAAAGCTGGCTTCCAGCTAGTCGTCTTTTCAGTCTAAACTTGTAAAAACTACACAATAAGAACCTATTTCGCTGCTATTTGGATGATTTTGAAGCAGCAGCTGGACAGAGCATACTGCTTCACTTTTTCTCAGCAGCTGAGAAGGAAGATGGACAACGGAAGACGGGAGGTGTGGAACATGTGCGCGTCTTCGGGGCGGGACAATGTAAGGAACATACACAGAATGAAAGAAGTCTCCAACATGACAGAGGAATAAAGTATTTTTTATTTAAAAAGCTGATAAACCAGGCACTTGTTTCAGAATTTAGTTTAATTCTGAATGAACCTTTTCATCTGGAGTTAGGTGCTTACACGCCATTTTTCTGTTGAAAGCGGATTTAACTTTTATTCAGAAGAGGAATTAAAACTTCCATGTAAACGTGAACAATCTCAACCAACCACTGGAGCGGGACTATCTCAGCTCTGTAGCTGTCTGACCACCGTCTCCAGCACCCTGCTGCTCTTTCCCTCCCTGGCACAGATGACCTCGTGTTCACACCCAGATAAATGAAATGCCCCTCTTCTCTTTGTCCACAGCTTCACCCCACCACCTACCACCTGCTGAGTGAATCTGCAGAATGTCATGATAAGGAATCTTCTTCTAAACAAGGTCTGCTCACCTCAGCTTCTGAGATCACATCAGACTGGATTGTATTTAGGTAAAGAGGAGAGATCACAGATCAACACATCAACACAAATGGACATTCATACAGTTCTATGTCTCCAGATCTACAGATACATGGAGCCATTTGCCCCACCGCCTCTCTCCAGGCTCCCTGTGGCCACAGAGGAAGCTCTTGTGAAGGTTTCTGATAGGAGAGAAGCCCTGGTGGCTGATAAGAAAGGTGTTAACAGCAGTGTGAGCATGTCACTGCAGGGAGCCAGACTGCCAGGTCAGCAGAGGTTAGAGGGTCACAAAGCGAGACATGTGGGCATAGATGTCGTGACAGACATGAGCTTAAGCGCCTGGCATGGACATATAAGCATTTATGGGGACAAACAGACAATCTTTTCTTGTTTGGTCAAGTTTTTTGGATCTGCTGGGACCCCGTTATGACCTCTGCCAACAGCAGGCAGACTGAACACAAAACCAAACCAGATGGCAACTTCTGGATCAAGCTGAAATACTCCGCTTCATGAAAGCAATTCAGTGGATTTATAGACATGAACTCTATAAAGATCTTTCTACGACATCATCCAGTCCTCCTTAGATTAAAGATCTGCATACAGATTTAAGCTGTATGCAGCAGGTAAAGCAGGTCTACCAGCCATGGATGTAAAGAGTTGCTCAGAGGTGATAAAACGGCTCATGCAGGTCTCCAGTTCTAGCGGGTCATCATGTGACTTTGTGATCAGGTCCCCCACCCGACACGATGTGGAAAAGCACGACGGTGTGACCTTTGACACTTTAATCAACGTGCATTAAAGAGACTTTTAAACAAAACTGACGGACTGGGTAGATTGGACTGACGGGGCGACTGGCTGACTGGCCTCGAGGCTAAGACGGATCCAGAAGCAGTGGCGCTGAAATGCTGTCGCTGACACGCTGGAGGTGGCAAAAGTTGTGGGAGAGTGTTGGCCATTGCAGGGTTTACAGATTAGCCCGGCTTATTAGGCCACTATAGGACCCTTCCACCTCCTCAGGGCTCCGTCACACAGCACTTTGCTGCCCTGCTCATTTAGACCACGTCTCTAACAGGCTTTAATCGCTCAGATGCAGGTCGGGATGAAAGGCTGACAAAGATGTGGAGACAATGGTAAGAAAGAGAACCAAACAAAATGAACCAAATTTCAGTCTAAATCCTCTTGAACACACAAATAAACTCGGAGCACAATATTTCCTGATGTTTTCCTACACTGCAAAAACTGAAATCTAAGATTAAAAATCTTAAATTGAGTACACATATGCTTATTTTTTAAAGGTAAGATAATTCTTAGTTTTTATGCCTGAGAATTCATTCATTTTCTGAACCGCTTAATCCAATTCAGGATCGGAGGGAAGCTGGAGCCTATCCCAGCTGGCTTTGGGCGACAGGCAGGGTACACCCTGGACAGCTCGCCAGTCCATCACAAGACTTTTGGGAAGTCTTGACAAGCCAAATTTTCTTGTTCTGTTGGCAGATATTTGATCTTATTTTAAGTTACTTATCTTACCTAATTTTTGTTTTTTTTTTTTCTTGTTTTTTTTTAAGGCTGAATTTTTGCAGCGTACAAAGCAACATTCAGCATGAGCACGTCTGAACAGAGGAAGGTGCTTCTTTTTATCGCTGATGACTTGATATGCAGGGAAAGAGAAGCAAAGAGCACCGAAAGGACAACAGTGCAGCCACACAACACCGTAATTAATCACAGAAAAATGAGAATTAGATCAGAGTCCTGATACAGCCAGGATAAAAGAGCAAAAAGCAGGTTATATTTCTGGTTCATGCTCCAGTTAAAAGTGGTTAGTCTGGGGGGTCCACCCACTGCTAGTCCACCAACCGGCTCTGCAGCAGATCCACAAGAGGCAGTGTTCTCCTTAAAATCCTAAAACCTTTACCAAAATGATTAGAGCTAAAACGTATTGTCTGGGTGAAATCACCTCATGTTAAGTGATGCTGAACAGAAGGAAACACGCTGTGATGGAGTTTTATTATCGAGTGAAAACAATCCAGCATCACAGATGATATATAGACATTCATTTCAGCTTTCCTGGATGTGGCAACGGGCCCGTGTGAGTGCTGAGCACCACACATGAAGACAATCCATCCACCCCTCTGAGTGGTGAAGCAGACTGGATTTAGTGTCTCCACCTGGACACAGATCTCCTGCCTGTCCATACTCAGCCTAAAACAGAACAGACTCATTCAGCAGTCAATCAGCAGCCTTCACATCCTCCTCTCATGTTGTCTGTCACCAGCTATCTTTCCTCTTCTTCTCTGTTCACACACACACACACACACACACACACACACACACACACACACACACACACACACACACACACACACACACACACTCTTCCACTGTTATTCTAACCCTCTTCACTGTTGCACATGACGAATGTGACACATCTCACAATGCTGTGGATTCATGAGATTAGATTTTCATTAAGTATCACATGAGATGAAAGCTTCTGCTAACATGAAGGATCTTTAATACAAAGTTGTCCTCATATGTATTCATCCCCGTTCATTAAAGAAAAGGCTGAATTTACAACAGTCACTCAAATAACTGGAGACTTAAAAAAGGAATAATAACTAAAAATGAGCAAAAATATACTTTAGTAATATAAGACACTGTTTTTTCATTTAATTAAGTTGAAGAAAGAAAAGAAAACAAACAAACAAATTGGTCCTGGACAAATTAGAGCACTCCTCTGTTGAACAGTGGGACAAAATACCTGTCAACAGGTGCAGAAGTCTGACTGAGAGGAACAGAAAACACCTGACTGGAGCGGAAACATTAAAGGATTGTTCAACTAAATATTACTTTATGAGTGATTTTTATATGTAATAAATTATCCTATTTGTTTGCTTTTAAAAAAATATTTCTATTGAACCAGAATTAGAAAATAATGTAATGATTTTCATAAAATTTTTATTTATTATTACTTTAGTCAATTTCAGCTTATTTTACAGGCAGCTGTTTTTTTCCTTCTTTAATGAAAGGGTATGAATAAATATGAGCACAAGTGTAACAAAATGCCAAATAATTAAGTCTGTGACTTTATCATAAACTGCATCGACATGAAGACAAGTCCTGGGTAGAAACAGAAACTCATCCACATAACAGCAGAGAAATGTACCTTTAATGAGTTCATTTTTATATCTGCATGTTGCTAAAGCACTTTACATATTTCTTCTCAGTGGAACAGAAAGCAAGAAAAACTCTTATCTGTCCCATCTTAAATACAAAACACCTACTGGTCAACCCCCACTTAATACCAGTGTGAAATTAATCCACTGAGACAAATATGATCTCCATACCTTTTCATTTGTGTGGACACATTCAGGAACCAGTCGCTTCAAGTACAACCAGCCAATCACACTGCGTGACACCTGTGTCAAAGGTCTCGCCTGCTTTTCCCAGGCATACCAGAGGAGCGAGGCCCTATTAGTGCTGTCACCCACGGAGCTGACAAGGCTCATGAAACCCTGGAACCAAGTCTGCAAGCTGGCTGAAGAGCTCAGCCTCCCAGAAGCAGAGATGTAGCCCGTAGGCAGAGTGTCGAGCCTCATCTCAGTCCAGACAGCTTGTGTAGCCGGATGGTCGACACAATGTGGGTACAGAAGCACATCGGCCACAGCTTTCAAAACACTGCATCATATTTCGTGGCAAAATGTTCGTATTAATTTAGTAATAAATGTGGTTCCATTGTTGTGTCTACATCTCCATTTCTGCTTTCTCTCTCTCTACTCTCTTTCCAAATGCCAAAATATTAACCAAACATAAATATGACAACCTTTTAATCTTTGGAAAAGCTCCAATTTGGGCCTTTTTTTCCCCCTCTAAGAATAAAACAAATCCCAGAGAAGCAAATGGCATCGGTAACCCAAGAGTGCTGATGCTGCTGATAAGGTTGGAGTGCAGAGAAATGCATCTGGAACACAGGTTAGAGTTACAGAAGGTCAGAGAAAAGCAAATAGATCGCAGAGACCGCAGATGATCTGACTTCACCTTGCATGAAATCAGCTGCCATCAGAATAAAAGTGAGGAAATGATGGCTGCACTTTAAATGAGCATGTTCTACATGGTCTGACAGAAAGAGAGAGAGAGAGAGAGAGAGAGAGAGGAAAAACAACAAATAAAAGGTGCTCAGTGTCAGAGAAAGACAACCGGCAATAAAAGTTTAGTTAAGCTGAAGACGACCAGTTACAAGGCCCAGCAATGGCCCTAAATAATACTGGTCTCAGGTTACCAGAAGAGGCTGACGGGGCCAAGGGAGCACGGTGCTCTCCTCACCCCAAAGATCATAACTCTGGCTGGGCCAGAGCATCTGTCAGGAGACCATGCCCTGGTTGCAGCTCCCACTAACAGCTTCCATTAACATTCCTGCCCAGCCTGGCAGAGAGCATGAAGGTTAAGTGGGGTGGGGAGGGCAGGATAAAGTCTCAGGTTGAGGGAGGAAGAAGAAGCAGGATGGAGACAGTGCTGAGAGGAGGAAGCAGCAGAGAGAGGGAAGGTAAAGACCAGAGAAGATGGAAAAGGAGAAGAAAAGATGAAAACAAAAAACAATAAACATTATTATTACCCAGAAAACAGGACAGTAAAACAACAAGGAGAGTGGTGGTCTCTGAAAGATAAGGCTTGACCCTGCAGTCCCAGGTCAGCAGTAGACAACATGCTGGATGAGTTGACATAAAGCAGGCTACTGAGCCCCACTCCCTCAGACCATTATCTAGAAGAGCTGAACTTAATCACCTCCGTCACGCCGTGGCACAGAGGTTAGCGTAGTCTGGATGTAAACACTGAAATAAATAAATATATCAACTGGATGTGAGTTTAGAGCCGATAAAACCTCATCGTACTGATCTGCTGAGCATCGTCATGGTACCGTGGATGGTTAAACCATTTCTTCTCTTTTATTTAACGCCAGCCCGCGACATATACTGTACCGTAATTACAGTCTGCGACAGCAGACGTTTCCATGCATGGCATGTAATCTGACTACTGTAAAGACCTGCAGAGGCGATCTCTTAGGCATGTTCACACCAGCCTTTTGTATCTTAATCCTGGTTCGTTTGCTCAGAAAGTTCACTTTATGTGGAAGATTTCTTGTGTGAATCTGCAAATAAACTGTGATTTGGATTAAAGAAGACGACTTGCTCCGGCTACAGACGCAGATCCAAACCTCCACTACAACACAAAGTGTATTGTGGGTTCAGCACGTTGCATTGCAGGTAAACACAACCAGGACATACTGTACATGCGTGGAGGACAACAGACGGCTTTGGACGGGAGAAATAAGTCATGAGGAAGACGTGGAAGAGTTTGGTCAAACTTCTGAGAGAAAGCTGATGAAGCAGACCACCAGACCTGATGCCGCTCCACATCGTCTTGCCTCTGGAGGAAAGTAAAACACCTTTATTCAAAAGGTCTGATTTGTGTGAGAAATGTAGCGTGAACACACTCTCAGTCTGGAATAGTGTTGCAAACCATAGACTGTATATAAAGAGATAGACGGAGCCTCCGTGACGTCACCCGTAGGTTTCTGAAGAGCTGAATTGAAGCTCGGTGGGCGGTTCCTACCATCGCCATCTTGGCAGCGTCATGCGCGTCGTCTCGCTCGGAGAATACAAATATGGGCAAAGAGGTGGAGTTAAGAGGGGGGTTGTGAGCGTCATGGTGGATGATTGACATCGAGCGAACTCCGAGCTTTCTGTAGCTAAAAGCTAACCGAGCTAACCCTGAGATAATGGGAGCTAACCAGCTAACTGAGGTTAGCGGGCTAAAGCTAAGTCACGTTGTTAACCAGCTAAAAACCGTGGCTGTTCTACGTTCTTCTAATTTGAAGCAGGAGATCGCGTACCTGTCAATCAAAAGGACATGCCCCTAATTATGTCAAATTTTGAGATTAAATTACTTTTAAACGGGTGAGTTAGACAAAAATTCACTCCCCCCACAGTTGTCATGAAGGTAAACCTGAACTATTAAACCGAAAATGGATTTTTGAACCAGGCTGTAAACATGTTTATTTCTGCTGTGAAGTTGGTCTTTTTAACATGGGAGTCTATGGGGATTTGCTCTGTTTTGCAGCCCCTAGTGGATGAAGGTGGAACTGCAGCTTTATGCACTTCTGCTTAGGCTTCACTTTTAACTGCCGGAGGTTGCCGCTTGGTTGCAAACCTCAACTGGACAAAGTCTAGCGGACTATCATGACATGGATGCGACTTCTGACACATCTGCACTACTACGCTGTTCAATGTGAAGTTTTTCTGATCCAGACACTCTCACCCTCCTGGGTTAGACACTTCTGGGCGGTGTTATTGCAGTGCAAGCGAACTGCATCGAAAAAAAAGGATGAGACGAGACTCTGGCTTGCGGTTGAACGTTTGTTTAGTGAACTCTTAGAGCACAGGTACAGAGAAAATCTTCGACTCAACTTCACCTTGTTATATTCATCACTACTTCCTGTTTGCGCCAAAAAGAAACCATAGAAACAAAAGCGTTCCTGACCCATATGCCTTGTGGGAAATGAAGTTCTCATAAGGAAATATGGGCGCACTAACCTATGTCCAAGCCCTGGAACAGATTCATTTTTTCTATTAAATCATCAAATTATTTCAGTTAAACATTTAACTTAAACCACTATTAATGAACCCATGAATTAAGAATGGTCATTAACACTTATATCATTCTTCAAATAAGTCACAACAGGCTACTGTGGCTCGTAGCTATAATCTTTTGCACCCTTACAAACAGCTTACGGTAAAGCTGTGCCATCCATGAGGAAGTTAAATTATCATGTAATTGTTCCTAAAAGATGATTCTGTGTGAATAAAAAGTGCAGAAGAGGAAACCTGCACATCAGAGCAGGTTGTGTGCACGACATTCCTTTCTTGGCAGAGCCTCTCTGAGCCCTCTAACTCCCCCAGTCTGGTTCCTATCCACTGATTCTGTTAATTACTTTGCATTTTACTCGGTGAGTTGTGAGAAATCCTTCTCACCGCCACCGCCGTCCCACCCAAAACCCCCTTCACATAAAAAGCCATTAGCTTAATTAACTGCATCTTAACACAATCCTGCAGTAATCGTCTCCACATCCCCATCAAAGAAGTTTCAAAGAGTCTACACTGCTCTTCCCTCTAAGTCCCTCCTCAGCAGCATTTCTGCTGTTTTCTGGGATGCTACTTTAACTTCTACACTTACACTCTGCTGTAAACCTTGTGTAGTAAAGCTTCGCCCACTGCGTGCACACAAACAGATTTCTGCAACAGCACGGCCTGGGAATATCTAGAAGGAGAGAGGAGGCAGAGAAAGGGGGGAGAGGAGGGGAGAAGAGGCGAAGGGAGGGTTTGGTACAAGGGAGGAGGTGCGCCGCAGCAGCTGAGCTGTGAAGAAGCTAATGGGCTCCCATCCCCTTCCCACGCCCACCAAGTGTTTTCTGATGGGCACTCAAGCGGCCAGACATATATTGGTTTGGCTACTGGTACAGAACTCCAGCCAGCTCACTTCAGTACTGCTTTGCGCCGGCTAATCGGCATTTGTTTGAACTCTGGTAAGCCTGTATGTGACTCTGGGACTGGCAGAGTATGAATCAGTAACCAGCTTCTAATGATGTGAGGAGGAGATGATGGATCTCACTGGCTGGGACGGCAATAATAGGAGATGAAAGACAGAAGCATGGCTCGCAGACACACAGTGACACTGATAAACTAAGTGGTGTGATGAACAGAGCCACAGCAAAGCAAAGATGGGAAGTTGTTTAAAAGACAGAAACAAATAGTTTATCACAGGTTATCTGCTGAACGACAGCCTAACTTATCAGCGCAGTTCATCACGAAGGAACATGAAGCACTTAAAGCACACTAATCCAAATGTGAAAACCTAAAGTCAGCGCTCCGGCCCTCCACAGCCAGGCTCCACATTATCCCCTCTAATTTGTGAGAATAAAACCCCAAGCCCCTGATTAACTGATGCAGGGAAGCCAATTGTTTTGATTGTGCTGTGTGATGTTTGATCTGACTGTGTGGAATGCGGCGACCTTTGATCCAGTGACAACATTCAATTAGATAAGGTTAAGTAAATTGACCTCGTGCATCCCTGCTACCCAGTCCAAAGCTGGATAAAGTGTAAACAGCTTGTAAGCATGTCCTTTCACACTCTCAACGCACACGCAACATGTGTTATGAGTTTCTGATTTAAAACTGGTGAAAACTACACTAATTACTTCTCTGCTTCTTCTTCTGCACTCATCTTTGATGACTGAAGAATCTTAAATGAGAACATATGAGAGTATTTTGAGTTATAGGGAAATTTGTGCTGGATTTCCCTACAGACCTAAGTTATAATGATTCATTATAATTACTGTCATCCAGATTTGTGTGTGTTTCGGTGACAGAGCCTGAAAAGCAAAAGCACCTTTATGGGAAATGATTCAGGAAATGACATTTCGCCCAGCAGCTGACAGACTATTTTCCAGCTGCCGAGTTGCCAACAGAAAGCATCTGTACCAAACGCAGGTGGTCAAAGAAAATATTGACTTTGTTCAAATAAGGCTCCTTTTAAATAATTCCCAAAACTCAACATTAAATGACATCCAACTGGTATTTTTTGTTCAACATGAAAATGCTGCTGTTCTGTTGTAAAACACACCAAAAAATTCATTCACACGAAATGTGATAAAACACACCCTCTTCAGGCAGCCATTATGCCTTTAAAAGATCATCTTAATGAGAGTGATTAGCTACTATCGTCTCTACTTTCACAGAGGGAAAAAGGCTAATTGCCTCCTTTTTTTTTAATAATCTGACACTGCCCTACCTAGACCACAGCTTTAAGAAGTTAAACTGCTGTGACCCAGAATGACCTCTTTTCACACTCAAAAGCCAAGTTTTGATCTCTGTCTTGCTCATTTGCCCACCACCCTTCAGCCTTATACTGACAGCCAACTCCTTGTAGTTCACCGGCCTTGAAACATCATTTTTGGTTCATGCAGATTATCCAAAAAACAACTAAACAGTAAATAATAGTCCAGACGTATCAGTAGACCAGTTAGTCACACCTTCAGATGCGACTCTAATGGGACGTTACAGTTATTTAACAGATTCATTCTGACAGTTTGTGATAGCTCACATTTATTGGCATCTATGATTGTCATTTTCAGTCTTTATCTGTTACCGTGCCGTTGCCGTGAGTGTTTTAGTGTCATTCTCCAGCTGTGTTATCAAAATCCAATCAATACAGTGATTGAAATGAGCTAAATAACTGAAATAGAGGGTGAAAACTGGCCTTGTGGGAGCTGTGATATCATGTAAGAATGAAGGTTGGTGTTTGCATCAGCTTCAGTCACAGTCACACTCCAGCCCTTCTCCATCTCTAACCTCAGCCCTGATTCCTTCGTAGCAACCCTCAGCTGTCCCTCAGCTTCACACTCCAGTCAGGCTTTAAGCTGTGTGAGAGTGGCCTAAGTAGCCAACACTTCACAGATGAGCAGCTCTAGTAATGGGCCATGATTGACCTCAATAGCAGGCTACGAGTGGGTCCCCTTGGGTCTAATCTCCACGTTATCTGGCTTGTACGGTGGCTGGGAAGTCCAAAACACATAAAATATTGAAAATTTTCCAATTAAAAAACTAGTTTAAATTTTAAAAAACAAATTTTACTTTAAAAAAAAATAAATAAATAAAAAAATCACATTTTAGAAAAAAAAAAAAATATTTCCAAGAACATTTTTAGGAAACAAATATATATTTTAGAAAAAACCCCAAAAAACATTAAGACAACAAATTTCTATTTGAGGAAACAAATTTATGTTTCAGGAAACACTTGTAAAAGAGCCGCGACTTTTACTAATCCCAAACCAAACAAACGAAAGGCAGCTTTACATGGAAAGGGAGGAGCTTAAATACCAAAAGTGATGCAACGATGACCTCATCTTGTAGTACAACCTAACATTTTGTAGTCCAACTCCACGCAGTTGGTCAGTGTTGATTATGTGAAGCTAAAAACACGGAACGTGTTTATTAAAGCTTTTGCTTTCTTACAGAACAATGACTGCCGCTGCTGCGGAGCCAACTCCGCATTAAACCAGGTCCTGACAAAAATCTTCAACACTCAGACTCATCAAACTTGGACTGAAATATTCTACATACTATGTACGTTCATGAAAAACACAGTTTCTAAATTTGTGAAACTTTTATTCTGTTTGTGATATTTTAGTCCACATTTGAAGAGTTCAAGTAATTGCCACCGGAAGTGACGTAATAATGACCTCGTTTTGTAGTCCAAACTACCGTTTTGTAGTCCAAACTAACGTTTTGTAGTCCAAACTAACGTTTTGTAGTCCAAACTAACGTTTTGTAGTCCAAACTAACGTTTTGTAGTCCAAACTAACGTTTTGTAGTCCAACTGCATGCAGAAAGTCAGTTTCTTACTGCAGTTATAACCCATCTGAAAGCTTAGTGTAAATGCAAATATAACGACAAAATGACATTATTTTGTTGAGGAATTCTGGGCTGAATAAAAGTAAACCAACACCAGCACCCAGTTGAAGCAGGGTGCTGTTTAAGAAGAATTAAAAACACAAAGATTAACACACAAACCCTTCAAACTTCCACAGATCACAAGATCCTTGACAAGCCAGACCTGCTTCTGTGACACAAGCGGGACCGTCTCAATATTAAGCAGCAGGTTTTAATCTTCAGGCTTATAGCTGTATGGAAGCACTGCCAACTATTATCAGAGCTGCAGATATTTTTCTTTCATTTGTTCAAAATTTCTTCACCGTTCCGCAACGCTGGCCGGGTCCCAGCTACACGTAGAACAGAGCTAAATAAATTGGGTTTTTTGTTTTTTTTTTCCCAAAAAGAACACAAGAAATGTATTTTTAGTACCATTTTGTCTACTGAAGATCTGTCAGCAAGAAAAAGCTCAGGCAGCAGCTTAAAGCCATCAAGCTGCTGCCTGAGACAAAGCCAGACTGTTGATTTAACACTCTATGGAGTGAGGGAACACATGCAAAGGAGGGGAAAAGAGCATGATAGATGGACATATGAAAGTACGGCAGGCCTTTGAAAGATTGTAATAGAGGAGCCTACCAAGGGAGATTCCACTTCGCTTCACACCCCATCTATGGTGCAAGCCATGCAAAGGCTATGGTTACAAATAAGAGAGAAAAAGAGAACGTCTATGGCTCTACATCTACATATCTGCATGCACAATGTAACTGCATTCATAACACTGTGTGGTGTGTGTGTGTGTGTGTGTGTGTGTGTGTGTGTGTGTGTGTGTGTGTGTGTGTGTGTGTGTGTGTGTGTGTGTGTGTGTGTGTGTGAAATGATCAGATCAAAGTCAGGTGGCGCTTCATTCCCACCTGCTCTCATTAGTCTTGGACTGGTGCAAGATCCCACCTGTTTCTGTCTGCTGCAGGCAAGTCTCTCAGGACACCTCAGCTAATGCAAACTAACACGCATGTGCAGGATTGCATGCATGTGTCACCAAAGAGCCAATAATGCATGCATTGTATAAGCAGTAACAACTTTATTTTAATGGCTAGATGCTAAATATAACAGCGTAAACACGACAGCAGTGACAAGAAGATGGCAAAACCTTCAAAAACTACTTTGGATCTCTTTCTTTTCTACATTTTTCAAGCAGCGATTAAGGAGAAAAAACACTTAAAACCATTAATGAAGTAAATATGCACAGTTTTATGGCACCATGGGAATTCTCAAAGCGCTAATTTTATGTAGCTTTCATAATTCCATTGTGTTAAAAGTGAGATTACAGATCACTTTGTTCCCTGGTTCCCACAGATCTGATGGGATGGAAAAAAGATCAAAACTGGGGGGGTTTATAAAAACTGGGGGGGTTTATAGAGAACATCTTTAACATTTGCTCTGTTCTCATTGTGCTTGATTAAATGTAACATTTTGAGATCCCAGAGTTCTGAAAAAAGCATAAATCATTCTCTCGCAGCTGCTGGCGTGCCTAGGGAAAACACATGCTAGCTCTTTCTCCTTTTCTTTCCCTCTCTTTCGCTCAATCACGCAGCCCACCCGACTCATTGGTCCCTCAACTAGTGAAACTCATAGTAGTGAAGAGTGTGTGTGTGTGTGTGTGTTGCCAGCGAGGGGACACCTGCAGGCTGCTGTTTGTCTCCAGGTTCAGCACCCCAGCTCATCACACGACCTCTAACCCCTTCACTCCTGCGTTCTGGTTCCATTCACAGGCCCCTCCGTCTCCTCCATCCATCAGCAGTGACAGGAACAAGACCGACAGAGGAGGATAGTCGGCGCAGCAGGTACTGTCCGGGAATTAAACCGGACATTACGGACCTCAGACTTTAGACAGAAACACAATTATGATCTGATTATTATTATTATGTCATTTCAGAGCTGGTCAGTAGCTGTTTCTGGTGGTGAATGATCTGAATGTCTGCCACCTCTCCTAACCCTAACCTGATCTCGTCTGCAAACCCGTTACACCGCCACAGCGACCTTAAAGAGGAGCTACTTCACACTCGGTGCTTCTCCTCTCTTTTTCTTAGCTCTCTCCTGTTCTTCATCTTTTTTTATTCCGTCTGCAGCCGACATCGAGTTTCCATTATCGATGTATTATTACTGAGCGCACATGAAGCAGCTTTGGTTCTTTTAAATGGGGAGAGAATCAAAAAGGATCTCTGACAAAGAACTCCGTCACTGCCAGCAGTTTATTTTTTCATTGTGCTTGAATCCATCTGGCTCTACAACTCAATTAGAGGAAATCATGTGTCACTTTGTAACACACAGAGTTAAGGCCGAGATATAAAATTACTCAATCCCTTTGGATCAATAAAAAAAAAAAAAAAGGTCATTTCAAAGCAGAGCTCTCCTGCGTTAAAAGCCACGTCTTTAATTGTGTTTAATTTATTAGAATGTTCTGGCCTCAGCTCTGTTAAATGAAAGCACGTTAGTCTGGATCTGCAGGAGTTCTGCAAGTGTACAGGGATTCCCTTTAAGCACCACTCCAAACCCCCAACCCACTCCCTTCATTTTCTAAGTAAATTGGAATTTTGTTTTAATTCACTGGTAAACAATAAGACAGAAAACAGATGTTTCTGGCAATATCCGAAAGCAGCTCCAGAATTAACTTTGCATGAGGGACTTAGAAGGAGCAAGACAGATAGACGGGATGAAATCTGCCAGAGTTGTTACTTACAAAAAAATTATTCAAATTAGCATGCATGCATTTATTTAACCACTGATAACATTAATCTACTACCTCATCGGTGGTTTTTTTTTTTTAGAACAAATCATGCAGATGAAAGTCTGGTCATGAGTGTCTTTTCACCTGTGAATGAGTGTAGAATCAGATTTTAAGAGCAAACACAGAAGAAACCTCGGAGATACGAACTTTTCTGGGCTCCAAAAAAAAAAAAAAAAAAAAGTGAAAGTCATGGAGAAAATAGTTTCTGGGATGAATTAAAAGATCCATAAGGAAAGTGCTGGTGATTTCCAGAGCCTGTCACAACCTCTAAGAATTGAGACGACACAGAGATCACACATACATGACCGGAGGGGAAACACTAAAAGCAAGACTTCTCTCAACTTATAACCCACTGCAGTCAATCAAACACACTGAAACACGAGAGTACAAATTTAAGTAAATGTGCACTGCGGCTTGTGAGTATATAAACTCAAAAACTTTACAAACTGCAAACTGGCAGCTTGATGACGATTGCCAAAAAGCTTGGCCTCTGAATAAATGTTATTCTTTAAGAATTGGGCTGGTAGATCCCACATCGCGGCGCTGCACCGCATTTATTTGGAAACTTAACCAATCTGGTGCAGAACAGGATATTAAGGTTACTGTAAATGATTATATTTTATATATTCATGTGTAAAGTGCCTGGATGTCTTACTGTTCTCTCGATGCACTGAGCACAGGTTAAGTGCTTAAACGACTGAGTAAATCTACGATCAGTAAATGCTGAGTCGGGCCTACGGCAGCAGACTGCGCAGCCTGTCAAGAGTTTCGCTGCTGCAACTTTCATCTGAGGCTGGAAGAGGCGTTGCATCTATCATTCCATTAACATCGCACTAATAGGCTCCCAGTCACCTCTGCATGACAGCAGTTACACGGGACATGTGGACTGACCGAGGGCTTTGATGTGAGTCTAGCCACCGTACAAAAAGCAGACCCCTAAGTAGACACCCAAGAATGTGCATGCACACACACACACACACACACACACACACACACACACACACACACACACACACACACACACACACACACACACTCACCAACTCTGCAAGCTTCTCCCTTAGCGACACTTTCAGGAAAAACAAGGCATAGAGAGAAATGTTCCAGTCCGGTGAGACTGTCACTGTTACGCCTCTTTCCCTGCATCGACGGGTATAAAAGAAGCTTCTCTGGAGTAAATGACGACTTGTGTGTGTGTGTGTGTGTGTGTGTGTGTGTGTGTGTGTGTGTGTGTGTGTGTGTGTGTGTGTGTGTGTGTGTGTGTGGGCTTTTGCTGATTGCAGTAAAGCGGGGAGGTAAAATGCAAAAACATAAAATAAAAAATAAAAATTAAATTCTTCCAAACGGCAGCCAATGAAAACTGATTATTTGATGAGAAAACTAAAATAGCCACAGAAAACATGCTCAGTGAGGAACAAAGGAAACAGCAGAGACTGAATGAGAAAGAAAGAAAGAAAGAATATTAAACAGAAGAGGAGAGAGAGAAAAAAAAAAGAAGAGAGCCATGATGAGAAGCAGTGCAGGCCGACGCTGCTCCACATCTGCTGGGGATATATCCCATGCTTCTGGGAGTCAGCCTCCAGCTTCTTTTCACCTTCATCTTCTTTTTCCTTCTTCTTTTCCCTCTCTGCTGCTTTTCTGCTTTATGTTTATATCAGGTTTTCATTTTCAAAAAATATGTTCTGACTTTATGAGTCATTACTTTGCTCTCGAAATAAAAGTAATCCAAGTCTGAGGTTGTGAGCGGAACAGAAATTAGAAATGAGTTCCTCACAGGATCTAACTACGTCTGTAGAGCAGAAAAACTCCCCGTCAGAAACACAACACTGCCTTTAAAACACACAGATACAATGGCTGTCCTTGCAGCAATCAAGCCATGAAATGTAAGCTTATTCCTGCTCAGTATCCTCACCGCAGGGTGTCTTTACACTTCACGACAGGAACGATGCAGTGATGAAGTGGAATGTCTGCTTAGACGTGACCTCCCACATCTACTGTCTCTAAAACCCACTGACTTACACACCTCAAGCTGCAGCTGCATCTTCTTCTCCCAGTCTGAAGCCATCCAGGGCCAGCTCTATATACATCTCATCTCTGACATGTTTAGGGCCCGGACAAGATTCAGGACCAGCGCTGAGAGTCCTGAAAGTCTAGGCTGGAGAAGGAATCTCTGAAGTCCAGTATAAAAAGTGATGTACAGTGGTGACGCTGAGGACAAGCCTGACAACAAATACTTGGAGTGTATTGTTTTACATGGTCACCCTGCTCTTCTCATGCTGTTGGGTGGGAAGGAGCTGCGGGATAACAGCCCAGATCGTACTCAGAGAGAATCATCTCCTACAAGCCGTTAGACACCCGGGAGCAATTCAAGACCATGACATAAGAGACACTGTCAAGTTTCTCTTCTTCCAGAGGTATCAATCTTTCCTGGGAGCAAAACCGCTCAGCCTCAGCAGCGACTTGCAGTTGCAGGTGTGGAGGAGAAGTTATTGATGACAAGCTGTTATTCATAGCCTCAATTATAAAAGATACCATGACAGGAGCCGTTTCACTGGAGGCCCTGCATGGATGAAGGGAATGCACGGCTACCGCTGCAAATACAGGAGATGAACTGAGCTATCATTCAGCTTACTAAATCAAGGACTGCATAACTTTGAACTTAGCCACTTAATGGGATTTTAAGTCTTTTGGAAGGACTACTGAATAATCCCACACCCTCCTATAAACACTCTCGCAGACACCGACAGGTTTGCACCAGAAATACTGTCTGTGATTTAGAGAGGCAACCTGACTTCAGATCAGATCAGCAGGAATCCTGAAGAGGTTTGATGTCCTCGCTCAGCACAGCACAGACAAAGAATAAAGCTCCTTTCATCTTCCACCAGAAAAAAGAACTTTCTTCTTCCTTTTGAGGTCGCGAAGATAAGAAAAAAAAGATTTTTTGTTTTGTCCACACATGCATCAGGAGAAGTTTCATCTGCAACGGGGAAGAGATCACAGCGGGCGCCGATGTCCACTTTTCTGTGTAATGAACCCAGTTATTTCATATTTATGGAGAAACTTTGTCTGCAGCAGGGCGGGTTGTGGACGCAGCAGGGCGGGTTGTGGACGCAGCAAGGCGGGTTGTGGACGCAGCAAGGCGGGTTGTGGACGCAGCAAGGCGGGTTGTGGACGCAGCAAGGCGGGTTGTGGACGCAGCAGGGCGGGTTGTGGACGCAGCAAGGCGGGTTGTGGACGCAGCAAGGCGGGTTGTGGACGCAGCAAGGCAGGTTGTGGACGCAGCAGGGCGGGTTGTGGACGCAGCAAGGCGGGTTGTGGACGCAGCAAGGCGGGTTGTGGACGCAGCAAGGCGGGTTGTGGACGCAGCAAGGCGGGTTGTGGACGCAGCAAGGCGGGTTGTGGACGCAGCAAGGCAGGTTGTGGACGCAGCAAGGCGGGTTGTGGACGCGGCAAGGCGGGTTGTGGACGCGGCAAGGCGGGTTGTGGACGCAGCAGGGCGGGTTGTGGACGCAGCAGGGCGGGTTGTGGACGCAGCAAGGCGGGTTGTGGACGCAGCAAGGCGGGTTGTGGACGCAGCAAGGCAGGTTGTGGACGCAGCAAGGCGGGTTGTGGACGCAGCAAGGCAGGTTGTGGACGCAGCAAGGCGGGTTGTGGACGCAGCAGGGCGGGTTGTGGACGCGGCAAGGCGGGTTGTGGACGCAGCAAGGCGGGTTGTGGACGCGGCAAGGCGGGTTGTGGACGCGGCAAGGCGGGTTGTGGACGCGGCAAGGCGAGGTTGTGGACGCAGCAAGGCGGGTTGTGGACGCAGCAAGGCGGGTTGTGGACGCAGCAAGGCGGGTTGTGGACGCGGCAAGGCGGGTTGTGGACGCGGCAAGGCGGGTTGTGGACGCGGCAAGGCGGGTTGTGGACGCGGCAAGGCGGGTTGTGGACGCGGCAAGGCGGGTTGTGGACGCAGCAAGGCGGGTTGTGGACGCAGCAAGGCGAGGTTGTGGACGCAGCAAGGCGGGTTGTGGACGCAGCAAGGCGGGTTGTGGACGCAGCAAGGCGGGTTGTGGACGCGGCAAGGCGAGGTTGTGGACGCAGCAAGGCGGGTTGTGGACGCAGCAAGGCGGGTTGTGGACGCGGCAAGGCGGGTTGTGGAGGTGGCAGGGCGGGTTGTGGACGCGGCAAGGCGGGTTGTGGAGGTGGCAGGGCGGGTTGTGGACGCGGCAAGGCGGGTTGTGGAGGCGGCAAGGCGGGTTGTGGAGGTGGCAGGGCGGGTTGTGGACGCGGCAGGGCGGGTTGTGGAGGTGGCAGGGCGGGTTGTGGACGCGGCAAGGCGGGTTGTGGAGGCGGCAAGGCGGGTTGTGGAGGCGGCAGGGCGGGTTGTGGAGGCGGCAGGGCGGGTTGTGGAGGCGGCAGGGCGGGTTGTGGAGGCGGCAGGGCGGGTTGTGGAGGCGGCAAGGCGGGTTGTGGACGCGGCAAGGCGGGTTGTGGACGCAGCAAGGCGGGTTGTGGACGCAGCAGGGCGAGTTGTGGACGCAGCAGGGCGAGTTGTGGACGCGGCAAGGCGGGTTGTGGACGCAGCAGGGCGGGTTGTGGAGGCGGCAGGGCGGGTTGTGGAGGCGGCAGGGCGGGTTGTGGAGGCGGCAGGGCGGGTTGTGGAGGCGGCAGGGCGGGTGTGGACGCAGCAGGGCGGGTTGTGGACGCGGCAGGGCGGGTTGTGGAGGCGGCAGGGCGGGTTGTGGAGGCGGCAGGGCGGGTTGTGGAGGCGGCAGGGCGGGTTGTGGAGGCGGCAGGGCGGGTTGTGGAGGCGGCAGGGCGGGTTGTGGACGCAGCAGGGCGAGTTGTGGACGCGGCAAGGCGGGTGTGGACGCAGCAGGGCGGGTTGTGGACGCGGCAAGGCGGGTTGTGGAGGCGGCAGGGCGGGTTGTGGAGGCGGCAGGGCGGGTTGTGGAGGCGGCAGGGCGGGTTGTGGAGGCGGCAGGGCGGGTGTGGACGCAGCAGGGCGGGTTGTGGAGGCGGCAGGGCGGGTTGTGGAGGCGGCAGGGCGGGTGTGGACGCAGCAGGGCGGGTTGTGGACGCGGCAGGGCGGGTTGTGGAGGCGGCAGGGCGGGTTGTGGAGGCGGCAGGGCGGGTTGTGGACGCGGCAGGGCGGGTTGTGGACGCGGCAGGGCGGGTTGTGGAGGCGGCAGGGCGGGTTGTGGAGGCGGCAGGGCGGGTTGTGGAGGCGGCAGGGCGGGTTGTGGAGGCGGCAGGGCGGGTTGTGGACGCGGCAGGCGGGTTGTGGAGGCGGCAGGCGGGTTGTGGGTGGGTTTTAATGCCACATGTAGTAGAAATATTTCCTACTTTACCACCAACTCGATCAGCTGTTTTTATCAAAACAATCTGTTTTACATGCAATAGCAAAAATTTGGAAGGAGCATTTTAACGTTTCATGCTTTTCCATGTTAGCCACGCCCACCTCAAACGTCCAACCAATCACACAATACTCCTCGGAGCCTAACAGGAAAAAAAACTTCTGCAAACCTGATGTGTCCAGAACTGTCTTTAACCAAAATGACGTAATTTTCTTCTCAGAGACTCGAGAACAAGACAAGTACTTGCTTCTCGTGTCTAACCAGGAGTTAGGAAAGGAGTGTAAAAAACATTTATAGTCTTCATGTATCAAATAAATGTTGAGGTGTGGCTTCACATGTAGAGAAACATGACATCCTCCTATCAGACCAGCTGAGGTTAAATGTGTCTGCCAGTCTATCGGACAAATCTAAACACCACAACCAGGAAATAAGTTTAGAAACATTCAGGGTTGTGAATAAAAATAAGATAAAAGGTTGCAGTAATAAATCATACCAAGAGCGATGTACTTTAAAAGAAGCAATAAAAAACGAAGAAACGGTCAGGAAAGAAAAAGGAGGAGATAAAGACAGAGGAAGGAGAAGGTGAGAGGAGTTTACCTGAGTTCCTGCAGTCGTCTCCTTGCTGTGGGACTTGAACAGAAAAGGCAAGCAGGTCCGGGGCCAGTAGAGATTCAGGCTTACGTATCTCGTTAAGCCAGCGGCT
This sequence comes from Telmatherina bonti, assembly GCF_933228915.1. Lineage (NCBI taxonomy): Eukaryota > Metazoa > Chordata > Actinopteri > Atheriniformes > Telmatherinidae > Telmatherina > Telmatherina bonti. The sequence goes on along the minus strand of NC_136623.1, from coordinate 34,426,522 downwards.
CATGTGGAGCTCTCTGGTGTCCGACGGGCCCTGAATCAAAGGAACCAACTTCTCCTTCGTCCCTTCTCCTGAACCTGAAAGACACGTTAGCATCTGCAATAAACTCTGGAAGCTGCTCTGCTGTTAAACATTCTGGTCCAGAAAACCAGGACTTCTTGTGAACTTGACAGCATTATCCTCATTACTCTTGCAGGGCAACACTTGTTTTTGGTTCTTCTTATTCATATCACAGCAAAACTAGCAACAAAGCTTCTTTTAGACAGAATAAAATAAAACTTTTTGACCAAAAAGGAACCGGTGCTGGTGCTAGAACCAGTGCTTAGGTGGTTCAGCTTCGATGCTGGCAAAGAACTGGTTTTTTGTTTCGACTGAAAGAGTCTGGTCGGTGCTGCGTCATCACCGGCAGGTCACCAGGAACAGAAATCAGGATCTGGAAATGTGGGTTTCTTTTGGGTCGTCCAGCTGCTTTTTCTGGTCCCCAGAAATCTTCTGGAAAATTTGTTAAACTAATTTGCTGAAATATTTAATATTATATTATTATTATCAATAATCTAATCAATAAATTTATTATTATATTATTACTAATATATTACTATTTAAATATTATTATTACTGCATTATTCCTTTACTCTACTTGAATAAATTATGACATATTAAAGATAATAATATTTTTATACAGGTATCACAAATATACTTGGTTGTTATTGTTTTTGTATTGCTAATGGATTACTATTGTTGTTATAGATATTATATTCCTTCATCACTAGTGTGGGATTACATATAAACTTATGCTTCTATACACTCCTTTTAAATGATTTGTCATGTTTTATTTCTCTTTTTTTCTTAGATTTGTCATTATGTTCCAATAAACTTACTAAACCGAGAGAAAAAAAAAAACAAAAAACAAACTTTCAACACTCATATTTTGGCCAGGTAACCCCACAACCAGCTGCTGATGCACACAACAAGAAGCGGTTCCAAACTCTGACCCAGCAGAGAGTTGGTGCCAGGATAGAAGCAGTTTTTAGAACCAGGAGCTTAGGCAGTGGAGAGCCAAAGAACCGGTGCTAAGCCAAAGAACCGGTGCTAAGCCAAAGAACTGGTTCTAAGTCTGGCTCTGGCTCCAAACCAGCCCCCCTAAAAGCCCCCCAAAGAGTGAATCACTGGATGTATGGAGATACACCAAAATAAATTAAAATAACAAAATAAATCAAGAAAAACGTTTAAAAAAAACAAAACACTGACATGTTCAGAAATATCCAACCTCTTCACAGAGAATAGATAAAAACGCAGCCTTGAAAGCGACACATAAACAACATAAGGACTAACTTCATATTAAAGCCATGTTGAGTGTTTTTATGTAGCAACATGCTTCATGTCTACATATCTTAATTAGGATAAACATCCTGGCAGAGTTTTAGCATCATTTCATCACACGCTGCCGTTTTACGACACACGGCTCCTGCAGCGTTGGAGGGAATAAAGCTGCATGGATGTGAAGACGACCAACACGGCGGTGGCGTGAGGAGGTTCTATGTGAGCATGCTTCATTAATCAGGCGGCGCTCCATGACGTGGAAACAGGAATATGAAAGAAAAAACATCCTGATGTCATCAGAAAAGCAGCGTACTGAGGAAACACCACACCCACTATAGTAACAAAAGAAACATTATCTACCTTGGCAGATGTTTCATTTAATTTTTCACTTAACTTAATCTATATCACAAGTTCATTAAATAAATAAAAAGTTAACTGTAAATGTTCGCCACTGTCAGCCTTATTGACAAGCTGTCATCTGCTGTCTGGTGACCTCAAAAGGAACTCCTCATATGGACGTTATTCTACGAACTTCAGAGATGTTAATTTTAAATGAGGAAAATCAATTGCACATGCTTTTTTTCTTTGTATTTCCATAATAACAGCTGCAGTACGTCTCATGTGCGCAGCATCATGTGTGCATTTTGACCCCGTGAACCCTTTGCTATGACAGTGGCTTAATAACATCCTTGCCATCAAAGACGTGGCCGAAGCCCAGTGACAGCACCTCGGGAGAACGCAGCAGCTGAATCACATGGCTGGAAAGAAGTCAGGAGAAAGACAGGAAGAGACGGAGATAAAGTGGAGTGTGTAAAAGTATGAGTTAAAGAAAGTAAAAGAAGAGTCGAGTCTGTCTCACTCTTTCCCTCCTACACAGGCAGTAAAGTTTTAACAGGGCACAGCTGTACACACCTGGGGTCCTGGCGCACACTTTTACAGCTCCCACAGTTCCCGAGGCACATTTCACCATCGCACGGCTGCAGAACTTCAGCTCCACGTTTTGGACCAAGCCTTCCAGAGTCGGTGACGGGCCTGGATACTTCACACCTAATAAAAAAAAAAAAAGGGAGAGAGAGGAGAGAATATGAACTGCGGCAGGTTCTGTGGCTTTGTTAAAGACATCAACGATATTTACTTTTTGTTCATCAACCAGGTGAACTTAGCGGCGTGGAAAACACCAGGAGGAGTCGGAATCACTCCACCTCTGTGCTCTGCTGTCGTCTAAAACACAACAATTCATGCTCTGATCTTAGAAGGATAAATCAGCCATTCGCCCACACAAACACATTCAGAATGAACTTTTATTTGGACCTGACTTTACATTACTGGGGCAGAAGATTAGAGAAAGTGTGGGTTTATATTAACGATGCAGAGCTCCATTTCTCCTGCATCCAGCCTGCTGTCAACTGCAAACTGTCACACACGTTACATCACAGGAGTCCGACTCTCTTCCCTTTAATCGTTTGTCTGAACAGCATCTTCTCACAGACCCTGTGTGTGTGTGTGTGTGTGTGTGTGTGTGTGTGTGTGTGTGTGTGTGTGTGTGTGTGTGTGTGAGGGCAATAGCAACTCAAAACGATGACTTTGTAGTGATTTTAAGGTCATATGAAGTACAGAGAAAACAGGAGAAAACCAGAAGATGTTAAAGAATATGAAGTTATGGAGGTTCAGTGCCAAACGGCCTGCTGAAGGAGGAGAGGAGGATCTATCCATCTCTTGCCACATTCCTTCAGTGAGCATGAACTCACGCTGGATTCTTACGTCACCCGTTCCAACAAGGCTTCACAGATCTTTTCCTAAAATCTTTTGTCTTGCAGAATTTATTTCTGACAAGTGTTCCCAGACCTCTTCAGCTTTCAGCTGGTTTTTAGTCGTATGTTTAAACACGGAAACTGAAGAAGAAGAAGTGACAGACATGGACCTATCAGGGACTTCTTCCCTGCAGGACAGTCAGACAGACATGTTAGATACAGATCAGCACTTCTGCAAACTGCTGGAAGTAGAAAGGAACATTTGGTAAGTCCATGAAATAACCAGGAATCTCTTACATCCATATTTATTTCCTGACACTTTAAATTTCCTATTATTTATTTAACTATTGAAACTGTTTTGTTCCTCTGATTTATGAGGTCTGTTTAATAAAGTTTCAGCTACATTATGAGCATGCAGATAATCTTTATGATAAAACACAGGAACAAGTTATTCAGGGTAAGGACTTTATAAATAATTATTTGTGCTAATCTCTTCTCCTGAAGGTACTTCAGGTGTTCCAGTTAAGGAGGTGTAGTTGTTGGTTCGCCCAGTAGATTATTTTTAATGAAATTCTGTATTTAAACAACTTTGATTATTAATGGAAAAAAACATTAAAAAGATGCACAAATCAGGGAAAAGCTTTCCTGAGGGCCAGAATGTTTCACTTTACATTGATATGAATGGAAGAAACACCAAGAGAAACAACAATAAATCATATCTCAGGTTGAATTGAATTTAAATTGATTTCAAACATGTAAAGGCACATAATAGCTATACATTATTAACAGACAAAAAACAGATAGTTATTAGTAGTAGTGCTTGGATAAAGCAAACAATACTGACATAATTGACAAATACATATTCTCTTTACATATCCAAAACAGACAACCCAACCTGGCTCCATCAGGGTTGAAAACACAACTCTGATGGAGCTGCGATCTTCAAACACAGACAGGCAAAGTAAAAAAAAAAATCCACCTCTGTGAGAGTGAAGGTCAAACTTCCAAAGTCCCGACCTGAATCTGTCTGAGACGATGTGAAACGTCCTAAAGATTGCCGTTCAATCAGGACTTTCCAGAAACGTTTCTGAACTGGTTTTTACTGAGAGGAAACTTCTGAAATTCCTCCTCATCACTGTTCAACAGGAAACATCTGACGAGACTTACTCCTGCAGGTTTGTGAAGATTTTAACTGTAGTTGAAATGTAATTTTTATTTCATAAAGGCAGGATTTGCGGAGACAAATACATTCCACACTTAAGCACTGGAATTACAGAAAATTGCTCGAATCCCTAACCGCTGACTTCCCTTCTCTTCCTCTCACTCAGACAAATTACCAATCAACCTCTTCACCTGCTGCCTGAGAGGCCCCTATAAGCCCAGATGGAAGATGGTAACGTTAATAACCTTCCTGCAGTCGCTCTGCCACACACTTAATATATCTGCAGGTCAAACGGAGCAGCACGGCATGCCTCTCTGAGGCTCTGGCTGCTTACCTCCCTAACAGCGCTCCGTCTTCCAGACAGAGCCAGGTGGTCCACTGTTTTTACTATTCTGGATAAAATTCAATACATTATTATTTTTAAAAAGGAACTTCTGTGTTGTGTTGTGCGGTTTGGTGAAGCGCAGTTTGTGTGTGCAAGCTGTGATAAAATACAAAGTGACATAATTAAGATAAAAAACTAAAGTAAAGATGAGCATTTGCAGTTTGTGAAGACAATAAAACATTTGTGTTTATTTGAAACTATTAATGTCAACATATCCATTCACAAGAAAATGTCATAAAAAAGAAAAGTCTGTATGTTTTGAGAGGCAGAGTTTTATAGATATGCTCGTGTCGATGCAACTCGAAGACTTTTGGCTCATTATTCCGGATCCTGGACCAGAGGGAACGAAGGAAAACTACATTAGGTGCTATGGATGGGATATCGAATTGAAAAAAAAAATAGGATATTGGGATGTTTTGCTTCAAAATGTTAAAATAGATTTTATTTGTCAAAAAATTAGATTTTTTTTCAAATAAATACAAATAATCCATTATAATTTTTTTTGTCATTTTTATTGATCTTTACTTGTCTTCTTGGACATGATAGCAGCAGAATGATGGTCTGGCTACTGTGTTGTTTTTTCCGAATTGAAATGAAGAAAAATGACGAGCAAAAAAGTTTTATACATTTTTTTTTTTTTTTTTTTTTTTTAAAGTTTACAAAAATCTCGAAGAATCGTGACAATTGCAATAAAAAAAAAAAAAAAAATTAGAATTAGATTGAATCTGGACATAAAACTAGTCGCCCTCTCCTCCCTGGAAACCACAGAACTTTGTATATTTTCCATACAAAGATCATCGAGTGTTTCTGACTGAACCTAAAACAGACCAGACTGTCTTCATCCGGATCCAGTTAAAAGCAGAACTGAAAGAAAGGTGATGACTAGAGATGAGTGCACACAAACAAACTGCTCCCTCGAGTCTGGAAAAGATGGAGATATGAGAGCAAGACAGTCGGCAACATGACGGGGGCCGTTCCCCCTGCTCTGCTCTTTGACAAATGGCACCAGGGGTATCACTATAACATATCCCCTTTGCCCACGTAGATGTCCAAAAGGCCACGGTGCACCTGCTGGGGTGGGAGGTTGTTGCATTGGGGGGGGGGGGTTGACAATGTTATGCCCAGCTGTTAGACTATAAAAATGTGGGGTGCACAGGAAGAGTGTGAGTGCACGGGTTGGTTAGTTCATCAGCTGGAACAATGGCATTCTGTGTGTCTCACGTGTGTAAGGTGCATTTGTGTGTAACACAACCAGGCGTGTGTGGTTGTGTTTTTCTGTGTGTAAAAGAGCGACAAAGCGAATGAATTTAATATAGTGTGTGGCGCTGTTACTCGTCAAGTAAAAGCAGGTGCAAGAAGTACATAAACACACAGCTCGGGGCCAAAGGCTATGCCACACCATCAAACACACGGCGATCAGGGGCAGCTGGATCTCCTGAAGTAAAAACTGATGAGAAAGCTGAGAGGAGGCGGGGAAGGAAGTAGTAAACTGGTTTCCAGTGCCTCCACTCAAAACCATTATAAACAACAAACTAGATTCACACATATTTATTGTTTACATGTCATGTAGAACTTCTTAGTCTCCAAACTGTGCTGGTGTCATTTATTCACTGATCAAACACATTGATAAATCCAGTGGAAGCAATGTGGGCTTTAATGTCTTGCCTGTGAACTGGAAAAAAAAAAAAGATGAAACCAGTCACCTTCCTACTGACAGACAACAACTTTTCTATACACATGATTGGATGAAAACAGACGTAGTTAAAACCTGGACAGTTATGGTTATTATACAGGGATAGTGCCTGGCAGCAGGCTATGTCTACAGTAAGATGCATGTTGTTGTCAATATTAAGATTTATCACAACAAATATCGCAGAATGCTTCAAGGTAATGATTTTAAGCTGAAATAGAAACGTGTCATCTTTACGAAAGACATTCATTACAGTGATGAAAATCCAAAAAAAAACTCCAGCTATGTGAAGATCTGCACCCTTTAGGTCCTCGATGGACGGTGTCCTGCAGGCTTTCTGTGTGTCCCTGCTGCAACGCATCTGATTCAAATCAGCGGGTATTTAGCAGAAAAGTGCAGAGCTTGTCTGAGTCTGAGTCAGGTGTGTTCCAGCAGGGACACTTGGAAAACCTGCAGGACACCGGGCCTTGAGGACCAGGATTAAGGGTCCCTGCTGTAGAGTCTATAGTCCCATTTCTTGTCTCCTCTTCAGTATCAGCTACTTTCTGCAGAGTGAGAGGTTTTAAACACTCGATAGGATATGTGGGGGATTTGTGAGAGATTTTAAAACAAATCAGGACATACTGTAAACAATTGTTATTATTTCTCCCTGTTTTATGTTCATGATTACACAAAAGGTTTCCAATGACGGCTGTGTAATTCCAAAAGGTATTTGTTCATCCAGAATGTAAATCCAGAATTTTTTTTTTTTTTTTTTAGATGAGCCTGAAAGTTGGTTCATTTTTGCCATCTTCATTTAATCTTCACTCTGCCTGACAACCAGCAGATTTTACATATGTGTATATATACATATATATATATATATATATATATATATATATATATATATATATATATATATATATATATATATATATATATATATATATGAATTAGGGCTGGGCGACATATCGAATATACTCGAGATATGGTGGCTAGTCCCCTGTGAGATATAGAAACCGTCTATATTCGTCATATTCGAGTATCCTGTTGTCATGCAGGTGTTTTTAGCTGTGGGCGGGGTTTTCTCCCTCCTCCTCGACTCTGCACCGCTTTGCACAGAGAGTTAAAGCAAGCGCACCTCGTTACGTACATAACGTGAGCTACGTGCTACGTCATGAGAGGCAGCGTGTAGCAGCTTTTCTAGCAGCGCGAGTTACAAAAAATGGAGGAGGTATTTCTTCCAAAGAAAAATAGTACAAGATCTGTCATCTGGCGGTGGTTTGGATACCGGAGAGACGATGTTGACCAAACAACTGTCGTATGCAAAGTATGTCGCAAAAGTGTCGCCACAAAAGGTAATAGTGCCACAAATTTAAAATGACATGTTTCTGCCACTGCTTTAACTGTTCAATAAATACGGTTTTGATCAATTTGTTTCATTACAATTTCATCCTTTTTGCATGAATGATTAAAATCAGCATATCTTAATGCAGTATGAACAATTATGTTTTAATGTAGACACAAAATCATCTTACTGATGTGATTGAATGCACCAAAGCATTAATTCAGAGCTAAATATTCAAGGCAATATATGATATATATCGAGATATATATCATATATGCCATAAAAATATTGGGATATTACTAAAAGGTCATATCGCCCAGCCCTAACATATATATATATATATATATATATATATATATATATATATATATATATATATATATATATATATATATATATATGTATAAAAACCTTATTTTCTATAAGTAGACTAATCGCTGTTAGCATCATGTTTTCCTCTCCGTCACCACTAAGCAGTCTGTGTGGAAACAAAGCACTGCTGAAAGCCTGAAGGAGCTTGTACCCAAACAGAGAAAAACCCCAAAAACTATCTGGACGAACGCTCATGTCACTGCGCCACTCAGTCACGGATATTTGTGTCCAAACAGAGAACACACACAGTGATGCATACGGGAAGTGGAGACTACTTCAGTTGTTAGTGGGTAGATGTGTGTGTGAGCACAGTGTGCAAGACATCTGGAGAACTGAGAGCCATGCTTCACACATTCCAACATGTCCTGCTCTCACTTCTTGTATGGGAAACTTTTCTGCCTGCAGTGATGGACCAGGGAAAATGACACCTCCACACCTACCTGTATTACCTCTCACTTATTTTAAATTCTCTACTGTCATAAGAAAGTTTGTTTTTAATAACACCACAACGATTTGTGACTTGTACTAAAACAACAGCAGCAGCTGCGTTTTGATTTAAGTTATAACACCTTCATAAGCGACTGCAGTTGGATGTCAAGAAGCAGCACATTAAGGCCAAATCTTCACGTGCAGGTAAAGGGACAATGGAGGATAAATAACCTGGAGTACTACAAGCCCTGAGTCTGGCAGTGGGCCCAAAGCAGCGAGGGGGCTGACAGAAAAGGAGGTAGACATAGACAAGTTGGGTAGCCTGAAAGCAGCCAGCTGAGCCATTAAGTGCTGATGCAGAAACAATAACTGTCTCTCCTAAGTCAGGAGGGGCTGAAGTAGAAGCAGTAAGTAGGAGCAGGTCTACTGGCGTCCTGCCCAGAACTGACACGCAGCAGAAATACAGACAGATGCAGAGGGAATGGGACAGGAAAACAGACAAGGCCAACCAGCAGCGGTTTGTCCTGCAGTTAAAGCCAAGAGGAAAGCAGCGTTCCCAGTTAAACACACACCGGCAAGCGGATACCTGACTGTCATGAAATCTCATAGATCACCTGCTATGATAGTAAAAAGCAAATACCTTCAGGTTGTTTTATTATTATAGTTTGTGTTGTGAGAGTTTGTCACCTTTTCAAAGACAAGAATATTCATATTTCTTCTTTACTTCCACACAACATGGACAAGAAGTCAGAGTACAAATGGTAGTACTTACAATAAATATGTCATCACTACACAGAGTTATGATATTTACAGGTAAACTTTGTCTGGAAAACATCAGCAGATGAGCTAATTTGTCCATTGATATGAGACACAAAGACCACTTTTAATAAACAACCACACACACAAAGGCAGCACGGCTTGGACTGCTTACAAAAGAAGAAGAAATGAAGTCATGCTGCTGTTTCCCGTTCTGTTTCTCTCAGCTGTTTTAATGGCTGATGAACTGGCTGGTGCAAGTACAAAAAAAGAAACAAAAAAGTTAGGAGCCTAAAAAGTAAGTTTTCAAGTGGAACGAAAAAATAGTGGTTCCACTCCTTGAATGATAACATCATCGGCTGGCAAAGGCTGGATTCACCAAACGCTACGAGACCAAATCCTCAATGAGTTTAGGAACAGGGACAACAATCTCATCCTTTAAACTGTGGACATCTTGATGATTCATCAGCCAGCAAACCAGGTGAGAGGGGTGTGGCATTCAGTCTCAGCAGCAACAACAAGACAAGAGGTAGTCTACCGACACCCCACCCCCGGCTTTTCCACTAAAACCTGTACCAGTGGATCAGATTTGCTTGCTTGTCTGCATGTATTGTTTATTCTGGGAAACGCGTCTGTTATAATGGAGCCTGATGACTCAACAATCTACCTTCAGGACCAAATTCCCAAGCTGTGAAGTGCTCCCAGTTGGGTTCCAGTTGAACTGGTGGGATGGTGGGCTGCTTCACTAGACGGCATTGAAGCTATAAGACTCCAGAACAGAGCTGGAGTCAGAACCAGAACCAGCATGGTGCTGGTCTGTGGCCAATAGTCAATAGTTTCTCTTTTAGACCATGAAGAAAAACAATCAACTACACCTAATTTTTCATAGCAATATAAATATTCCGGTTGGATTAAAACAAAAACAAGGCAGGTAAACAACTGTCCACATTTCCATGGAAAAATGCTCGTCACAATCCTCCAGCACACTGAAGACAGATCATAGCAAGTCTTTCCAACAATCATGGTAAAAGGACTGTGATGGGCTGCTGACAGTTCTGGAGGTAGCAGGGACTGGGGGTCTAGTTTTCATAATTTTCCATCTCCTCCAGGTGTTGCCTGCCTTTCTGTCTGCCCACTAAAGCAGTGACACATGTTCTCTGCACATTCAGACCATGGTTCTCTCTGCCACTGAATTACCACAATTAAGGAGTCTTCATGCTGAAGCAATTTGGCGAACACTAATGTGCCCAGGCAGCGAGCTTTGGAAGATGGTGAAGGAGGGGGGGTGTTGGGTGTTGGGGCAGAACGGCCTGCTAAGAACGACTAAATCAGGAGTTAGAGAACAAGTGAGAATGATATGAGAGAGTTTAAGAGGGAAAATGGAGACCAAAGCGCACTAAGAGTGATAAACATGTGCTATGACATAGACAACTCCCGCATTGCCACTTGTAAGGAAATAATTAGCCGGCGGTGAGATAGGTCATTAAAACACAGCTCTGGATGAGAGGGTCTGCTTCTCAGCCTCTTATATCCGCAGCCTAATGCTGCCCTGACAAACTCAGTCAGCGTTAGAAAAGAAGCGTTGGAGCTTTGAAGCAGCGGCCAGGACGGGATGCCAGTGTGGTTCCACCAAGAGAGATGCTCAAGAATACAAACCACAATTAACGACGCTAAACCGGTCTTTATTGCTGAAATGCATCTCTGAAGTACCGCCTTCTCTTTCCTTCGCCAGCTTTCAAGACCCCTGTGTCTGCGTAACTTATGCAAGATCTTTCACTAAAGATTTCTCTTCTTTTCTCCACTCGCCTTTTGGGACAGAATGAAAGACAGAACAAGCGGAGCATTCTTGTTTACTAATAATCCATGGAGATCAATATTTATGTCTTAGCTTTGAGGAGGCTGTGTGGTGGTAGCCAAGACGTGACTGGGGTTTTGGTGCTGCTCAGGCACTTCAATGGGAATTACAGGGGAAATTTATGGGCCTGTGACGTGGAGCTATGTGCTCAGTCGGCACTAGTCACTACCCTCAGATGGGCTGGTTGGCTCTCTGCAGGGAGCCAGCTCTGCAGACACTACTAGATGACATAAATACAACAGATTTATTTGGGTCTGTCATTGATTCAGGGCTTGGTAACATCCAGAGTAGTCTGCTGCGGGGGCTTTAAGACCAAGGATTCTCATATTGCAAATTTGTTTCATGTCTCAAAGTCGCTCTGTGTGGAACTTTTCAGAAAAGTGTTTATCATCAAGCTAGCCATTAAACTAAGCATAAAAATTAAACTTCTTTCAAACTGCGTCGTGTGGTAGAACATAACGTAATTATAAAACTGGTAATAATATTTATATTCAGTTTTAATCATAAACTAGTTTGAAATGAGCTTTAAACTCAAATGGCTTGAGCTCCTGTTGCAGAAAATCTGTCCTCATATTTAAGTAGAAGAAGAAAGCACACTAAACACACCTTGCAGTCTGTTTAACACATAAACTAATGAAGAGAGGAAGGCCTGCTGAAGAGTCTTTATCACAGAAATGATTCTGGCAGCAGAGGTGGGTTGTATTTCTCACTGGGTAGGCAGGGTTTATGCCATATGGGTTAGAGCGGTGTCATACCAGTATGACAATAGGCACGACACAACGGACAATACGATGGTGAGGAATGTTTGTATTTCCCAGACCATACGTTTGTTTGCTGCTTCTTTCCCTGATTATCTTTTGAGCTTTGAGTGAAAGGTGAAGTGAAACAACTGAACCCCTATAAGATGTTTATCTCACATGCTTGTTTTTCATCTCTATGTTTCCCGATCACAGAACGGCATTGTGTGACACCAGCATTTCTGCCCTAAACGTACCGTTTTATTCCTCTGTGGACCTGCAGCTGAACGGGTCCAGAAGTGGAACAGTTAAACCTCGTTTCCACCAGCAAGTCCGGCTCGGTAAGAGGAGGTTTGGTTGGGTAAATCCTGATCTTTGTTGCATTTCCACAGACAAATTTTTAGCCGCTATGATAACCGACGCATCAGCTGAATAACAATGTGATGTCATAGCAGCATATAATTAACTATGATGAAGAAGAAATACAAGACGAGAATGTCGGACATCCAGCAGTTTGAACTCTTTCTCATTGTTTTGTGACTTTAAAGAACGGTATTATCTACCTGCAATCATGCAGTGCTTCTTAGTCTACAGACTGTGCAGGTGTCATTTATTCACTGATCAAACACATTGATAAATCCAGTGGAAGCAATGTGGGGTTTAATGTCTTACCTGTGATGAAACCAGTCACCTTCTTACTGACAGACAACTTTTCCATACACATGATTGGATGAAATAAGACGTAGTTAAAACCTGGTGTGTGGATAGTTATGGTTATCATACAGGGATAATACTACTAGTATGATGCATGTTGTTGTCAGTATTAGGATTTATCACAATGAAAATTGCAGAATTTTTCAAGGGTATAATTATAAGCTGAACTAGAAATGCGTCATTTTTGCGAAAGACTTTCATTACAGTGATGGAAATCCCAAAAAACTCATGCAACGTCAACACACATCAGGAGATGATGACAACAATTACTATCATTTCTTCCTCTTCTATATTCACATATCGTATTATAATTAGATAGAGAATGGGACCCAACTGGAAAGGTCCCAAAAAAGTAGGATGGTTCAGATCAGACATTCAGGCCTCCTTTTCCAGTTTTTTCCAGGAAATCAAAAAAAACAAAAGTGTAGTGTACAGAACCAGACTGGTTGGTCTAAACGGGGATTTAAGCTCCATTCTATGGGCCCATTTTGTAATGGAAACACAAAGTAGCATACTGGCCAGCACCTACCTGAACCATTATTACCCATTACAGAGAAAAGTGGGCAAATAGTCAGCCTAACTGAGAAATCTCTTAACACCGTCTGAGTTTATCTTCCATTTTGATATTCCAACACGTAGAAACCAAAAGAAAAAAAAGGATTAAAACAGGAAACATTGTGAGATAGAGCCTGTTGAAGACGTCTCTGGGTATATGGGTTTGTATCATCATTAAGCGGTTCTTCTGCGTTTCCTTCATCCCGTTAAAGATATTCATTTTAATGTACGGTAAAGCCTAAAAAGACGAGACACTTCTGTTGAGCACTGACTCAAATAGCCTCTATGATTAAGTTGTGACTGAAGGGAGCAACGGAGAAAGACCAGGCAGCTTCTCTAAGACAAAAGAAAAGTCGGGAAGGCCTGAGTCTGGATTGACTTAAAACATCATCACAATCTGCCAGGAGTGGAGCGAAGGCCGTCTGTAGCTCATTGAAGTTTTCATTGACAAGAACCTTCTCAAGTTCCATCCAAGATTTATTTATCGGTTCTCTGATGCTGACAAAACGTGTTTTTTATGTCAGAAATGAGGCTGCATATGGATGAAAAAGCCCTTTCCCTTTCCTTCCCCTCCTGCTTTCTTCCTGTCCTGATGTCAATTCGTGAAGCAGACAAGTAGACAGGCAGAAATTTCTTTCAAACCAATAATTTACCTCTTCAAAGCAGTATGGATACTTGAGTGAGGGGTCAGGCTACGCTGAAACAGACATCTCAGGGCTTTCCTTAAACTTCCCATCTCTTTACTGACATTTGTGACAACCACAAACCATACAAAAGGCTTGTCCTTCTGTCTCTCACTACAGAACAATGAAAAATGATGAAAAACTGTATGAAGGAGCTGCATGTATGGACTCATTATATAAGCTGCGTGTTTCTCTGGCCTGGAATATTACGTTAGTGAGTGCATCCCCCCGTATTGATGCTACCAACACAGCTACACAACGTGTAGAAGATCAGATTACAGCAGTGACAGAGCGATATGCAAATAGACACTTTTTTCCACTCTAATAACACAAAGCTATTACAGACACTTACTGTGCTGCAGCATCACAGGGGGATTTGCGTCAGAGTCATGCTCCTGGTGCCACTTAGATCACAGAGATGTGAACTCCCGGCCGTGACAGGAATAGCCTTTTTCATGCAGTGCAAAAATGCGTGAAAACTATTGTTGACATGGTCTATGAAATCACATTTGGTTCCAAGTGACGGAAAAGATCGGAGCGAGGAAAAGTCGAAATAAGTTCCGCAATTTGACCTTGCAACTTCTTTTTCCGTCACTTTCTCTATTTTTATCCTCAATTTCCAACCTATCCGCACCTCTCCCCATTTGAGGAGAGCATGGAAGTAAAAACAAAGGACTTGTTTTAATAATGAGACGGTTATGAGTGAAAGCACAAGTCCTCCTCTAATATTATCAACATGCCTCCAGTTGCTATGCAGTGACAGCATGGATTTGCTGTATCCAAACATTCTTCAGTCATTTGCCATAAATGGGATCATATGGTGTGAGTTCAGAAGTACATATACGATCGAGTATAGATAGAGGTGGGCATGCATCTGTGCATATGTGGTTTTCTTTGTGCATGTGCCTAACCTGACACTCCATAAGGAAGCAGAGCTGGGTTTAATAAAGCAAACCAATGGCCAGTTGTAATCCTGGGCACTGAGGTCGGCCCCACACTCTTACTCTCTTTATTTCCTTCTTTCTGTCACTTTTCCCCCTGACCTTTAGATTCCTTTTCTCTTTCATTTTTCATTCTGCTCATTATAACGTTCACTCTCTCTTCCTCTTCCTCTGTTCTTTCTCCCCAGAATCTGTCATGCTAAAGCTATGTAACAGCTCATATATTACCCAGCAATCATCCAGAACATGGCTGGTGACCACCACCACCAGCTAACCCCCCCCCCTTGTCCCAGGCCAGACCACCGTAGAGCTCTGTGGCCAGAAACACCAGCTGTGATAGAAGTTGGATCCATCACTGTTGGGGAAAAACTGCTTCTTAATTTTATTTACTTTAACCTTTACTAGTTTAGACGACTGGTCTGTATTTCTGCTGAATGACGCTCAGCTACAACACACTGTTAGTTTAATCACACAGGAGGGACAAGTCAGATTACTATAATATCAGGAAATATGTGTGTTAAAGGTGGAGTATGTAAGATTTTCAATATTTTCTAAATAAATGAACTAATAAAATAACTGCAATCATAATTAGTTTTTTTTTTTTAAAAATAGAGGTTCCAGTCTGTCCATATTTGATGCGTTATGAAATTACAAGTTTAATTAATGACAAATGACAAAAAGCACTTTTTTTTTACTGGTAGGCAAACATTTAAGAAGGGTCTTTGTCATTAATAAAACTTGTAATTTAATAACATCAAATATGGACAGACTGGAACCGACATGTTTAAAAAAAAACTATCTAATTATGATTGTAATTATTTTTTTAGTTAATTTATTTTGAAAATATTGAAAATCTTACATACTCCACCTTTAAAGAAAATGGAAGCAGGTACGAAGGCATTAACTGGGTAAGATGTTACTGCAGACATTTAGGCTAAGTTCAGACTGCAGGGCTCGCTGCTCATATCTGATGTTGTTGTGAAATCTGAATTTTTTGAAAGTCCGTTCACATTTCCGATCCATTGTGACTTGTATGTGATCTCCTGTATGAACCTCAGAAGCGTCCCGCATGCGTAGAAGACACGGCGACGTGCAGTGAGCGTGCGTGTGACGTCTTTGTGTTTGCAGAAGTAAATATGGACGGCAGCAGAGCATTTGCTGTTTTAAACGTTTTGTCCAACCGTAGCCACAACGTTGTGAATGGGTTCGTTTTAAAGAGACGTTGACGGAAGAGGAAAGTAAAAGTTTTGGTCGAGGACTTTAGTGGAGCTGCGGCAGCAACAACTGTAGAGAGAAACGTTTGGGTTCGGAGTCGCAGTCAGGATTGGTGGGAGAGTGATGTGAGCGCATTTACCGATGAAGAGTTCATAAACAACAAACGCAGAATAATGACGTTTGTCGCGTGTCGGATTAATGCGAACTGACCGTTCAGACTGAAGTCACATGGCAAAGTATCAGATACATATCGGATTTAGGACTCGCATTAGAAAATATCAGATCTGTGTCGTTCAGACTGTTAAGAAAAGATCGGTTCCAGGTCGCATCGGGGCAAAAACATCAGATTTAAGTCACTTCAGCCTGTAGTGTGAACGTAGCCTTATTATCCCAAGCTTTTGGCTGATAACAATGAAATTATGAAGCATTCAGTAAAAGCTACTGAGTGCTGGTTAGCTGAGCATTCAACAGTTCTGTAACATTACCAAACCAGTGGAACCAGTGCATCAACTCATCACAACAGGTTTCTCTTTCTAACGTTCTGACAACCGATACAGAGGTGACACAGCTCATCTTCATTTCATCTGGTTTCTGGTTCAAATGCAGAAAGTATAGATGTATTATTTTACCATGAGCTGAATGCAACCTGCAGGCCAGCGTAGCATATGGAGGTGTAATCATGTTCATTCTGACTAATCAAGGCATGCTAAATGCGGCAATAAGCTCAATCTGATCCATGAGCAGAAGTGCATTTTATGGATTTAATCAGATTTAGTGGAGGCTTTCAATTATAATTTATTTCTCTCCTTGATGCAGACTACATTGAGCAGACACACCAGTACATGTAGTCTGTGGTAGCGTGTGGGAGGTCACCGTGGTCAGTGTGTGGTTCAGTCTGAGGGGTGATACTGCCTGAAAGTAGACAGGAATTACAGGCTTCCCTCAGTTGCTACGGCTGCTTTCTAAACCACAAAACAATCTGAGATTTCTGGCCTCGCACATTTACAAAAATTTGTCTTAAGATTAAGAGAATTTGGCCACGGACAGAAAAGGAGAGAGGTCTGTGACTGTCTGAGCGAGGCCGGAGATCAGCTCTGTCCTACAGGCAGCTGGGTCACAGTTAGTGATAATATCTGCTTGTTGAGGAAAATAAGATTTTACGCTTTGTTTTCTCATTTCTCTTTTTTTTCTGGGCTCTAAAGAAGCATTATGTAACTTTCAAACCTTAAAACTCAGTGTCCCAGACTTGCCTGAGGATGCAGTGACATCTATCATGTGTATTTCTTTAGACACTATACAGCTTTTACATCCGGGACGCTGCAGAAGTGTTTTGCTTCATGGGATAATAAGGAACTGGCTGTTTTGAACACGCAACAACGCTGATTCAGCAAAGAAACACAAGATTAAAAGGGAGAAAGAAACTAAAGTGTCATCATAAGACCATCTTTTTCTGGGTGGAGGGAGCTAACAGCTCAGGTTGGAGGCAAGATGGATGCTGAATAAGCCGTTGATAAGGGGGCGCGTGACGGGAAAATGGTAAATGTAGTGTCTTTTAAAACACCATGCTCTGTAGTACTACTGTATTCCAAGTCCGAGCACCTTCGTTCTAATCAACTGTAAAGAAATTTATCAAGAATGTATAAGTCTGCAGAGACCATGAAATGAAAGCCCTCCCCTTTACTGAACAGTCAGGGAATCTAATCTAATGCCCAAACATCTCCCTCCCATGAAGGACACTGACCATCTGCGTTATCTGTGAGGCCTCAATATGAAACACCTTCCAATATTAACTCCAACATCAAAAGGAAAGAGCAGAGGACATGTTTCTACCAGAGCACGTTCAACGTTTCCATGTTCAGCCTCAGTGTTTGCAGTTGGGAACATAATAATAACAATCTCGGGAATCAGGTTTTTTTTTTACACTTTACACAATGCCATAAGTTGAGTGTTGGTTTTAGTCAAAGCAGAGAAAAGAGGAGCAGTAAGTGGGAAGGCAGGGAACAGCTGGCAGAGCTCATGGTGACATTACAGTGTGCACACAACCACAGTGCCCACATGAACCAACGCTGCTCAGCGAGTTGCACATTGTAAGGAGGATGCACCACAGCAAACCCAGTTCCAGTACATTCACACACACATTCATTCCACTCCACTTTCTCTACTCCTCTTCTGCTCTTTCATCTCCTCTTTTTCCACTTTTCCGACACGCTTAAGGCCTCACATACCAAAGTCTGAGAGGGACTGGGACAGCTGACATATTCCTGAAATCCAATGAGTGTCAACATAACCTCAAAAGCAGACACAGAAGCAGACATTTTTGGTTTTATGATAGAGATGATTGCTGCGTATTTTCCCCACTAAACACAAACTTACACACTGCATCACATATTCCCCTTCACTCTTTTACATACAGAGCCCAAAAGTCCCCCCCCCACTTTCCTAACCTGCCAGCAAATGGGCCAGATGTGCAAATGTTTCTCCATGCCGCTATTCAAGCCCCTTTCCAAGAGAAAGGCAGAGTGAGGGGAGAGGAATATTTGACTTCACTCCACGGGAGACCAGTTTCATAAATCCTGGCGACTACACGACGGTAAAAAAGGTAGCTTGACAGGCTTGGCTGGGGGAGAATGTTGACAGCATACCAAACAACATGATCCTAATGAGTTGGAAAATCCCTGGCCCTCCAGAGGACTGTCCAGATGCTACCGTCATGAGAAACGCTACTGTTTTATTGAATTCAGACTCCCCTCCCTTTATTTAATAAGGGGCAAAATTTATTATTTGGCCATTAAGGCATCGTAGGTGACATGAAGCGTTTCGGAGTTAATTTACCCTCGGCTGCAGGTCCTGTACTCCAAACTGGGCACAAAACAAGCTCATGTTTAAGCGTCTTCCGTGAACACGTATATTTGGACAGCTTATGTTTTGGTTATGCGCTGGCACTCCTGGTACAGGGTCTGCAGCCAGTTTGCCCATAATTCACAAGCCGCTATCTGGTCGACTTCTTTTCCATGAATGATCGTCTGACACTTGAGTTGATCCCTGAGAAATAACTATAAAACTTTTCATAAGTGAGTTAAATCACTTTTAGCTGGAGCCAGTTGTATATATCTCTTCTGACAATTTCCTGGCACTAACATTCAGGCTTTTTCCATAAAGAACTAAACAAACAAAGGACACTATATATAATTCATAAAAAAAAAAAAAAAAAAAAAAAAAAAAAAAAAAAAAAAAAAAAAACGGTCAATAAATCAGAAACAATAATGACTGCATTAAAATTAAATGCAGTGATCTAAAAGAGACCACACGAGCATGTCTGTTCTCCATTTTATGCCCGAAGGACACAATAAATGGCTGTTTTTGTTATTCTTTTCCTTTATTACGCCAAATAGCTGAATTGCTTTTGCCAAATTATAATCACTACCCTATAGTAGCAACTGCATTATGAAAAATAACCAACTGAAAAACACACACTGAGCTATTTGCCTTGCTGAACAATTACAAACACATGCCTCTCCGTCTTTGATGAACACGGAGCCTCTCTTTTGAAGAACTTGCAGTGAATCACTAGCTGAAAAGATCTGCATTAACTTCGTCAGGCATCTGAAATTCATCTAACTAGGTTAGCATTTACGCTGGATCTGCAGGCAACAAAGGTTACATTCACACTGCAGGCAAAAGTGGCCCGAATCAGACTTTTTCTGGCCCATGTGTGATCAATATAAGTTCCCATTTATTTCATTTTTTTCACTAGCAAAAGCCAAAATCCCATCGTGGAGCACGTTGCTTACCTGGAACTTTATACACCTCATTGACTAGACTTTCACTGAGTGTCTGTGGAGCTCCGCTGGGCAGGCTGTGGGTCCAGCTCTGGTAAACTGCTTGGAGCAGAAGCGTCTGGGCCCTTGTGGCCTGGATAGAGAAGTGAGGAAGCTCAAAAATGCACTCTGTGGTGGGGACCGACGACCTTTTGCTCCTGCAAGAGAAGAAACAAGAACCATGAGATTGAAGACGGTGACTGTCTGTTAGGACTAAGTGACAATAAAAGAATGAAGAGTTGCGTATAAATGCTAATACACACCAAATTAAACAGGAAACTGTGGAAACAGTTCACAGCTTCCACAAATCCATCAATACGCCATTGAAATATAAAACAGCTCATTGACGGCACAAAAGGCCAAATAAGTAGAAGTACATTCCAACAGTAAACCTAAGAGGTACCAAGTGTGAGCCAAGCTCTCATTGGTTACTTGGCAGGTAGGGTTAGTTAGTCGACCCCTCTCCCACCTCCGTCAAAACTGTGACGATGATTTATGTGAAAAGATGTTCAGCCCAGAAACCCGACCCTGAAAAGAATCTCCAAGCATTTAACATTTCATCTGTCTCCAGCAGTGTGTCTGAGCACATGACAAGCTGATGAGTCGAGCGTTCGGGGGGATGAGGTAACAGAACGGTGTGACAGAGTCCCCCAAGCCCCCGTCCATCAGAACCTCAGCAGACCATGCTCTCATTTATCATCTCACACTTGTTTTCCTCTCTTCTCGCACTCCCCTCACTGCCTCCCTTAGTCACTCATTTATACCCAAATTCTTGTTCACATCAATGCTGCATACAACCTCCATACCTCCTTTCAAACCCACAAATCACATCTTAGAGCAGGATTTTTGCGCCACACATCCGTCACACGCAGTAGGCAACACTAGGAGGAGGGAATCTTTACCAAACATGCACACTCTGAACAAGGAATGGACTTCTGCACGGTGAACAATGTGGTCTCATCATTTCTACCAATATTCCTCCCTTTTCTTCCCCAGGACCCTCCACTCACTGGAAAAACACGGAGTGAGCCTGAATTACAGGACTTTATGGAGCAGGACTGGTAGCGCCCCCTGTTCAGACATGCATCCAGGTTTTGGTGGTTGTGTGTGTGCGTGCTGCACACATGCACTTGACTACGTATTGTGCTGGAAGCGAAGGGGGCTGCCTCATGAGCAGAGCTTTAATTGAAACTAGAAGTGTGACTGGTTCCAGAGATGGCTGCAGCGTGTCAGGAACGAGCATCACAGTTCATTTAATCACACATCCATTATGGTCTGGTCTCAGTTCAGAGTGTGGGATATGTCACAGGGTCCCCTCTCCTCGCTCAGCAGCTCTGCAATCGTTTAACTTCTCTGCTTCCCTCCCTCTCCTTCTCCAAAAGTCTCTTTATCTTTCCCTTTCTTCTGCTCCTGGGTGGCTCGCCAGGGTGACATGAGCTTTTTAGTTGCACACAAGGCAACCCCAGAGCTCTTAACCGCCTGCCGTCTTTACTGTAAGAAAGAAAGTGAGGCTGTTTGATAAAAACGAGATGGCGAGTAGAGAAGGAGCAGGAAGAAAAGCCCAGACCTGACAGGGTCAATGGGTTTCCCATGACAACACACACATGCATACAACACAAATACATTTTCAATTCCGTTACTGCGTGTGATGTATCTGCCAGGGCACACCATGCCGCGTCACGCCGTCTTGCTTTTTAAAAAGTCACTACTGCTGCGTGCTTTTCAATGACGCATTCATCAAACCCAATTTCATGTGTTATTCCCATCGTCAAATACGTGCACGCTGTGCTGCATGCGTGTGCACATAGAGCAATGCTGCAGCTGAACAAAAGAAAAGCATAGAGGGCGCAGGCAACAACAATGTCCCCACATGCAGAGCAAATGTGCCTGGAAAGCCACTTCAATGAGAAGACTGGCAAGGGATGAAAGTTTGTTCGCTTATTTGAGTGTTTATAGTGTTTAAGGGGAGCTTGTCATGTGCATGTGGTCCCCTAAAACTTTAATTATGCACCTGTTTTTATTATATCATGCCCACTTCTTTGTGAAGAGCATTTTGGATCTTGGGATTAAATGAGAAGCAGAGACTCTCATTAGGGTGTTTTGGGAATGCTGGATGTGAAGACAGCCAAGCACTCATCGGATTTCATTAAGTAGCTGGCACGGTCAGTGTTTCTTGCTGCAACATGGTAAACAGCTTTTTGGCAGGAAGCTTTTCACTGTTACCACAAGCTCTGCGGGAAACAAAAGCATCCAAGAGGTCAAAACACATTAGTATCTGCAGCAGAAACAAATGGCGGCTTTAAAACATTTGGTTCAGAATGTGAACGAAGTTTTCTCAACGCATTTCTCTCTCCGAGTGCACAATCCATGTTACAATTTCAGCCTGTAGCCTGGGGAGCAAAGCTCATGAAAGCATACTTCTCTTATATGCAGAGACCCTGCAGAGTTGGGCCCACAAGCCACTTCAGATCCAGACTCATAATTTAAGAAATCAGCTCCTTTTAGCGTGAAGCTCAGTGGCTCACTGAGTCGGCTGCCTCTGACCTCACAGCAGTCCTGCAAGTCAATAACTTTTTCATTAAAGCACAGAGGCCACCGGGAAAATGTTAAAAGGAAATCAAAATTAGTCAGGAGCTATGAAAAATCAGGTGTTTCAGTTTCAGCCGATGAAATATGGTCTCCTTCGGTGGATTTCAACAACATTAGCTCTCATTTCCCGACCCGTCCCCGGGAGAGCAGGGAGCAGGGTGACAATGAACCAGACCAGGGCTACTACAGGCCAGTTGTCTGCCTGGCCAGGTAACCCCTCCACCAACTGGCACAAAGTCTTTCTGTCTTTCAGAAAGGGGGAGTTACAGGCACCATAACACCTGTGGTGCTCGGCCATTTCAGCTTGTTCATTTACAGATGAAAAAAGAACAAAAAACAGACTTTAAAGTTAATTTGGGTCATTAAAACAAATAAGAGGTTCGGTTTAAACATGCTCAGAGCCAACTGTGGCTACGATGACCAACATACATAATGTCACTATAAAGCACCATATTTTCATAGCCTATCTTAAACGGTTTTAAATTAATAAAAAGAAATCTGGGGTAACCAGATCATTTCTACCACGTCACATCGCTGCAACAGACACCCAGTTGGACCAGTGGTCGTCGGGCAAATCAGCTTTCTGGGTCGGTCTGACTGTTGTCATGACGATATTTGGGGTTCCAGCCAACGTGCTGCGATCAGCGAGGCCTCATATCTTTCCCAACACACATGCATGGAAATATGCACAAAGACTTGTATGACAAGAGGCGAGCCGTCACACAAGCTCCAACTCACCTGCACGCACATTTACAAACTAATAACGACTTGTTATTGAGCCAAGCACGCGCAACGGTAGGAACGCTGCTGCAGCTGGCGAGGAGCTCGTCGTTCTAACAAGCTGGTCAGGAAAATATCCTCTCTGTGTTCAAACATTGTTAAGCTTGTATAATATTAAAAGGATGTGTGGTCTGAGACGTGCTCAGACATTTAAACAACACACACACCATGCGAAACCAGCAGGGTTTGTAGAGATATACACATTTTTAGGTCCTTTGTTCTTTTGACAATGTTTGTTTATGAGTATTTTATAAAGAAAAAGAAGTACGCAGCATGTCCAGAAACATTTGTTGACAATGTCAAAGACATCTTAGGTTGTACATTATATCGCAGTTAGAACCTCTTACATATAGCGGGAGAAGCTCTGGTGCATGGTATGTGTCTGTATATAAACTGTGTCTATTTTGTAGACACGTAGGTGTGATATGCTAGCACAAGCACAGATGTTCAGATAAAAGATGCACCTGAGAAAGCAAGCGAGTTATGTCTGATAAGCAGAGCCAAACGCAGGCAGCCAATTTTTCCTTTCATGCTTTTTTCCCCCCTCTTTTTGGAAGATCAACATCTTGCGGTGATTGAAGGGATATTGCCATGGGCAGCTGGTCCTAATGGTTTACATAGTGTCTCAAAACACCGGCTTGGAACCTGCTCGCAGTTTCCAGAACATACATTTATGTTATTACTCATATCCTGTACAGTACCAAAAATCAGTCGTCTCACTCTTTCCACAATGCAACAGCAAAGACAGCTGTGGGCACTTGGATGTTGGCAGCTGACACGGAGCAAGGTGTCTGGTCTCTCAACAGATATTCAGGTGATTTTTTTCCCCCCACTTTTTTAATGTAAGAGGAGCTAAATGAAAATATACACGTACTGCAACATGCCATGCACTTAAAAGTTCAAATTTAGTAGAAGGACTAATAAAAGTAGAAAAATGAACGGGACAGTCAGTAAGGTTTAAATGCCCCACAATGTGCAACTTTCACTAAGCCTGTTGACAAAGTCCACAGCGATCCCAATGCAATCCCTCCAGGCCTGACATGTTTGTCTGATAGATGCAACAGATAGCAACTGTCCCGAGAGCGGTGATAACTTATCTGAAGTTTCCTCAAATCACTCAGCGTCACACCCCAACACAAACACACCCAAACTCAAACAGGTCGGAGAAAAAACCTTGTACTGCTATTGTTTCTGACTTTCAGAGCTTCTTTGGGGGAATCAGTGTAAAAACGGAGGGAGTTCATTATTTCGGTACAGACTGATCTTTGGTGTTGGTGGGGATGGGACTGTGTGTAGTTTGAAACAGTTTGAGTTCACGTTCACATCAGCTTTTCAGACTCGATTCCGTTTGCTCGGAAAGTCGCTTCATTTGGGAAACAGGAATGCACCAAACGAATTCTGATTCCGACTCAGTCCGCATACAAACGCAGGTCTCGGCCCGTTTCAAGCGGACCAAATACAGGAAGCAAACTACAAAAAAAAAAGTAATTTCCTGCATCTGACATAGCATTGCATTGTGGGTAAATACATGACCATCGTCCTCTGCCTCGCCTGGTGTTCATACTGCGACCATTGTTGCAGAGCATTTCTGCAGGATACTTGCATAAGACACAATAAAAACCCAAAACAGACATAGTTTCGTCTCCATGTTTAACTCACAGGTGGAGGAAACAGAGTTTTCTTCTTCACGCGGGTCTTGTCTTCTCTATTGCTAAATACTAGCGCAGCGCCACCTCTGGAATGGGGATATATTACTCTAATGGTTTGTCTCGTTTGACCAGAGTGCAGCGTGAACACCATCTCGGTCTGCTTGGATAGACCCCCCTACAGCTGACCCGAGTCCCCCATCGCACCGAGTCTAGCGGACTATTCTGATGTGAAAGCAGCCTTCGTGTTGCAGAGGACGAGGTTTCAGGCGAAACAAGTTGGTGTTACTGCTACCTTTTCTGGCAACGCTTTTATTGAATATTTCACAGATAACCATGTTGTGTTGTCTTCTTGTCAAAACCCGAACCACTGCCACATGATCGACCCAGAACCAAATCATCTGCATCACATGTAGCTTTTACGAATCACATATCTAAGTTTGCATGTTGCAGTTGTTTACTTCTGTTGCCTCCAAGTTTCTTCCATCTTACCTAATACGACAACGTGCACTCCTGCAGGAGCGTTTTCTGGATGGGTGGGGGAGTGCACCGCCTGCTGCTCTGTGCACGACATTGACAGAATGTACCAGAGACCAATCATACTTAATGTTTTCAAACTCTGCCTTGACTATTTATGCTAGATGTACACTTATTATATATATCTTGGTCAAACAACTTGGGATACATGGAGTATATCAAATATATGAATACTGCAGTATTCAAAAATTTCCAAATCAGTGTAAAAGGTCTCCGACTTCAGTTAAAGGACAAATCTGTGACTTATGGGCTACTACAAAGTCATGTCTTTAATCTTATAACAAAAGACTCAATGCGATGGCTTTACAAAGGCTTCAGATGAAGATTTATACGTCAAGCACTTCAAAATGAACAAGTGGCCGAGTTATAGGAGAAGGCCGTTTGTCTTTTTCCCACCTTCACACCTGAAGGTGACTCAGGTTAAACAAAGAAAGAAAAGACATAATACCACCGCAAAGCCAGAAGATAAAAAACAAAGAAAAAAAGTGAAAGAAAAATGTTTTCTTGATTAATTTCTTTTATGAGGTTTATTTGTTTAATGGGCTGCGCACGGTTTCAGTATCAAATCCATCAAGATGAAGCGGCTTGAATAATGGCTTGTTCCGTTCACATCACACCAGACTGCACTCAGAACTGAAACCGACACGGTCAAGAACTTAAACAAGTTGGGTTAGGCATGATAACCTGTGACTGGCAGAGTATCTGCAGGATTTCTGCTTTTTTTTTTCCTCTCACTGTTGCCAGGAAACATATTCGACCTCCTCAAAGCAAACAGAAGTGTGTGACATGTTCCCAGTTTAGAAAACTCTCCATGGTGGTACTAAAGTAGAGGAGATGAAGAGTTTTTTCTCTTTAAAACGTTGACATAATTGTTTGGAGCAAACTTTAAAATGTCTGCAGACACTGCGATGTTAACGTGACACACTGGAAAAGCAACATTCACCTGAATGCAGCTTCACTTTATCTCGCAGCTGGAATCTGTCACAGCGCTGATTATCTAGCAGAGCAGAGCCTTCTCTGTGTTGGATGTGGGAATGAGCTAGGGGGAGGTATGGACTAAATTTGAGGCCACAGCTCGGTTTTGTGGTTCCCTGGGGTCAAAGGTGTTCCATGTGTGCATTTCTCAATCATTGGTCCAGAACAGCCGAAACTCTTCATAGAAAGAAACACTCCTCTTTCTCCCTCTCTTTCACTCTCACACATGCACACACCTCCCCTTCCTCCCATCTGGAGCACCCCTGACCCAAAGCACACACGTATGCAGACAACCTTGCACAGACTCATACACAAACACACTGAGATCCACTCTCAAGAGGCGGCTTCATTACACAGGGATTACTAAAAGAAATGTTTTAATCAAGCGCCGCAGACAGCTGCAGACCGCAAGGCGAGAAAATGGCAATGATGTGGTTCATCAGGCATAAAAGGAAAAGGCATCAGGAGGCCGATGGATGTGTGTGCACGCAGCTTCCTGCCTCTGTTCAACGAGTCCAGCTGTGGACGACAGGCGGCTCCATTTGAAGACACAAAGTTAGGAGAACTCAGACTGATGCTGGTTTTCTGTAATCGACTGGTCAGCCATTTGTCTCCTGAAACCTTTCATCTCCATGTTTACTGAAAACAAGGACAAGTCCTCCAAAGTTTCCCACACCGTCATTTTTCTACACAAAGATTTATATCTGATATAACACCAACGCTTCCTGCACCTCACAGATTTCTCATTTCTCAGGCTTTTTCCAGGAAGCCACGGAGCAGCACTGAGGTTGAGTGGGGGGATAAGGACAGTGGAATGCACACCACAGGAGATGATAATCCACTCAGAGCTGATAATCCATCCATCCTTCCCTATTTCCCACTGTTTTCCCTCCCTCAAGCTTCAGCTCCTCAGATGACTAATTCAGGAATTAATGGACTCTTTCAGCTAACTGAAAACATCTCCAGCTGCTCCTGAATCTACTTTCTTGGCTCTCATCTACATATCCAAAGACATTTTATGGTCAACTTAAAAATTCAATAGATATTCTTGGATTGCATGAATACTGCCTCTTAAAAGCATTACAGCATATAACGTCCACCTCTGGGCTGAATTAAAAGCCGTGTTGGTTTAGGCTACCACATGACAAAATCATAAGGGCAAGCGTACAAACTCTGCAGCAGCATGACGAAGGTTTCTCCAGCACCGAGCGGACTGAACGCCCAAAGAAAAGCATGGAAGCCTCCGTTAGAACAGGGATGTCAATCACTAGACGTTTCTTTAAAACAACGCTCCTCTGTGCATCCACTGATCTCTGGCTGCCATAAAACCAAATAAAACTGTCTGAGACCAGATGCAGGAAAGAAAAAAAATCCTCACCGCAGAGTTGGCCAAAATATTTTATAGACTGTGCCACACGAAAAATGATGTTTTACCTTGCAGCTCGCAGTCCGTCACACTTCCAAAGTTCAGAGTGAAAAGTGGAACAATATTACGTCATATGCCATTCGGAGCTTTTAATACGCACCTGTTAATACATAAAGCCTACTTGTTGCAGTTCTGCCCACATCCCTTCAGCCTTTCCCCCCCTCCAACATCATCATTCCCTTGTTTCTTCGAAAGCAGGGAAGGACCTACACAGCATGTGTTGCCTTGTTCAGCTAAATTAATTCCTAGCTGCTCTCAGGCCTCCCAACCACAGCTCAAAGTTGAGCATGACCACAGCAACCACATGCTGATTTGAGGTCATTCAATTATCCTTCCCTTTACAGCAACAGCTCCCAGTATCTTTAACCCGGTCTGCACGCTGAACTTTATGAGTAACTAAGAGCTTTTTGGTGATAATCAAGTTTTAAATTAAAACTAATAAAATATAGGTTGAGTTGTAGAGACACACACACACAGATGAGTGTGCAAAAACATTCATAAAATTCACTAGTTTGTCGCCAACATCCACTGAAAGCACAGGAATGTCACCGTTTTATCCAGCAGCAACTTCACAATCCCTACCCCTCAAAGTCATCATTCCACTTCTTCTTGTTAATGATATTCCCTGCAAAACTGGCTTGCAGTCAAATGTGACAGCCACAGTAAATGTTCTCATCAGTGAACGCTGTTCATGTATATTTGCTAAATTTGGCTCGGATCTCTTCTCAAGTGCACAGAAAACATTTGTCATCCTGTTCTTGGCTCCACTCGGAGACACAGACCAGGAGCAACTTGCTATGACTAACTATGAACAGGAGTAATGAGGCATTACAATCACACCAGAAGCTTCGTGCCTCAGATGCCTCAAGCGCCCTTCATAAATCACAACATGAGCTAATCTGGAGTCTAGACTACTGGTCCAGACATGGTAATGGACTTCCCAACTTCACATAAAAAAGATGAAATCTTACAGGTAGTGCTAAAAAGTGGACTAACCTCTGACAATATAATGTACTTAGACCAATAATGAGATATCAGGGGAAAAGCTACGTTGGTTTCAGTCCTACCAGTCTCAGAGCAGGAGGCTGTATAACATGCACCTGTAATGCCAAATGCTTAAAGAAATTATCCCCTCAGAAATAGCTGCGCAACTAATAGGGGCTGCTAAAAACGCCACATAAAAGCTGGCGCAGGCCTGAATTATGGCCTGTAATGCGACGAACCACACCAAGCTGCTGCTGGTTGGTTGGTGGGCCTGTCTCCATATGTTGCTGCCATCAGGTGGCCCTGCATCAGGAATATTATATGGTGTTAGCACAAGTGTGTGTGCATATGTGCTCATGTGTCTGAGTGAGAGAGAGGTTAAGTTTTGGGGAAATCAATGCAGGTGGCACTTCTAACATCCCTGTCCTCCCCCCCCCCCGATTCTTTTTTTTGTCTGGGAAGGTGGAGAGCGGGGGTGCAGGCACTGATTTTATCTGGAATAACAACTTTAACAGTCAGAGCAACTGAGACTCGCTGCAGAGTCCCTGTAAAGTTGGGGGGCCCATGCATTGCTTTTTATTGTGCATTTGTACAACCTGATACGTCTCACTGTAGGTGTGAAAAAGAGCTTTTCAGAAAACTTTGGCCTTCTGCTAAGGCCGAATTACAGGGATCTGCACCCAGCGGCTACAGAGCCTCAAGTAGCCCTTTAATCCTTCCCCAATGGCTCTTGATAACAGTGGCTAAACAATAAAGAACCAACAAATGTTTTAAAACATAGATGTAATAAAAATGCAGTTGTTTGGAAGTTTTTCTGTTTCGTTTCTCATGGAATAATTGCATTGAATTTCCACAAAAAACTGACACAAAGATCTGTTTTTCTTCTCATCAGACTGGAAACTTTTTGCAAAAGTTTTATGTTCTTTATTTTAGAAGCTAAAATAGAAATAAAGTAGCATTTTTGAAGATCACAAATTTCCAGTTTCAGATAAGTCTAAAAAACTAGAAGTTGTCTTTTTTTTTTTTAAAAGGTCATTTGCCTTTCTGAACAGGTTTATTTAGCTGGGATGAAGCCAGAAATTGCTCTTTGGATTGCAAATGTTGCAGACCAATGTGTTAATCTACAAACAACTGAGCTCATGATGGGTCAAACAAGTTTAGGGATCTTTGTGACTAAATTTCATGCAGTAACACTAGAAACATCATGACTCCCTCATATTTGTGGTGCACATCAAGTGAGCAGCTGCCGCTCAGGAGGTAGAGTGATTATCAACTCTACCTTGCAGTGAAGGACTCCACTTCAACACTCACAATGAACAGCAGAACACAGGTTCACCAAAACTTAAAACCCACTTTGCATAAAAGGAGTCTCAGAGTCTGACAAATGAATAATAAAAGTAAATATATGCAATCAGGGTATTTCTGTATTTGCACTGTCTACATATCAAGATCAAATCAAATAAACGATACTTTATTAATCCCCGAGGGGAAATTCAAAGTTCAAGCCAGCTTGTCCAACGTTTGAAATACAGACATGTAACATTAATGACAAAAGAAGAATACAGAACCAAGCTAAAGCTCCGGCCACGCAGCCAGTTTTACCGGCGCCGCCTTATAACAGATAAGAACAGAGATACAACAGGATCATAGGGGGGAAAAAAAGGTCATGTAACTATCTATTTCTCTAATATATCAATATATAAATATATGCCGATATTGCCGTCTCTAACTTATTTCTCCTTTTTTCTGCAGGTCTTCCTGAACAAGTGCAGTTGTACATGTTGTTCTGTCTTTCCTGTCCTCTCCACCCCAACCAGTCGAGGCAGATGGCTGCCCTCTCTGAGCCGGGTTCTGCCGGAGGTTTTCTTCCTGTTAAAGGGGAGTTTTTTCCTTCCCACTGTCGCCTCGTGCAGCTCAGGATGGAGGATTGGATCCAAGTCATGACTCGTTGCAATCAGTTGGTTTCTATTATAGGATATGTATGAATCGGCTTGAAATGATCTGTATGTAAAGTGTCCTGTGACAACGTTGTGAAGTGGCGCTATACAAATAAAGTTGAATTGAATTGAATTAACTCCACGCGCCACAAGATGACGCAGTCCGAAGAGACAGAGTAAAAAAAATAAGATACTTCATGTGGCTGCTTATGGCTCAGAGTCAGCTCCTTCGCTATATTCAGACAAACAGAAAACGATTATCACGGCCAGTAAGCTTAACATGACGCTGGTTGCAAGTCTAAAATGTTTGTCTAAAATTTAAAATGGCATAAACACGTTTCAGATTCACCTGCATTTAATGCTGTATCCAGGCTAACCCTACAATACTTCATGTAATAGCTTCGTTATAGATGGGAAATAAGCAGAACATGTGAGCTTTAGTTGAACAAATGACAGTGATCTCATGTGAGATGCAATATGGATGGAACTGGTAGAGGCCCTGTAGAGACATCTTTGCTTCAGGAGCCTTAAATGCTGAAAATCTACAAAAACCCTTTTCCTCAAGTAGTCTTAAGCTCAGACAGCTAACATCTATTATTGATTTCACATTTTTGTTTGTATTATGTATGGTCAGAGTTTACTGGCATCCCCCATGTTGATATCCTAATGTAGGATGTGTCCTAAACAGGCACAAACGTGCAAACGAAGCTGGTAGTTTAAATAACACAGCTAGAAAGCAAGATTTTATATACTTTGTTTTGTTTTTACTTTAGTTTTTTCCTAGTGGAAACTTCAAGGAGGGATGACAAGTAATCTGGCGATCGATAAACGTGGAGAACACATCGGAGTGCATCTCTACTCCAGTCCAACCTCAGATCAAATTACAATGATCAAGTGAACCAAGCTCAGCATTTATCAACAGTAAAGCACTAACTTGGAGTTAAAAATTAGCCGCAGTAACGCTTAGACACGTCAGGGTGCAGCTCGGAGATCAGCTTTATCAACAATGGGATAATCTAGACTTTTCAGTGAGTTGTTAGTTTTGGAGTTTCAAACCCTCAAAGGTAATTCTCACGCAGAGTTGTAAAATAACATTTAAGGATAATGCTGGCAAAGGACAGGAGATTAACATGTTACTACTGTGATGGGTTCATTCTGTTGCAGCAGCCACCTTCAGACTCGCCTTGTTTTGGCTGAGTTCACATTGCTCTCTTCTTGCAAACAATCAGCAGGATGAATCCTAAACAAGTAACAGGACAACTAAAGATGTAGCACAAATTCTAAAATGAGGATGTTTCTCAGATATCTTCAGCCTGGTACCATTAGTTAGAGGTGTGAATCCTAGATTAGCGTATTCACTTAAAGGTGATCACAAGCTTTTTTTCTGTGCCTTACATATAACATTAGTAAACCGACAGAAAAATGCTTTTGTGGACTTTTATGATGCTACAGTAAAGTGAGATTACAGGGACATTAAAATACCAGGTGTCCATAAAGTGTCTTTACAATTTTTAAAAAAGTATTACAAAAAAAACTGTCCATCCATCCATCCATCCATCTTCTGCCGCTTATCCGGGGTCGGGTCGCGGGGGCAGCAACCTAAGCAGGGAAGCCCAGACTTCCCTCTCTCCAGCCACATTTGCCAACTCTGCGGGGGGGGGGGGGGGGGATCCCGAGGCGTTCCCAGGCCAGCCGAGAGATATAATCCCTCCAGCGTGTCCTGGGTCTTCCCCGGGGTCTCCTCCCAGAGGGACGTGCCTGGAACACCTCACCAGGGAGGTCCAGGAGGCATCCTGACCAGATGCCCGAGCCACCTCAACTGGTTCCTCTCGATGCGGAGGAGCAGCGGCTCTACTCTGATCTCCTCCCGGATGACTGAGCTCCTCACCCTATCTCTAAGGGAGAGCCCGGCCACCCTGTGGAGGAAACTCATTTCAGCCGCCTGTATACGAGATCTTGTTCTTTCGGTCACGACCCACAGCTCATGACCATAGGAGAGGGTAGGAACGTAGATCGACTGGTAAATGGAGAGCTTCACCTTCTGGCTCAGCTCCTTCTTCACCACGACAGACTGGCGCAGAGTCCACATTACTGCAGACGCCGCACCGATCCGTCTGTCGATCTCGCGCTCCATCCTTCCCTCACTCGTGAACAAGACCCCGAGATATTTAAACTCCTCCACTTGAGGCAGGACCTGACTCCCGACCCGGAGAGGAAAATCCACCTTATTCCAGCTATTAATTAATCAAATTTCTTCCATGTACTTATCAGTGGTCTCTGAGTTTTAAATAACATTTCATTGGTTTAAATCAGGCTCCTTCTGTTAAATAAGCCTAAGAACTGTCTACTCCTTGGGAAAATGCACAATATGTTTTGTGTTGATCCACACAGTCAACAAAACTACAAAGATTCTGGAAGACTTTCATCATCACGTCCCTCAGTTTGTGCAGAGCAGTAGAAATGTATGGAGACAGGGACAGTGTTGGATGAAGGGAGGAGTGGACGAGTAAGAACATCAGAGTAAAACAGATGGAGAGGTGTATGAAACAGGACCAAAAAGGATTCTTGGCTCGTTAGATATCTGCTTCTCCTTCCAGAGAATTATTCATCCATTCACCTTTTTAATTAATTTGCTAAATTATAGAATGACTTCACATACCTGCATTATCACTTTAACTTATTCAGAAACAAGTTTTGTTATAATTATTAAATTCATTTTTGAGTTATAACTAGATGTTTTGAGAGATGATAACAGATTTTTGATCAATAAGTCTATGATTGAGAAACCCTTTTGCATTTGTGTTTGTATTCAAACAGAGTTTATAATGGCATGTATTTACATCAGTGGGTTTAAACGACACTGACAGGAGACAGAATTATTAACATAAGAAATTATTTTTTCTAGAAGTTTTCTTAAGTCACATCTGACTGGAGGAACTCAAATAAGAGCCGGCTTTGTTGATTCGTGCGTTGCACAAAAAGATGTAACACACAAAAGCTGGTTCTGAATGTGTCTCTGTTTTTCCGTCTCTGGATTTTCTCTTAAAGGTCAACTTCCTCCCACTCTCTTTATTATATTTATTTATTTTCTTATGAATAAATCACTGTTTTTATGCTCATGTTTAGAT
>NC_136623.1:34350313-34387813 GCF_933228915.1 Telmatherina bonti | reverse complement strand
AAATATTTACATAATATATTTAAGACAATATATTATTTTATATATTTTATAGAACACATTAAAATAAATAATAAATCACGATAAATTCAAAATATTATTAATAAAAAAAAGTATCCTCACATATGTCTGTAGAGTTAAAATATTGCATTGTTTTTTATTAATTCATGCATGAAAGGGTTCATGTCTTTTTCAATCCTCACTCCTCCTGTGCATTATTTCTGTCAGTAAATTATTGATTATCTGCAGCTGGACTGGAAAGAAACAATATAGTTTAACAGATGGATGCCTGCTGCATCATTTCTTCAGGTTGGTTTGACTTGTCCCGACTCAAACAGTTTCTTTGTAACTTTGTAGCACTTCCTTCACGACGCAGTAACCTGTACAGTTCAGGTAGTGACGATACATATTTCTCTGAAATCTATCAGCCGACTTCAAGAGCTTTAGCTTCCCGATAGCGAACAAAGTCAGTATATGAGACCACTGATTATACATGCACCTCCACGCACCAGCTGTCATGTCCTCCAGGTGTTTCACATGATGCAAAACAACGTGTAAATAAAAAGGGGGTGTTTGGAAGTTGTAGTTCTTCTGTTTAGAGCATACATGGTTAAGGATGTCAGTTAACCCCCCAAAGTGATATATCGAGTTAAAGTTGATGTAATGGACGTCAGGAAGAAGCTGCAGCTTCTTCTAAGAAAAGAAAGAAAACAAATCTATATTAAACTAAGATACATTTGTGACACACCGACTCTCTGGAGCTTCTTATAGTAAACCATTCAATCTGCTTCTATTTAGACAAAAAACGTAATTTATTGCACAAAAATATGTGATATCTCCATTTATTTTTGTGTGAAGCCTCTCTTTCTCTGACTTCGAGCTCTTTATCACCGTTATGGAATCGTGGGACAATAGGAACTCACTACCTTTAACGCAGATGCCACGGCACAGCCAGCGTCAGTAAAACAAAGATTAAGATAAGCCTGAGTTTATACCCTTTCCAAATCACTTCCTGAACAGGGTGAGTTGTGGCCAGGGTGACCTCAACCCTGCCATGATCCCACTGCCGAAAAGCAGAGGCAGCATTAGAACCATGGCAGATACAGATGCTGATTGGTTACATTGATCCACTGAGCAGCTGACTGTTAACCCTGCAGTGAACCTGTGATAAAGACTACCAGCAAGATGTCCAGTAAACATCCTGCTTTTAAAAACACTCGTGCATAAAACCAGGCAAGGCTGGACTAGAACACATCAGTCCTGATCTGTTATTAGGCTCCACTGCACTTAAAACAATCCAGGCTGATAAGCTGGATTTGTTCTACATGTAAAGCCACACAAAGGTCCGATCTAAACGCAGAGGTTAAGTTAAAAGCATTATCTTTCATTAACACTTTATGGTTCAAGCTGTCCGTCAACGTGCAGCTTCTATAGTAACGAGGTCGTCATGCAAGCCAGTCTTATCCCTTCAGTAGAGCAGATGAAAACCAGGAGGTAATCCAGAGATGGGCCAGCGGTCAGTAAGAAGTGCAGGGCTTCTTCAGATTTTACGACCAGGTGAAAAGGGGTCGTCAGCATCATTAAAAGGGTCACAGAGGTCACTTCAGAGTGTGGCGATGCAGCTGACTGAGTGCTGTTTTCACAGTGAATGAATGAATATGTTTTTCATGACAAACTAAAGTAGGATTAGATTCTTTAAATTAGTTTAATTTTTCCATAAACACGAGTTTTCTCTGTTGTGCCCCAATCAACTACATAGACGCTGTGGCAGCAAATTCCCATCTAAATAACAACATATATAAGCAGTCATGTCAGCGGACTTTCAACATGTGTATTTATTCCTTCCTTCCATTCTTTGCTTTAACTCTTCTATAAAACTTTACTATTAATAAAATCTTTAATTAAAGAGAAAGGAAAAAAGAAACAGAGCGCAGTTTCAAATGAGACACTTATTTGAGTGCGTGTGAAATAAAATAAAAAAATCAAATATCAAGTATGATATATATGCTAATTCCTCAATGTGAAGCTGTGACACGTTCAAAGGAGAAACGTTAAAAAGATGATTGTCATATAAACTGGAAAATGCCATTTTTATATTAGAAACGATTCATCTTGTCAGACAGGATGATTTAAAGCATCAAGATTAAACTAAGAGACCCCTTGTACAGGAGTATGAGGGCTCATTCACATCAGGACAGTCCGCTATAGACTTGGTCCAACTGGGGACTCGGCTCAGTTGTAGGAGGGTGTATCCATGTAGACCAAAATAGTGTTTACGCTGCACTTTGGTCAAATGAGCCAAACCATTAGAATAATAGTGGCGCTGCTCTAGTATTTAGCAAAAGAAAGAACAAGACCCACATGAAGAAGAAAACTTTGTTGCGAATTAAACATGGAGACGAAACTATGGCTGTTTTGGGTTTTTATTGTGTCTTATGCAAGTATACTGCAGAAATACACTGCAACAATGGACGCAGTGTGAACACCAGACAAGGCAGAGGACTCTTAACGCCATCGCTATGTATTTACCCACAATGCAATGCTACGTCAAATGCAGGAAATGACTTTTTTGTAGTTCACTTCCTGTATTTGGGCCGCTTGAAACGGGCCGAGACCTGCGTTTGTATGCGGACTGAGTCTGCTTCTGTTGAGGATTCTGTGGATGGTTGAGGACATAAAATGAGCTAAATCATTTTGGTCATATCGCCCAGCCTTATGTGAAGATATACCTCATTTATTCTGGACCAAGGAAACCTTTCTCTCTGATCAGTGCTGCGGAGTGGAATGCAGTCATGCTCACCTTGAGGTAGACGTGTGCATAGCAGTGATGAAGTAGGTTGTCAGAAGGCTGGCTGAGGCTGCTGACTGTAGTGACCAGTTCTGGAGCATACATCGGCACGGAGTGTTCCACGTTCACCCTCTCTACCTGGAACTGCATGCAGGGCAGCGGACGCAGTGGCTGAAAGACCGGCACAGAAACCGGTCCTGGTGCAGCCTGGAGGATTTACAAAAACATAAAGGTGGAAAATTATTTAAAAGGATACAGATTACTCACAATGTAATCTGAGTGCCTACTTCAAGCCACCCATACAGTACAAGCACTAAGACCACTAATGATGACATTTCTGACCTGTGCAAGCAGGTATGCATTCTACAGGCGTGTCCAAAACACAATAACCGATGTTGTTCCAGGCTGATAAGATGTTCAAAGAGCTAGCTGCCATTAAAATAATTAGTGTTTGCTCAGTCTTCAAGTGTCGGCATAAAAGTTCAGTCATGCTGAAGTGAAGTTACTGTGGGTGAAAGTTACAAGGCAGCAGCAGCTTTTAGACGGGCTTATTCCCACTAAGCTGTAATTCAGGGGTGCCCAGCTCTGGTCCTCAAGGACCACAATCCTGCAGGTTTTCCATGCATCCCTGCTCCAACACACCTGACTCAAAACAATCAGTCATCGTGCAGAACTTCATTGACTGTTGGATCCATTTAACGGAAGCCAGGTGTGTTGGAGCAGGGATACATGGAAAACCTGCAGGCTTTGGGCACCCGTGTTGCAGTTAGTCTAAAGAGGTACTAATGGCAAGTTAAAATGAGGATGTTCTCCAGCTTATCATCTGTGATTTGCTTAAATTTTAATGGGTGAATCTTGGAAAAGTGCAAATGTTGAAATGTCTTCTTTACTTTGTGCACATTCCAGGGTTTAGATGACAGACAGACATACAGACTTTACATCCACCCTGACTTCATCAGATCTATTCTTTAGTCAAAGTCAGACAAATAGGACTTATTTCATTCCATTTGAATATTTAAAGACTTACTTTGTTATTTTGTAAAAGATGGCAAACTACTCCATGTCTTAAATGTTTCCAGTATCTTATACGTTTACCATCTGGAATGTATCTTATTTCTTTCTTTTATTACTTACATTTGATCAAACTTAAAGTTAATTCCTCACACTGTAACTTTTATTTCACACATTTAATCTCCTTTTTTTTCTCTTTTCCTTTAATTTCTTTCAAAGTTTCCTGAACGTTGCAGTAAAGCTTGTAATGTTTTTAAGTCAGGCACTTGCTTGCACATGAAATGCGCTTTATGAGTAAACTTCCCTCAACTTTGCATGTTTTTACACAGATGCTAAATGATACTAAATAATGATGCTACCTTGCCACCCATGATGACAGGCATTAGTGTGTGAAGGAGGTTGAATTCTGCCATGGAGACGGTGACTGAGACTTGGAGCAGAGTGACACAAGTGAGCCTGGTTGGGATGAATTCCTCCAAGCGTAAGATCTCCTCTGGAGTAGCTGGACTGGTGCTTGTCTCAACAGTTTCTGCACAAGTAATGAGACAAAAAAAAGGGACATGTTTACTTTGGATCATGAATTGTAAAGATATTTCAGGGATGAAGAAAAGGCAGAGTAAAATGAAAAGTCCCTGACAGGTAATATTTTATTTGCATTAAAGCAAAGGACATTTGGATCTGGCCAGTAAAGATTTACTTTGTAAACCAATCACTTTAAGTGGGTGTCGCTCTTTATTCCCTGCACAAAAACAATGG
Source organism: Telmatherina bonti (assembly GCF_933228915.1). Taxonomy (NCBI): domain Eukaryota; kingdom Metazoa; phylum Chordata; class Actinopteri; order Atheriniformes; family Telmatherinidae; genus Telmatherina; species Telmatherina bonti. Next base: position 34,383,261 of record NC_136623.1, on the reverse strand, counting down.
AAAAGAACTTCCAACAAAAACAACCTGTTAATAAACTAAATAAAGTAGACCAGCACTATAAAAGTGGAAAAACCTGGGAAATGATTTTCACTGCACGGATCATTTTCCAGTAGCTATTTGTGTTTTTTTCTTAACGATTTCATAAAAATACTCATTAAATTGATCATCAGAAACAACCCAGAAGGAAGCAGAGTCAAGCCAAACATGTCAATATAGGAGAAAAATAACAGCGTATGGCCAGTATGACCACAGTAAGGTGGAACCAGAGCACAGGACCACTAAACTGTATCCAGTGCCTGACGGAGACCAAAACCTGAACCCTTTGTTTCGGTCTTGGCCCTGATCCCAGGACATTGGCTTCTTTCACTTCTGAAAAAAATATATATTGGGCTTGATTCCCAGCTCCAAGGTGGGCTCAGAACCTGATCTAAAAGCTGTTTTGGTCTTTGGCCTCCCGCCGCAGCCTGAATCAGGTTTAACTAGCACTAGTCTGAATATAATTAGGTGCCAGGATCATGTTGTTATCCAAAACGAACATTTATAATTACACCGTGTACACAGACAAATGACAGAACGTGTAGCACTGTTTTACACCCTGCAGAGAACATAAAAACATGATGAATAAATCTAACAAGTGTGCATTTAATACGGCTGCGTCTTGCATTTTGTCCTTCATTTGTTCCCTCTATTGTTGAAGTGAAAACATCTGAAGTCATTGTTAAAACACATCCATCGACGGGAGTCAGGAAGACACAGAAACTTGCAAATCTGACTTAAATCTGCAGTTCATTTGAGAGAAAAATAGATTTAATAGAATAAAGTGGAGAAGAGGAAAAAAAGAATTTATTTTTGCAGAAAAACAGCATTTTTTCTTTACCTTTATATCTCTTCTGATCAAAACACACACAAAATGAATACATTATTTAATAAAAACAAGCAGAATTCGACAGAAAGAGTGCCATCCCAAAGCCAAACTCTCTAACAATAGAGGGATGCTTTGACTAAAAAGCTATTAAAGTTAAACATACTCTGCTTTTTTTTAATTTGTTATAGTCATTTGAAGTTTCTGCTTCCAAAGTAGTGAAACTGTTAAACCATACTGAGGCCTAAATAATGCACATTTCATATATTTTATTTTCCAGTCTGCAACATTTATGCTTTTATTTAAACTATAAGCTGAAACTAAAAGAAAGACAAGCACACATTTATGAATACATTATAATATGTGCTGCTTGAAGGGTTCTCAAACTTTCTGAGCCATACTTCCCATGATATCATGCGTTAGTGTTTGCGACCCCCACTTCTATGCAATCAGGGATTAATTATGGGATGATATAAAAAATGGGTCCTCCTGCAGCCACTCTGTAAGGCGGGAAAACCTTCTGAATCTTCATAAACCGGAAAAGCGCAGACCGCCACCAAGCCGCTCATTTCCACTCATTTCCAGTCGATGTTTAGTTCATGTAAACAGTTTTACATTCCTGGGATACACCGATAATGATTCCACAGTGTCTTGGCCTTATTGTATGTTTGTTGCATATTTATATCTTCATTTCTTCTCTTACATTGATTAAAATTCCAAAGCTACCCCTTATTTTTCCTGTTCTGAATGGTAGTGTCCAGAATCTAGCCGGGATCCATATCCATCTTTGATATCTTGTGAAACCTGTTGGGAACTTCTCCTGGCCATCTATTGTAGAGTTATATGTATATAATACTGAAAATTATCAAATATTGCTGTGAAAAAGAACTCCAAACCTTCCTGGATCAGATGCTGATCCAGATTACTCCCAGCATTTAGAGGAATCTGGATTAGATCAAGACACCATGGCTATGGTTATGCCATGGAGTAGTAGTGCGTAAACCTACCTAGGATATAGACACACATGAAGGAGTAACATATTCTTCTGTTCCAGACTTTTCTTTTTAGTCACTTTTATTTATTTATTTACTTGTGTAGATTTTTCTTGTATTAATCCATTTCTACTTTTTTCCCAGCATTCCTGCCGCTGGAATTTGCTTGTTTGCCGCCATCGTCCCAAGTGAGCAGACTCATCATGAGGTCTGACGAGTCCAGATCCACCCTGTTCCAGACTCATCATGTGGTCTCACAGGACCAGATCCACCCTTTTCCAGACTCATCATGTGGTCTCACATGTCCAGATCCACCCTGTTCCAGACTCATCATGTGGTCTTACGGGTCCAGATCCACCCTGTTCCAGACTCATTATGTGGTCTCACAGGACCAGATCCACCTTGTTCCAGACTCATCATGTGGTCTTACGGGTCACTTACAACACGTTTACATCTAGTCAGAGCAGCCTGACAACTTTCTGATTCAGTGTTTACATCGTTCCACCATCCGTTTGGGAAAAGGAACATCCTACACCTGTCAAACTAAATCAATATATTTGACTCCATATAAATGTAGCTGTTGTCTGTCCAGAAATGATTACTAACTAAACTAGAAGATTTGCTTTCCTTGCAGAACAGCAGCGTGAATGTTTTCATGAAAAAACACTTAACCTGTAACGCTACAGAAAGATGACATGATCAAGAAGCTGAGCTGAAGTGTTTAAACCACAAACTAATGTTTTAATGTGTTGAAAACAGTGAAAGTTGAGCTGAAATGAGCGCAAGACAAACAAAAATGGTTGAAATCTGCTAGTTGAATGGTCATGAAGTACTTTTAAAGCTGAGATCAATAACAGAAATATTTAAGTTTTAAATGGTGTTTAAATGGGATTGAAATGGTTGAAAGTTTAACTAAAATGAAACTTAAACCTGGTAGTTTAAGCCTCAGCTGATATTATTATAAAGCTGAAGTCAATACTTTAAGTATTTCAAGCTCAAAGTAGTGTTAAATCTACTTGTATTTAATATACTAGGAAATCCATTACATACTAGTGAATAATAGAAAACAATAAAGGAGAAGAGACTATCAAATATGCCGAAAGGAGTTAAAAATGACGTCATGCTGACACCAGTTCTCCCACCTTTCTGTGGTTTGCAGTAGGGTTCATATTCGTGGTCCATGGCGCAGGTGATCATCTTCAGGATGCGGTGGACTGCGCTGCTGTGCAGCCTGATGTCTAGCGGTCCTACAACCAACCTCTTGATGGATGTCTCCTGGACCACAGGCAGTACTTCCTCCATATTTACCACAGAGAAGTCTGGAGAACCTTCAAAAAACATCAAAAATATGTATAACCTTATTAAAAGTATACATAATATGTCATTTCTGTCATAACCACCAATTCCTGTCATGTACAGAATAGTTTTTATATGAACATATTCCTCCATATTCAGCAACAACCCCACAAAGATGGATGTGGTGTAATGCATCAGTAGCAGGGAGCCAGCAGCGCTGTGCACAACCGGAATGATGAATATTCCAAATGTCTCGTTCTCTCACACAGCTGTCCCTTCATTCATCTCAGGCCCAAGTTCCAGAGGTCCACTTAAAAGACTCGGCTTCCCGTCAATAAAAAAGGGAGAAATTAAAAATAAAGGAAGGGGGCTGGATGAATGGCAGTGAGGGAGGAAGAGGACAAAGGGTCACAACTTGCTTTATTCCCATTACATTCCTCCACTGCACACAACATTCTTACAGCTCAGTGTCAACAGTCTGAATTGAACTTTTTTTGCGGAAAGAGGTGGACTACGGAGGTGTAACTTTTGCTGAATTTTGGAAACCTATAAAGGGTAACAGGCAGAGCCACTTCCCCTCCCCCCCCACCCATGCGATGTGGCTGCAGTGGATTATGCCTAATATCAACCATATGGCTGCAGTCAGAACAGCCAGTGGGATGATGAGGAGGCTGAAATTAGCTGGGATTTAGACAATTTAAAAGTGTCTCCATTTCCTAAGATTAGACGGGAAAAAAGTTTTTAAACCTGAAGCATTAGTTTAATGTGAAGTGAATGGTAAGAATGACCTGGGTGGGTTAGTATTTGGGTTAAATCTTATGTTATATTATGTTGGTCCTGCGGTGACGCAGACTAACTTGTTGAGTCGACACTGGATCTGGTCCGTGTCCGAGAAGAGAAGAATTCCTGTTAGCAGGGCAACCCCAGCTGTCCCACAGGGAAGCAATTGACACTCATCCTGCTGTCAGGAATGACTCTGACAGCTCCAGATGACAGTATCAATGTTTTTGTTTCATTTAGATAATTATCTGTACCTGACAGCAGCAGGAGAAAACAATAGTCTAGTCAGAAGAGGGATGAGGGGCAGAGAAGTACAATTAGAGTGAAAAGCTGGGAGACGAATGAGACAATTAGGCCCTAAATGCATCTAGTTACCAAAAAATATTTACAAAACATGATTAGAATTTCAATCATACATCAGAGCAATAAAGATTTTCTACTATATATCTGCTATTAAAACAAGTCTGAACATGCATGTTTATGTAGCGTCGTTATCATACTTGTATAGAGGAAGCCGTTCATCACATCAGAAACAAAATGCTCAATCTCACACACTTAAAGAAAAGGACTCTGTGGGCCAAGTGTAACACTTCAAACTGAAGGAAGCACACTTCATATCTTAATGGGAACTTCAGATCTTTCACTTGTGAATAAACACTGGAGTTTGCCAAGGCTGAAGAATGAGGAACGCCGCACATCTTAAGGCTTCTGCCGGGAAGAGTGACATCTAATTAGGCGAGAAGGACCTATTCACTTTCTCATGAGCTTACAGGTAAAGAGATGGAGTGGAAACAGTGTTGCAACAAGCAAAGGGGAGAGAGAAACTCAAATACGTGTCAGCGCAGACTAAACACTTCTGACAGTTGCCCTGCAGGTAGGTTTGGGGTGAAAGAGAGGACAGAGAGGGTCAAGGACCAGGTGGCTGTGAATGAAGCAAGACAAGCTCTTTCTTCAAGTCTGAGGTGGACTTGCTTGACAGGGAAAAGAAAAGAGAGAATAAATGAGATAGAGACAGGAGAGAGAGAGGAAGAGAGAGTGTGACACTTAAAGAAATAAGAAGAGGTGGGAAGGTGACCAAACAAGCTCGGTGGAGACGAATGAATCGGACAATACCTTTGGTGCTGCTGTTTTCCATTGTGTAGAGATAATCCATGTAGAAAGCCCCAAAGCGCTGCATGCCTGCTATCTCTGTGTAGGTCTCCTGTCAAACAAAGGTAGAAGTAGGTAAACATGGTGGGAAGGGAGCAAACACGCTGATAGCCTAAAAGAGTGGCAATGACTGGGGTCAAGGCAGATATAGGAGAGAGGGTCAAATCACAGATAAAAAGCTATTGAGAGGCTGAACCACCCCCCCCCCCCCCCCCAACTCCCCAAATGAGCTTAGAAATAACTAGAAGTGTTTAATGAAGATTAATATAAGAGAACTTTGATCAATGCAAGCAGGAATAACTTAAAATGTTAGCTTAATGGAAATAAATGTACCTTTTATTTCCTTTGCAGATAGTCTAAATCACTGTTTCTCAAATGGAGGTACCCCTGGGGGTACTTCAAAGCACTCCAGGGGGTACGTGAAATTTTGGAAAACATATGACTTTTTATGTTTTCTCTAAAACATCCTTAAATAAAAAAATATAAATATAATACTGTACAAATATTTAATATATTTAAATAAATGTAAGTGTATGATGGTAGATTTACACCATTTCATTCCTCCTAAAAGCCCACGTGAACCCCACATGTGACAAGCCAAATCTTGTCCGTCAGTCACTGTCTCCATGACAACACAAATGACAACACAGTCCTGGTTGAAGCGTAGTAGAGATATGTAAAATAATTGCCATTTTTTTTGAACGGTTAAAGTTTAATAAAACAAACACAAATGACAAAGTGCTGGATTTCATGTGTTTTCTTAACTAAAAATGCTTTGCACTGGTTAGGGGGTACTTGGCTGAAAAAATGTTTTATAAGGGGTACTGTGTTGCAAAAAGGTTGAGAACCGCTGGTCTAAATAATAGGGCTATGACGATATGACGATATGACGATATGACGATGACGCTTTTGTCCCACTTCGATTCAGATTTTTTGGGTGCCGATTTTTTTTAAATTGCAATTCTCACAACTCTTTGATATTGCTGATTTTTGTAGTATGTATAAAACTTTTTATGCACATTCGCCAGACCATCATTCTGCTGCTATAACGCCCAAGAAAACAAGTAAAAAGATCAATAAAAACTATAAAAAAATGACAAAAATGTCATAATGGATTATTTTTATTTATTTGAAAAAAAATAAAAAAAATAAAAAAATAAAAATTATGAAGCAAAAAATCCAAATGTTCGATTTTTCAATTCAGTTTTTCCGTCGCTACTGAATACATATCCTTATATATCTGATACTTTAAATTACTAAAGTGCACATAATCTGTTGCAGGACTATTAAACTCTGTGGCAACAGCGTGTCGGCAAGTTCCACACAATGGTCCTTTAATTGAAACAGGGAAACAAGTGAAATGTGTAGGACAGTGGAAGTTGGATCGTCCTGATTTACGGTATAAAACTGCTGTTCATTTTGTATTAAACACCAGGAGAAAACATGGTACTGACATGATCCACGGGGAAGTACAAAGGTGTTGATAAAGGACCCAGATGAAGAAGAAAGACAGAGGGGCTAAAGCAAAGTGGCTTCTCAGGTTTTTGTTAACAAAATATTCTAAACTACGCATACAAACAATGATATGACAAGAGTCAGATTAAAAGCAAGAGTCTAAAAACACATGAAAAAGACTAAATGAGCAGCAGGTGAGTCAATCAGCTAAATAAACCAGGTGTGATCATCAGGCTGCTAATTGCTGAAGTTCTGTAATCATCCTGCGTTGGTTCATTAAGGAAAATTTGTAATAAATAAATAAAACTGCTTGTGAACTTCTCTTTTTCTTTTTTTACCAACATTTAATATTAGAATGATTGCTTTTTAAACCAAAGCCAGTGTAGGTAAAACCCAGTGGTGTCAGAATCATTTCTGACTTACCTGTTCATTTATAAATCCCTTAAAAACAACAACGAAGATGACCAAAGTGCTGCACAACAGAATGAAGTCTACTGACACAAAGGTCAAAGTATACATGTGCACTTCATCTGTTACCAGCGGACTACACAAGCAGCAAACCAGTCCATTCAGACCGCAGTAGAAATTCTAGATTTGCAGTATAAACCATGTACGATGACACCATAAAGCAAGTCAGCATGTCGCAGATGCTGGGATCGCATGAGAAAAAATTAGACGGATGCTCGAACTCAGATCAGGGATCGTCAGTGCTGGTACTTGATAAGCCAAAGTCCTGCAGGTTATAGATGTTTCCAGCTTCCATTAAATGTCTCTCCTTAACAGCCTGCTGTCAACTTCTGCCCAAACAAGGTGACCCATTAATGTGATTCAGGTGTGAGGCAGCAGGAAACATCCATGACCTGCAGGACAAGCAGCCCTCGAAGGCAGACAGACCTCGCTGCAGTAGATATCCAAATCTAAATTAAAAAGCTTGGAAATCTGAACCGCGCCTCTCGTGGTTACCTTTATGTTTGTTTTTGGATGCCCAGTGTTAATGTCAGAAAAGTACACAATCAGCCCTCCAGACGAACTTGAGCTGTGTCCCAATTCAGGGTCTGCATACTGCAAAGTGTTCTACGTAGTCTGCACACTTCGCAGTATGCAGACCGCCTAAGTTACAAAGTGTTCTACGTAGTCTGCACACTTCGCAGTATGCAGACCGCCTAAGTTACAAAGTGTTCTACGTAGTCTGCACACTTCGCAGTACGCAGACCGCCTAAGTTACAAAGTGTTCTACATAGTCTGCACACTTCGCAGTATGCAGACCGCCTAAGTTACAAAGTGTTCTACGTAGTCTGCACACTTCGCAGTACGCAGACCGCCTCAGTTACAAAGTGTTCTACGCAGTCTGCACACTTCGCAGTATGCAGACCGCCTAAGTTACAAAGTGTTCTACGTAGTCTGCACACTTCGCAGTACGCAGACCGCCTCAGTTACAAAGTGTTCTACGCAGTCTGCACACTTCGCAGTATGCAGACCGCCTAAGTTACAGTGTTCTACGTAGTCTGCACACTTCGCAGTATGCAGACCGCCTAAGTTACAAAGTGTTCTACGTAGTCTGCACACTTCGCAGTACGCAGACCGCCTAAGTTACAAAGTGTTCTACGTAGTCTGCACACTTCGCAGTATGCAGACCGCCTCAGTTACAGTGTTCTACGCAGTCTGCACACTTCGCAGTACGCAGACCGCCTCAGTTACAAAGTGTTCTACGTAGTCTGCACACTTCGCAGTATGCAGACCGCCTCAGTTACAGTGTTCTACGCAGTCTGCACACTTCGCAGTATGCAGACCGCCTAAGTTACAAAGTGTTCTACGTAGTCTGCACACTTCGCAGTATGCAGACCGCCTAAGTTACAAAGTGTTCTACGTAGTCTGCACACTTCGCAGTATGCAGACCGCCTAAGTTACAAAGTGTTCTACGCAGTCTGCACACTTCGCAGTACGCAGACCGCCTAAGTTACAAAGTGTTCTACGTAGTCTGCACACTTCGCAGTATGCAGACCGCCTAAGTTACAAAGTGTTCTACGCAGTCTGCACACTTCGCAGTATGCAGACCGCCTAAGTTACAAAGTGTTCTACGTAGTCTGCACACTTCGCAGTATGCAGACCGCCTCAGTTACAAAGTGTTCTACGTAGTCTGCACACTTCGCAGTACGCAGACCGCTTAAGTTACAAAGTGTTCTACGTAGTCTGCACACTTCGCAGTATGCAGACCGCCTAAGTTACAAAGTGTTCTACGTAGTCTGCACACTTCGCAGTACGCAGACCGCCTAAGTTACAAAGTGTTCTACGTAGTCTGCACACTTCGCAGTACGCAGACCGCCTAAGTTACAAAGTGTTCTACGTAGTCTGCACACTTCGCAGTATGCAGACCGCCTCAGTTACAAAGTGTTCTACGTAGTCTGCACACTTCGCAGTACGCAGACCGCTTAAGTTACAAAGTGTTCTACGTAGTCTGCACACTTCGCAGTATGCAGACCGCCTAAGTTACAAAGTGTTCTACGTAGTCTGCACACTTCGCAGTACGCAGACCGCCTAAGTTACAAAGTGTTCTACGTAGTCTGCACACTTCGCAGTACGCAGACCGCCTAAGTTACAAAGTGTTCTACGTAGTCTGCACACTTCGCAGTATGCAGACCGCCTCAGTTACAAAGTGTTCTACGTAGTCTGCACACTTCGCAGTATGCAGACCGCCTAAGTTACAAAGTGTTCTACGTAGTCTGCACACTTCGCAGTATGCAGACCGCCTCAGTTACAAAGTGTTCTACGTAGTCTGCACACTTCGCAGTATGCAGACCGCCTAAGTTACAAAGTGTTCTACGTAGTCTGCACACTTCGCAGTACGCAGACCGCCTAAGTTACAAAGTGTTCTACGTAGTCTGCACACTTCGCAGTACGCAGACCGCCTAAGTTACAGTGTTCTACGTAGTCTGCACACTTCGCAGTACGCAGACCGCCTAAGTTACAGTGTTCTACGTAGTCTGCACACTTCGCAGTATGCAGACCGCCTCAGTTACAGTGTTCTACGTAGTCTGCACACTTCGCAGTATGCAGACCGCCTAAGTTACAAAGTGTTCTACGCAGTCTGCACACTTCGCAGTATGCAGACTGCATAGGATACGAAGTCTTCTACGTAGTCTGCACACTTCGCAGTATGCAGACTGCATAGGATACGAAGTCTTCTACGTAGTCTGCACACTTCTGAGCCTGAGCTTACAGTTAGTGAAATGAGCCGCCTTACCTAGTGTATGAGAATAACACATAGTGCTCCACTCCTCTGTTGCCTAGCAACTACATATGCCAACTTGATCTAATTATTGATTAGTTATTTCACAAAAAACAAAAAAAACCACGAAAATATATTTTTAAATGACAGAAAACTGCACCAGTAATTTTAATTCTGTTTATTTTCATTTACCTTTGTGACTAAATTACAAACATGGAGGGAGCGGCCCAGACGAGCTCTGGCCTACAACTCATCCTGTCCAGCTGACATTAACTTCAGTGAAAATGAATCCTTGTTAGATGCATGCAATTAAATTCATTTATGGTTATTGGACACAATGCCGCTGTTGTCCCAGCTTGTCTGCTGAGCCAGATGTGTGTGTTTATATATGTATTTATATACAGAAAAAAAAAGGTCTTGCTGGTGTGGTACATTCGACGGCAAGCTGCTGCTAATTATTTTCATCAGCTGCGCAATGAATTTTGAGGCAAAAGAGCATCACTTGTACCCTTCGTTTTAAGCTCATCTGGAGCCAAACAAAGTAGGGTGGATTTGAAGGAGCCTTTGAATTGGGACAGCCCTTGGCGCGCCACAATGACATATGGGAATCTGCACTTCCAAGTGTGCAGACCCTGAATTGGGACACATGGTTAGATTATGTAAGGTAGTTGTTGTGAGCATGCAAACATAATTAAAGCAGTGATATTCTCAGTTTAGTTGATATAGTAAAGTTTAAAGCCTTGTTGACAACAAACCACTGGAAAGAATAAGATGGGGCCCCAATACATTTTAGCTCCCAACCCAATGTTTACCCAAAACGCCTCCAGACAGAGAGTTCAGCAGCACCTTATCAGGGAGACAGGTTAATGAGTAATATTTATTAGGGGATGTCTTTGGCTCTAATGGCCGTGGCATGCTTTTGGATCAAAGCCAGGCTGGTTTCAAAATCGCTAATGAATTAACACTCAAACCTTTCAGACTTAGACTTTCAAGTATGGACGCAGGGAGGGAAGGATGGATGGGAGATGGATGGATGTCCAAACAACTGCTTTATTGAGGGTCATGAACATTGTAGGCAGAGTCAACACTTGTGCTCCGAGGGCTGATGAAGGCAGCAGAGAATTATCGGGGACAATGGCTTTAACACCACTTCTCAGATAGCAGCAACATTCCAACCAGCAACTGAGTGACTGGTGGGAAATTAACTTTATACTGGATTATCTGGAGGACAAAACGCCAGTTAAGCAGGCAGATGATGTACCTAACTAGTACTGCTAAACTACTGCAGCCTTTTCAGATGAACAACATAGATCATGTTTAATTTTAGTTTCTCTTATAAACTGCTTTATTATGACTTATTGTGCTTATTTGAACAGTTCCAGTTGAATCCAATAAGAAGCATCGTTTTATTAGAAAACATCATCTTTTAATATTTGTAATTAATTATCATTTGCATTATTCATGCTGAGTTGACAAATTTGATTAGGACTTGTACACACGCAGCCAGGCTTTTGTAAAACTGAATATTCACACAACCTCGCTTTTCAAAAGCAAATCCATCCACACCTATCTGCATAACCATGTTGTTCAGCACATTTACACTGCTCAATAAAATTAGGGAACACTAAGGTAGCACTTCGTAGATCTGAATGAATGAAATATTTTTATTAAATACTTTGTTCTTTCCATAGTTGAATGTGCTGACAACAAAATCACACAAAAATTATCAATGAAAATGAAATGTATCAACCCATGGAGGTCTGGATTTGGAGTTATACTCAAAATGAAAGTGGAAAAAACACACAAATGATAAAAAAACTAAAGCAAATACACCTCAACTCGTCTCTGTCGGTGCATGGCTTTAATCTAAATCACACTGGCTCTGAACTATCAAAACCTTGAGGACCCCCTGTGCTCTTTAGGGGACCTGCATGGTGGTCCAGGTACCAAAGGTTGGATACCGCTGCATGAAAGCCTCCTCACCAGATCCCTTTCCATATCTCAACCACAAGCAATATCCCTCTTTAAATGTCCAGTGTAGCTGAAAGTACCAAACTTTCTTGATCTTCATAATCAAGTGAAATATATGCTGACCTTGTGATTAGCAGAATCCAAGATGAACTCAGCTCTGACACCGTTGTTCTCCGGACTCCGGTAGTCAAAAAGAGAGTTGGTAAGGTAAGTCATCCCTTTACTATTCAGGCTGTCCCCACAGCTGAAGAACATGGCATCCTGCAGAGAACACATCACAGATTAGGGGTTTCAAGAGCCACCATGTCCAGATCCAGACAAAAACAACACTACTACTGGAATAAAATAAAAAAGGAAGAAGACGAAGAAGAAACACTGCTTTAGATTTTATAATAATCCTAAAAGCTATTCCTGGAGATTTTAAATGATGTTTTTTTTTTTCTAAATTCAGTCCTTACCTCTTCACGTCGGTTCATATTCTCTTCAAAATCTCTAACTCCCATAATGCCTTTCAGGCAGAGTGCCCGACAGCCCACAAAGCCAATCTGACAATCAAAGAAGGGCTCCCCCATCATGAGTACCTGGAAAAACACGAAGGATTTAAATAGTTTCACTCTAAACTTGACAGGGAAAGGACGAAGTCTGCGAACCACTTAAAGGGTAGAAATATGGGTACTAGAGGCGTAGTGCATAAAGGGATCTGTAGCAATATCTTACAATTTATGGCATTTTTTGCAGGATTGCGTTCAGCAGTTCCTCAAAATTACTTGTCCTGCTGCAGCAGTGACTCATATCGTTAATCATTACAGTAAATCTGCATTTGCAAAAGAACATGTCGGCAGATGGGAAGTTCATAATTGAGGAGCAGAGAAGCTTTTCTAAATGTAGATCTGCTATTAAATCAAGATTAAATGTTGAAAGTGTGACATGTTTCATAAAAGGTTCAAGCTATTTAGCCTTACATGTCCTTTTGTGGGTGTACAGAACACTTCACTTGCAGGGTATTTTAATTCACATTTCACGCAGCATCCTTTTTTAAAAAAAAACAAATTGGCTTAAAGATGCATAGGTAACTTTTTGAGTTACCTATGCAAACGTGTTTTGAGCGTCAAAAACGCTCAAAACGCTGAACGCTCGACGCTGGTCACTAAACTGCCACTTTTGTGTCCGACGCCCAAAACGCTCCCAACGCTCCTGCCGCGAGCGGTAAACGCAGCAGAAAAGAGAGGAGGGAGGCGGCGCTTTCCTTCCGGTCAGTTTGAATGATGGCGGATTCAGTAGAGAGATGGCATGGTTTTATTTAATAAATAAAGCTGGAGGACGTTGTCGTAGGGCAGTGATAGTCAGTGTTAATGCAACAAGAGCCGCACTCAGCAGAGAGCCGCCCCCGCCGCCCCCAAACAAAGCGTTGCTAGGCAACGTATCCTGCTACGTTGCCAAATCAGTAACATTCAGCTTTTTAGCAATGAATGGTCTTCCTAAATATTGCACGGAGTAATGGCGTCTCAGCCCTGTGTCTGGGTTCACCACAGGGATCCTCCAGGAGCTGCGAGCTGATCGCTCTGATTGGTTGACGCCCCGCGTCGAGCGGCAAAAGCTCAGCTTTGTCCATCTCTGGCTTTTGACGCGCGTTTCGCCGACGCCCAAAACGCGACGCGAGAAAGCTTGACGCCCCCTTGCCGTGCCTCCCCATAGACTTTACATGGAAACCTGCCGCTCTCGATGCTCAAAACGTGTTTGGTCTGAACACACTGTAAAACTCCGCCTCCCAAACTTGTTCGATGACACAGTGGCATCTATCATGTGCATTTCTAGAGCTGCTTTCTAGAGCAGCTTCCCGAGGCTAAGAAACTGACACTATACAACTTTTACATCCGGGACATTTTGCTTTGCAGTTAAATAAAGAACAGGTCAGGTGGGATATTAGCAAAATTAGCCGTCGTTAGGGGGCGCGTGGCAGGAAAATGGCAAAAATTCTGTAGCATGTCTTTAAATACTGCTGTGTTTTGTTAAAGGAGAGAATTGCTGATCAGCCACAAGAATGAGACGGTCGGCTTCAAACTTATTTCCTCAGCAAAGAGGAAGCCACTGAGATCCAGTAAAGCCACAGCAGTAGAGCAGCAGACAGATGTAAAACCATGATAGATCATGACAGCATAACCTGTCAGGTAGACAGATCACCATGATCACCAACGATATGGTCTATTGGTGCTGCTGGACTCATTTCATTGTGACAGTAGGAGCAGGCAGCCAGTCTATGTTCTGACTAGTATTCTTGTTTAGTGGTAGGAATCCAGGAGTCTCTTGAACCACCTAGGAAGGTGTACACTACCGGTGAAAAGTTTGGACATCATTTCTCCGTTGGCTTTAATGGGAAAGTGTGTCCAAACTTTTGACTGGCTGCGTAGCTCCCATGCTTTTGGCCAACCCAGCAGATAGCTTTTAGGAGAATCAAATAAAACTTTATATTTAACCACACAAACATTGCACGGCCTACTTCTCCTGCTCAACTAGCCTTTCAACACTCCCACATTTGGTTTAGGTTCCAATAGCTCTCCCTCTCCCTTCCAGAAAAAGCATAAATTATAGAAATTGGAAATCTCTGGATATTCACATCTGGTAGAAACCCTAAAGCAGAAAAGAAACTCTCCTTTTCTGAACAGGTAATCAGAGAAAAAGTGCTTTGGGAGGGGGATGCAGAAATGATCAGACTTGGATTCGACTCAGACAGCACTGAATGTATAACAGACTGAAAATTAGGGATCTGGCAAATCTTTTAAACTCTACAAAAGGAATTAAGAGAACCCTCCATTTAACAATGAAGCAATGGATAATAACAGTAATAATGATCAAAAGGGAAGACGGAGATGTTTGTTGCTCTGCTTAAGCCATGACGAGGAACAAGGCTGCTTGGAGGTGAACTGAAGGTCTCGTACGTGTGCTAAAGTCAGCCCATGATATTAACCAGCTAATTGCTGGGAGCTAATATTTACTTTGGTTATCAGTGGTTGCATTTGCCACCATTAACTGCCGTTTACAAGTGATGAACCGGGAAAAAAAACTTCAATTCTATGTCAGGATAAATATAACTTGTTTACCACAAAACTCTCTTGCACATTCCTCTGTTAGCTGTTGGTTACATAAACTAAATAGTTATTAATCGTCTTGTAGATTGCCATTATTATATGCAACACTTATTTTTCATTAAAGGTAATGAAATTAATCTTAAAGTGGTAAAGGTTAATCCATAATCCAAGAAGTGTTTATGTCCCAGAACAATGATCACAGACAACCTGACCAATGTTAAAGTCTTACCTCAATAGTGATTCCTTCTTGTTCCAGACACAAGACCTCTCTGGACTTCACCTTCTGAGGACTGTAGTAGCTGCTTTCTGACTGCGTTTCTGTTAGCTGGGACAAATCAGAAGGAAATATTTCGTTTACTGACAGGTGTTTGTATTAAAATTCATCTTAATATCAGTGGAAGATGGTCGTGTGTTGGCGACATCAACGTGAGGACACTGCCATACAGTGTTGGTGCAGGAATCTTCTGGTGGCTCTCTGGCTTCCAGTCTACACAGACTGGGAAGGAGTGGATAAAAAGCCATGCTGGGAAGGCTTGCTCGCTCTGGAGTCTTCACATCCAGATTACTGCTATAAACCATAAACTCATTTCTGACAGTAAAGCCAGCGAAGTAAGTAGAGAATAAAAGTGATTTTAATGAGAAAAAACCCAGAAAAAAGGAGTAAGGGTTTTAAAATCTTGTTGTACTCTTCTTGTTTCTCTTTCGGCATGTCCGCTCTGAAGGAGTCACCATAGCAAATCATGGCAGAGGTGGAGTGGCACATGTTTTACTCCAGATGCTCTTCCTGACGCAACCCTCTGCATTTATCTGGCTTGAGACCGGCCGTCAGAGAACAATCGTGTCGTCCTTTAGGCTGCAGCAGCGTAGGGGTGTCTTGTACCCTTGTCAGGTCACAAGGTCACCATCTGAGCCACTGCCACCCCCATAAGGCCCTGCTTATCTAAAAATATATATGATTAAATATTTAATATTTATTAAAAAGTGAAGAAAACCTGATAAATGATAAAGATGCTGATAGAGTCTGATTGAAAACAGAAGGGAAGGACAGTAATGTCTCTGACACTTCAGTAATCTAATGTCATAAAACTAGATCATAGAAACCATGAACCTTATTTCTCATCATGTGTGCAAAGTTATTTTCTTAGATTGAAGGCTAAACACCAGCCGTGTGACTGTCTGATCCTTTTCAGTTTCAACCATGGACTCTTGGCAAAGCTATCCAACAAACAGACACGCCTCTGTGATTCTAAGGGAGCTTACCCAAACAAAAATGAGAACAAGAATAAATCCATCAATTAATCAAGTGGCAAATGCCAGCATTCAAGTGACTGTTCAGTAGCTATCTACAGTAACTGAGAAAAAAACGAGAGAATTTACTTATTCAAGCTTTAATTCTGGAAAAGAAACATACAAACAGGCTAAACACCTTGCAGAAACTAGCTAGCAAACTGAGGGGGGAGGACGATGCAGAATGCAAGGCTTCTGAGGTTGCTTTAAAATCTGGGTGGGGGGCAGCATGCACAGGCCCCAACCCTTTCAGCTTTAACACAGGAAGCAGGTGCAGAGCAAGTAGCAGCTGTGGCTTATTATTGTGATGGAGCAGACTTTCACCCTCACTCCCTTCCCCTCTTCGGATCCTGAGAGTTTAATAACGTGCAGGGACCGTTCCACCCTGAACTGTCAATCTCTCTGCAAAATGGTGAATAAGGATGTTAAATATTTACCCTGCTGTGACTAAGCAAGCGCAAAGAAGCTGAAAAACTACAGATAATACAGGTAAGCTGTAAGAATGTGATTAAAACATAAATCTGAAATAACAGAGATAAACTCTAACGTAGACACTCATACATAGCTGCTGCTGTCATGACCATCACTTCTACATTCCTGTAATTACACCTCAGATCCAGATCATAAAGCACAAGATTTTGACTGAAGCGAATCTACACAGAAAAAAAATCTATCAGTCGATAAAAGGTGAAAAAGATCGTGTATGAGTCAAACTCTGCAAGAATGAATACAAATTTCAAACACGACGAAACATTGTGTTTGGAAAAAAAATTGCCATTAAATGCAGTCAAAGTTTGGCAGCTGTGGAGACCAAATTGTCAGCGATGAACTGCGGATTATTCATGTAAAAGTCAATAAATCAGATCGCATATTCCTTTGATCAGGGCGCTCTGGGGAGGAGTGTGTCAGCAATCTAAAAATAAGTCTTTGATTTCACATCCGTGTCAAATTCAGGTTGAGTCAGGGGCTGTTCAAAGACATGAAATTCCTTCAAACTAAATACTTCCTTGTAGGAAAGAGACTAGAACGTTTAAAAAACCATCCTTTCAGCTGTCTGCAATTA
Organism: Telmatherina bonti; assembly: GCF_933228915.1. Taxonomy (NCBI): domain Eukaryota; kingdom Metazoa; phylum Chordata; class Actinopteri; order Atheriniformes; family Telmatherinidae; genus Telmatherina; species Telmatherina bonti. The sequence continues at coordinate 34,366,094 of NC_136623.1, read as the reverse complement.
CTCCAGAACAGAGGCAATTAATTGATTAAAAGAACTCAAACAATACAGGAACAGTTTAAACATTATTAGAAAAACACTAAAGTTTATGTGACCTGAGTCAAAGACATGTGCGCTCTTTCTCACACACATGCATGCTCAAGCAGTACCTGGGGCGTGTGTGGAATAACACGCATAAAACAGACAAACATGCCCCACCGGTAACGTGATATGTAGAGCCTGAATCTGAGGGGAAACGATGAATTCCAAGTATTCTGAGTGAGCTGGCCGGATTAAAGTTTGGGATCTATTTCTGAATAGTGTTCATGCCATGTATAATGTTTAAAACATTAATGTGACCCGAGACGCCAGTTAGTGGTTAAAGTACCCTCCATTATACCGCACACAGAGACGGGGAGACTTGAAACTTCCTGAGGACAAAGCTGTTGGACTCCAAATGAAAATGACCATGAAACGCAAATATTCAGGTTTGGCGTGGGCACTGGGGTGAATAGACTAGAACGTAGCCAGGAGGAAAACTCTTAACTAGGGAGGCTGTGACTTCGGTTATCCAAACGCCGAAAGGTCAGCCCGGTCCTTCTGGCGAGACACGGATTCTAACATCGGTTACGGTTACACATGTTTTTTAATTATTCCAAATTAAACTATTCCAAATGAAAGTATTCTCCTTCAGGATTCACATGGAAATAGTAATTCTAAATTGAGGTTCACATGGAAAACATGTTTAATCACCTGATTCCGCTTCCCACCTGGGGGGTGTGAAGGGTTCTGATTGGACAGAGGGTGGACGTGACGTACTTACGTCTACCACAAAGAAACAAACTCCACTTTCTGCTTCTATTCTTTTAGGTTATACCGTATAAAAACACTTAATAAGAACCGTTTTCGATTAAATTTTTATTCTAATTTTCAACAGCGGCTCGAGACGAGCATTTTCCTTCAGGCAGAATAAGTGTGTCACCATGGCAGGACAAGTTAACGAACATGAGCAGAACGACCGGAATTAACTCAGACGGGAATTAATGTTTACATGACAGAGGAATTAATCAGACTTAAAATGGGAATAAACCAGCCACTTAGTGGCCTCTGTGTGGAGTTTGCATGTTCTCCCCGTGTATACGTGGGTTCCTCCAGGTCCTCCGGCTTCCTCCCACCATCCAAAGACATGCATGTTAAGTTAACTGGTTACTCTAAATTGCCCCTAGGAATGAGTGTGAGAAGTTCTTTGTCTCTGTGTGGCCCTGTGATGGACTGGCGAGCTGTCCAGGGTGTACCCTGCCACAGACTGCTGGGATGTGACCCTTCATCGGACTAAGCGGTTAGGATGATGAATGAATGAAAACTCTCACATAAACGTAGCCAATGCTGATGGGATCATCACTGTAAAAATGTGTAAATGAGACTATCTGCCGTAACATTCTCATGTCATATTGCATCGCTGTGACTTTTTAAAGTCTTGAGCAAAACAAAAACAATTTTTTGTCTCACTTATAAAACATTTCATCTTTTATATCTCATCCAGTGACATTTAAATCAAAGCAGAGGGGTTTTGTTAAAAAGTCATTAATTTACCTTGAATGTAACGGAAGCTTTAGTGCAGTAGAAACCGATGGAAACGATGGGGTCTTTGGCTGCATGTTGCTGGGGGCTGCTGGGAAGTCCTCCCATCTCTCTCTGCTCATAGAGGCCTTCCTCCCCTTCTTCTTCTGTGCCTACGATGGCTGGCACAAAAGACCAAGCCCAGGACACCCAACCCTGGTCAGCCTCTTCAGGACTCCCAGTCTGCATGTAGAAGTCCTGGCTGGAGAACTGGCCAGATCCACACCTCTCCAATCTGACGTCCATCCCTGATGAAGAAAAAACACTCAAGACGATGGTTTCGGAAGAGGAAGGAAATGGTGGCTAACATCTACTTTGGCTCGTCAGGTTTAATGAAGATTTGCAATGAAGACTGGAAGAAGAAGAAATAAAGGCTTACAAATTCAACTTTATATCAAAGCTCCGAGTTAGTTTTACTCAAGCTAACGAATGAATTTAAACATGCAGGCTCTTAGAACAATCCAGTCATACAAAGAGACAACTGTTAATAATGAAGGTGTCTCAGCCTGTGGCAGCACACTGAACTAGTCCATTCCTCCAGGGCAGTTTAATGCAAGCAAGTTGTTTCAGCTGTCTAGCAAAGACAAAAACAGACCAGATTGAGGCACTTTCACAGTAGTTGCCGCCAGTTCTCCAACTTGCAGGTGTGTAAGCCTTTGTCTGCTGCATGAACTCACTACTGCGTGAACTGTCTTTCGGAAGGGGAAGTCCATTTCAGCTGATGCCAGATAGCAGAGCCTGTCAGCCAGCATCCTGACAGAGAAGAGCCTGAACTGGGCCTGGAGGTCAGGGCTGCTCACTCCGGACCAACAGCTGGCTGGCTCGTGTATTTTGTCAAAGGTTGTGAGTAAAAACTATAATGCTCAAAGTTTCATTAGTGACTGTAGCGTTGACTCATATATAGTGGGATGATCTTTGGGGTCAACACACTGTGAGTAGGTGGGTACGCTAGAAAAGACAAGCAAAATTGTTCCCCTCACCCTTTCTTCAGAAAATCATCTGGAGGTTTACAGGATCCCAAAACCACTATGCACCCCTCTGGTCCATACACTGACCCCTGAACTGGTCTGATCATGTCTGTTTCCATGCACGTTGGGGTAAAGGAAACTGATGTCAATACACAAGAATGTGTAATCCCATTCCTCACTGCCTCATGTCCTTTTTGAGAAAACAATATTGTCTGTGAAGTCATGGTTTAGGAATTCCAGAGGCTAAGGCAGTGAAAAAATTATGACATATTTTAATTAAATCTTTCACTTTGGGAATTGGCAGTTGGAAATCCCATGCTATGGCTTTTTATCTCCCCCTGTCCAATTCTCTTACTTCTACTTGTTTCCTTTTTGTTTGTGGCTTATTAAGGCTTTGAGGTGTCAGGTCAGTGAGTTAATCTCTTTCACTTCACACCCTTGCCTGATGAAGCATAAGTCTGAAATAGAGGGTAATCAAAATAAAACCTAAATTACTAATTAAATGATCAAAACAGACTGGACAGAGTGACTTAAGAAGACCTTGAAGTATTAACCGAAAAAAAAGGAAGTGAAAAGTTCCCATAGAGTAACGAGGGGCTGGCAAAATGTATGCCGCTATGGAGTTAAGAAATATGGCCACACAGGTGGGAAACAAAACTATCCTATTAACTGCTTCACCACAAGAGCAATCAAGGTCTGCCTGGCCCTTTTGGATACAATTAAACATGCACATGTCTAAGTCTGTGTTTGACATGGACCTTAAGCCCCATATCATACAATTTGCTGTGGTTATAGTCTGTATCCCTGAGAGCAAAGTCTTTAAGCGAAAGGGCATGTCTAATATAATGAGGGGTGAATAGCTGAGTGACAGTGGGAGGGGTGAGAGAAGCCATTGCCATCACAGGCCAGTAGATGTCCCTGCATGTTTATAGAGGGAGAAAAGGCCAGTTTACCTGGCTGTGGGGCAAAAGCTACTCTCATCCTGCTGAAAGGTTATGTTTATTCCCCCGTTAGTAATATGTTCATTTGCATGTGCAAAAAACTAAGGCTAAGACAGCATGCGCACAGTTCCACATCCATACACTCTTCTTCACGCATCGTCCATTCCTCAGTAACAACCTACTCGGCTCGTAATAGTTAGGGATGTTCAACTTTCACGTGAAATTTACAAAAAAGTATGATGTCATGATTTTAGGATGTTAAGATAGAATGAAATTCAATAAAATTTTATCAAACAATTTTTAAAAAAAGATAATATTTATATTGCAATGTTGTAAAACATGTTTTGCAAACATTTAAAAATGGTTATAATTTAAAATCCAATTTTAATAAATTTTTACTCTTTATTATCTATGTATTTTTTCAATATTGATTTTTTTATTAAATAGATATTAAAACAAATTATTTTATTTGATTTAATTTTAAATTAAACCCTAGCAATTTTACATGATTATTCTTTCATCTCAGATAATTTATTAAGACAAAAACCAACAATGATGCTTGATAAACCACAACATAACATGTCAATGTCTTAATAACCTGTAATGTATTAAGTGCCATCTTGGTGATGTATCAAAATGCGATTTTTTTTTCTTTTATGTATCGAAATGTGATTTTTTTTTTTTCTTTTTTGTATCAAAATGTGATTTTTTTTTTTTTCTTTTTTGATGGTTTATCAACTTGTTAGAGATGTATGTTCTGCAATAAATGCACATTTAAATGTTTACAGAATGTTAAATTAGTATCAGCAAAAGGTTATGGTCCTTTTAAGGTTCATTCTATTATACAAAAAGTCAAATATCCTAAACTTTTTGTGAGTAGTCTGTGTGTCAATTCATCACTTCCTTTGTCTTTGCTCCACATACAAACCTTTTAAATATAGAAAGTTAATTAATAATAAATAGCCTAGTTAAAGTGGAACTATTATGTGCATTTCAGGCTAATTTATTTTTATTTCTGAGACCAGAAGGGCTGGGATTGATCGAGTTATTGCCACAAATTGCTTTATTTACTTCAGACCGACCCTCTCCGTAGGCTGTCAGATCAGCCTGTGGGGGAAACGAGTGGATTGAGACTCTTCCGCATTAAGCCCCGCCTCCCGCCACTGCACTACATCAGGAGCGCCCACCGCACCTGCTTTCGCCGTCATTGTAACATCTCATAAACAGAAGGATTAGGCTAATATGAACTCAATAAAAAAAAAAAAAAATACAATGTCAACACATAGCATACAGCCCTACATGTTGGAACCTGAATCAGACCCTGAAAACGAAGTGGAAAACAGCAACCCACAGCAACGAATGCAGCAGGATGTCTCTCTTTGGTAAACTCACCAGCCATCGTTGGAAATAACTTTATCCCACGTTTTCCACCCGCCTGATGTATTTGTACATGCCCTTGTTAACCAGTAGAAGGTAACCAATCACCGAACCTTATCCCCCGGGACGTCACAAGGATTTCCAAGTAGAAAAAACTCTCTAAAACGACACGTTTTCGTTGCCATGGAAACCGAACGGAGAGTGTGCTGGAACTCAAACTCAAACATGCGTTTAGGTGATAAAAAACAGTGTCGTGCACATGTCTGATGAGGATTCAACACTGTAACACTGTAGAAAGCTCAGAAAACTCCAAATACCATAATAGCACCCCTTTAAGGAAAACCATCAGATGGCTCGGTATATCGACTTTGATCCAGTCCCCCATCCTGAGCTGCACGAGGCGACAGTGGAAAGATAAAAAAACACTATTTTAACAGGAAGGAAGAACCTCCAGCAGAACCAGACTCAGGGAGGGCAGCCATCTGCTTGGAGTGGTTAGGGTGGAGAGTAATTATGGCAAGAGAATATAAAATAAAGAAAAAAGAGAAGTCACTGAGGTAACTTAAACCAAACCGGCCTGAAAGGCTTAGTTTCACTTCATGTTCTGTATCATGAGCTAGTACCTGGATATTACCATACTGGCTGCTTTAAACACAGACCATGGAAAAGACATTTTAGAAAGACGAGAGGACATGATCTGAGGAAGACAGGAAAAGACAGAAAAAGGAACTGAGCAAGAGATGAGAGTCGACATCAGACTGACTTTTACTGACTGGAGAGATCTCAGATAAGAGACAGGGTGTGAGATGCATGCGGAATTAGCTGTAGTTAGGAGGCATCTTAATGAGAAAAGAAAAAAGGCGAAGCTCTCAATTTACCAGTCGATCTACGTTCCTACCCTCACCTATGGTCATGAGCTGTGGGTCATGACCGAAAGAACGAGATCTCATGTACAGGCAGCTGAAACGAGTTTCCTCCGCAGGGTGGCCGTGCTCTCTCTTAGAGACAGGGTGAGGAGCTCGGTCATCCGGGAGGAGATCAGAGTAGAGCCGCTGCTCCTCCACATCGAGAGGAACCAGTTGAGGTGGCTAGGGCATCTGGTCAAGATGCCTCCTGGACATCTCCCTGGTGAGGCCTCCGGGCACACAACACACTGGAGGGATTATATCTCTCGGCTGACATGGGAACACCTTGAGTTCCCCCCCACAGAGTTGGCAAATGTGGCTGGGGAGAGGGAAGTCTGTGCTTCCTGGCTTAGGCTGCTGCCCCCGCCATCCGACCCCGGAAAAGCAGCAGAAAATGGATGGATGAATTCGTTAGAATATTCGCCATAGTTCAGTAATGCTTATATAAAACTTATCATTTTTTGAGCAAATAAAAACCTTTCAAAGAAAACAAAGAAGAGGGATGAATCTCTTGGCTTGTCCTGTCAATTACTGGCTTTGGCCTGATGTATACATATCATTATAATGAAATTAATGCCCCACTTGGGTTTAAAAAAAAAATAGAAAGTCTTTAAAGTGCTTTAGTTCTGAATGTGATGAAAGAGATTAATATGAATTACAAGGCAGTGGAGGCCTTTAGCCTCTGATTGGTGAGTGATGGTCCACTCCATTTTATAGGCATCTAGGAAAGGAAAAGAAAAGCCCTCCATTGAACAAAAAATTTACCACAATCTAAAACACTGTGCACAAATATATAACTGGACTTTATATTCGTTAATAATTTAACTAAAGCGTGTCATATTAATGCTCACGGACACTGTGTACAAAGAAATGTATGCAAGAACACAAACATATGTCTGGTTCGTGAACAAACACACACACATACATACACAGCCACACTTTAGCAACCACAGTCCCCAGTTCATAATTCTTCACATACTTGTTGAAACCATCCAGCTTTAACTGTGGTGACTAACTGGTCTACTCAGATATGCAAGTCACCAGTGTTTCCAACCGCTTCAGTGTCTCGCCGACTTCCCTGGATTTCAAGCTGCAGGAAAACCAGCTGTATCATCCTGGCAAGGTTACTTTGTTTACTGATACAAAAACATCTCCCATTCTCCATCTACTTAAGTTATTTATACATAGACTGCTGGCTCTTAAAACAGTCAAACTAATAACATGCAGCCATACTGAATCATAGTCACCTACATAAGAGTTTTTTTTTTACAGCAATAACTGTACCACAAAAAACATCAACATTTTTCCTGAAAAAGCTCTGGAAAACTACTTTACACAGTTATGAGGTGAAAGATTATCTATAAAACACACAGTACATCACTGCTAAGTAAGTTGGAATGGTGTACAAAATGTAAACAGGAAGCAGAAATTTGAAAATCTAAAGAAAACATAACTTTTTTGCAATTTTATCAAAGATAAATATGCATAAAACATCGAAATAAAACCTTTTAAAGTTTTATGTAAAATATTAGCTCATCTTGAATCTGAGAGCAGCGACATATTCTTTTAGAAAGACGAAATAAAAGCAGAGAAAGACTTGACAAGTAAAGCGTATTATAAGGAAACTGTTTGAGAAGCATGTTGGAAGTAATTTGATTATTGACAAATTAATAACATGATTTAATATCAAGAGAGCAACTTAAAGCAGCAAAGTCTGAGAAGTAAAGCAGGAATCTGCAGAAATCTTTGTCCAAAAACTATTAAGGGATTTTACAAAAAATGTTCCTGATCATAAAAATGCCAACTTTTAATTAATCATCAATAGACATTTATGTGCTGAAGAGACACATTCAAAACACTGAATTCACTGCATGGACTAAAAAAAACACTTCCAGAAATCTTAAACCTGCTACAAACTCCACGAGAGGCAAGAACTTTTTGTTCTTGAGGCCCTGAGAAGAAAATAATGCCATTTTGTTTCCGCAGACAAGGTTGAAGACAGTTCTCCACACTCAAGCTGGATGCAGTTTTTTTCTTGTGCGGCTCTGAGAAGTATTGTCAGACTTCGGGATCCACCGATCGACTTTTTAGGAGTTCCGATCCGATACTGATATCTGAAATTTGAATATCTGCCGATACAGATATTTGCCGATACCAGATCTGTTTATGTGAACATTTTTATAGTTATTACTGCTGTTATAACTGTGTAAGATTTCATTAGGTTGAAATAAATTACCCATCCTTTCTGAAGTTACCTCACCAATACAGATATATTAACATTACAGATCTAACAAGTTAAATAAGTTGATTTGGCACATTTTACCTAAATACAACTATAAATGTGTGGTTTTAAAACAAAGATCTCACTTTTAGTGTAACAAAAAATGTGACATTTTAATATTCAAGGCATTTATTTCTTTTAAAACATGTCCGAAACATGTCATCACACACATCTGCGCTAGCTTAACTAGTGTGGTATCAGTTGTGGTATCGGTACACTTATATTATTACCAAGTACAAGTACACATGCTTGGTACTGAGCCGATACCAATACTGGTATCGGCTCATCCCTAGTGTGACGGGTCAGACATCGGAAATGACCGTGATTTCCACAAAAACGCATGAAGTGGAAAGATGTCGTTTACACATTTTTGCTGACGCAGGTAAAACAGATTGTTTTAATGAAACAGCTGATCGATGTGAAAAAGTACGAACATTTTTACAACATGTGGCATTAAAACACACGGACCGCGTGCACAACCCACCGTGCCGCGGACAAAGTTTCTCGCTAAATATGAAATAGTAGGGTTCAATGCGCATGAAAGCAGACATCACTGCCCGTATTGATCCCTCCCCACTGCTTCTTATGGACGATGAATGGACCAGATGCAAAAGATATTTTTTTGTGCAAGAGCAACAACAAAATTCTTGCTATTCGTAAAGGATGTAACAAGCTTTAGTCTGAACACAGTTCACCGTGCCATCCACTAATCCAGGTCCAGGTTAAACCAGAGAGGAGGCCATCTGCGATCCATAAACTTCCTTCATCTTCTCTGAACCAAAGCCGATTTAACATGAACTGAGTCAAAGTGGAATAGAAAACTTTTGTGGTCTGATGAATGAAATATGTGTAATTCCTTTTGGGAATCTTGGATACTGCATCTTTTTATCGACAAAGTCAAACCTTTACCAGTATTCTGCAGAACAGCCTGAATCTCTTATGGTTGTGTGCTTTAGTGTGGGGGATTGGATCGAAGTCATGACTCGATGCAATCAGTTGCTTTCTATTATAGGATATGTATGAATTGGCTCGAAATGATGTGTATGTTGATTTGTGTATGTAAAGTGCCCTGTGGCAACATTGTTGTGCAGTGGCTTATTACAAATAAAGTTGAATTGAATTTAGTGTCCATGAAAATGGCAGCTTTAGAAGCACAATTCCAGCTAAAAGTATGTACAAATTTTAGAGCAACATGATGCAATCTAGAAACTGTCTTTCTCAGGAAAACTTTGAATATTTCACTTTTTTTTGTCTTGTCCAGCATTTAAGCTATCAGAATGATTATCTGGATGCTCTGTTCTGATGAGCACATTTACTTTGCCAAGGGGAGCTTAATAAATATTATGCTTCCTTTGGTTATTCTGGATTCTTATTTTATTTTTCTTGTTTATTTTGCAAAATGATTTGTATTACAGAGTTTGTACTGCTGGACCGGACTGGACCGGAGAGGATAGAAGAGGGACAGAAAGAGAACGGAAAAGAAGAGAAAACAGAGAAAACACCTCATATAGAGAGACAGAGAGAGAAAAACATACATATGCATATACATACACATACATGCATACACACCCGCCTATACATACACACATATATACATACACATTAGATTCATGTTCCCTCTGCAGGAGGACAAAACCATCAACTGTCAGGAGAACCAAAAACTAACAAGCTAAATCAGAAACATTGAAAGAAAACTAGTTGTTAGTAAATAAACCTGCAGGACGTCTCGGTGACCGTGTCACATGCAGAACATGCAAAGTGGACCCTGTTCGGAGAAGAGTGAACTTTGCATATTTCAACAACACAATGCTAAACCATACACTGGATCTATTTCATGAAGAGTCCCCGTGCTCTGAAGTTTTCACTAACTGAAAACATTTGGTCGATCATGACACAGAAAATACAACAAAAAAAAAAAAAACTGGATTGTTGAGTAGCTTGAATCTTATATCAAAAAATAATGAGACAGCATTCCTCCTCTGCTCCTAGATGTTTATGGACTGCTGTTAGATACAGCATACCATGGGAGCTTGAGTCCAAACGTCTAGTCTGACATGTTTTCATTAAAAAAAAAAAACAAAAAAAAAAAACCCAAACATTTCTCTTTCAAAATGTGATGTTTTCTATGTTAAAACTGCATTCTGTGTAGTTTCATTTAAGTTCAACACAGAAAATCAATGTTTGGGAATAAGACGGTATACAAAACACACAGTATATAAAGACGCTCATTTAATAAATACAGAACTACGCTGAGAATTCGTTCTGTCCAGTAAAATCCACATTATAAGCCAACACACACTGGAAGAACAAGGAAAGGACAGCGAGGCGAGGAACATGGGATATCCAGACAGGGTTTACCTGACAGGCAAAGTGAATGTAATGAAGTGCAGCATGTAATACAGATATCATGTCTGATGAGTAATGTCACAGCGATCGTTTCCTAATAATTACAGCCAACTTACATCACCATGTATGCTGGCCAGTCACTATACAGTACACATTATACACGTACAAGGTTCAGAAACTATCAATGATAAAAGCAGCGTGACCTTTCCAGGAGTTTCTTCTCATTAAAAATAATCTATTTGAGATATAATTCTAATTTCTCTTTATGAAAAGTTCAGTTTTTTTCCTTAAATTGCATGGATTGAAACCCACAAACAGTTCACGAACAAGCTCGGACCCCTCCCAATACACACACACACACACACACACACACACCCCCAATGGCCTACTACTGTGCATATACGCACAACTGCACCCAGCCGCCCCCCCCCTTCAGCTTCTTTACTCTGTCAATTACTTCCAGCATAACAAGGTCTGGGGGCGCTCAGGTTCCAAGAGCTGGTCCTCTCTTGTATATTTTTGTGATGGGATACTAATTCATTCTCAGAGGTTCTGCATAGCACTAGCATGACACAGACTCTTACATCTGGCATTGGACACCGAACTGGAAACGCCGCCAACTTGCAGTGAAAGTTTCAAGCCAAGAGGCAGGGAGCAAGTTAGAGAGAGCTGCTTGCTTCCCTCTCTACCCACCACTTCTGTCCTCCATAATTTGCTCCTTGTGCTACAGAGGCTTATTTAGCACAGCAGGACCAGTGGCTTGATCTGTTGTATTTGGCAAGAACAAGGATGGGCACTTGTGGAAGAGACACAATGGACACTTAGGTAATGGAGTGGGATTTATAAGGAGGTAAATGCACTTATTAAAAGTATAAAGATTATTTCTACAAAATTTAGTGGGTATTTAAGGGCTTATGTGGAAATCTCTGCTTCATATTTCAAATACTGTATCTGCAGTGAGTGTACAGTACGTTTACATACAAGGGCTGTCGCAATCCAATCTGAGGAATCATATCAGAGTCTTCCGTTGTTTTACGTCAGCTGCAGCAGCGCTAAGTGGTGGGTAGAGAGGGAAGCAAGCAGCTTTTGCCTTCTCTGGCCCTTCTACACGGCACATGATGCAAAAGGATTGGAAATGAACAGAACTTATTTCATTGAATAACTTTAAATCCAGATTGAAAGCATCTGAGACAGTCTTCTTAATCTGTATCTGTTTTTTTTTTATTTATTTGTAAGTCATTGTAATTGTGATGTTGCTGTAATTCATACTTTTTGCTGCCGCTTGGCTAGGACTCCCTTTAAAAAGAGGTCTTTAATCTCAACGGGACTTTCCTGATGAAATAAACAAAATAAATAAAATTTTAAAAAGCTGGGTTAAAGGGTTGTGTCAGGAACTCCTTAACTTTTCTGAGAGCTGGAAAAATTACAAAACGGAAAACAAGACAAGTCCCACAGTACTTATAAGTACTTATAAGTACTCAGAGTCGCACCTGCAGCAGACAGCAGAAAAAGTCCAGGAAGTGTGGAGAAACCGATAGAATTGACGCGCTACTTAACAACTGTTCAAGACAGAGGAGAAACAAGTCAAATTTCATAAACGTATTGGGGTTTTTTTGTATGGAAGAAAAATAACTATACTAAAGTAAATAAGGTCAAAATAAATAATTGTAAAAGTCGACTATATATAATGTTTGAGTTGCCTGAAATGGTGAAATTTTCTCCTGTCCAGTTGGCGAGCCAGTCAGTCCTGAACAGAGCACTTTAACTATTGTTAATCCACCTTTAAAAAAAACCCAGAAATATCACTTTAAAAGAAATATTTACTCATAAATTTTAACAATGTTATCTGAGCCATCCTTTTAGTTCTGCTGCTATACGCCTAAGCTGGTTGGAGGGACCCCCCACGACAAAGAACATTTCTCCACGAGCTTTTCTCTTAACTTTCCGTGTATGTAATGTATATGTTCTGACTGTTGTCAATAAGTCTGCCTTTCTATATCAAGCTTGTTTAACATGCTCAAAAAGAAAAGTTACACCTCTTTACTTTCCTTCACAGAGACATTAAAAGTGCTCTGACATTAGTTCACACTGTAAGGAATAGAGACACCAGTAGTCGTTACCCTGTGAATGACATGGACATGGACATACATGTGTGATGAGCCATATAACATACGACACTACTCACCAGGTGAACTTGCTCCTCCCTCTCTAATAATGCCCTCGTCCCCCTCGCCGTCTTTGTGTCCTCCTATCTCCCCGTAGTAGAGGGCAATAATCAGCTCCAAAATCCGGATAAACAAGGGCAGCTGCTGATCCGTTATGGACAACTTAAGGCTCTCCACCATGGTGTGGATCTGAGAAAACATACACAAGGATAGTGCAACTTTATTATATTTTGTCATTTCGGCGCCATTTCAAAATGTTTAACATGCTGCAAGTCTAAAATTTCTGGTGTGTGTGTGTGTGTGTGTGTGTGTGTGTGTGTGTGTGTGTGTGTGTGTGTGTGTGTGTGTGTGTGTGTGTGTGTGTGTGTGTGTGTGTGTGTGTGTGGATGAGACTGCTTCATAAAGAAGGCTAGAAGTATTCAACAACCTCAAAGAACATTAGAGAGAGCAGCAATCTGTGCCCTGAGGCCCAGACCATGAATCCATCACGTTTTGAAGAAGGTCCAGGTGGTGCAGATAGGAAGGTGTGTTTGGTGCTTCGGCTGAATGAACATTTTTACAGCATCAGCCACAAAACTCTTGCATGTTTGCTCATCCACTTTAACACAGACCCACTTAGGATGATTTTACTGTGGCATCATCACTGCTTCTTGAGCTTAGTGCAGACATGGGAAGACAGTGATTGGGTTAAAAACATTTAAATACGAGCGTTTTTCCACCATTCCAGAGAAGTACAGTCCTGCTGCCAGGCCAGTCCTGGACACTGCACAGAGGAAGCAGGTCTGACGATCTGAGCTTCAGCTCAGCCGTGGGAATGCAGTTATGCTTTAAATATTTCTTTGACATTTTTTCATTAAATATTGATTCCACAAAGATTATGACTTAATGTCTGTATGGAAAACATTCTTCAGTCTTTTTAGTTTTTACAAATTCTTTCTTGGATAAAATTGTTGGTTTTTTTTGTTTTTTTTAAATTAATGTCAAAACAAAGTAATTTACATTGTTTTAATGCCATGTACAGGCGGTCCTCGGGTTATGTGGTTCTCAACTTAAGTCGTTTTGATTTTACAATGCTCATTAAATAAATATAAATTAAAAAAAATTGAGCAAGTTTTGCAGTTACGAGGGTCCAGCTAAGCTCTTACGACGCGTGACACGGAGACTGAGACGACGCCTCAGTTCATATTATACTGTTTTTCTATTAATACAGTGTATAATACGTGTACATAAATAGTCATTTACTGATCGAGGCGGTAATATGGGGTATTTCGGGACAAACATCCGACTTATGTGAAATTTCGGGTTATATCGCAGCGGTAGGAACGGAACTAGTTCCTAAACCAAGGACCGCCTGTAATCTCACATCATCAGAAATATCAGCCATAAAATGAGAGATGATAGTTATTAAGAGCATGAACTCTCCTGCTGACAAAAGTTTACTGTTTCTACATTTCCCTGAGGTCAAAACAAACGACCGAGTGACATCTTGTGTGGCATTTCCTGCATACTTATGTAGAAAATTAATAAATGCAAAAATGACTGAGTCAAAAGTATCTCATAGGATTTTCACGTTGCAAGCTGCAATCACCAATAAAACCCCATGACAGGACAACATTATGAGCTTTATCAGCAGATTGAACATTAACAAAACACTATTTTGACTTTTTCTTGTGACTAAATTTGGAGTTGCTCACTTTGATGACGGCTGGGATCTTTGAATTGATGTTGTCGTATGTGAAATGGAGGCGTGTTCTGAAGGAACATTTGTACAGAAGAGGATCCTGGTAGAACTCGATCTTGCCGCTGGCATTTCGCTTGTCCAAGCAGACGGTGCAGTCGGCGAAGTTAATAACTTTTCTCAGGACCAGCTCTGGAGCTGCAATGAAACAACAAGAAAAAAGGGAGCAAATTTAACGTCAAATTTTTGTGCGATGAACACATGAATGATTAAGATTGCTACCAACTAACCCCTCTCTCAACCTTTCCAAAACTCTGGCAAAGTGGGTGTACACAAAGTGAAATTATGATTTTGGGCTGGAGTCTGATCCTGGTCCACCAAAGCCGTTTTTGAACCTGAACTCTGGTAAAAGCCTTCAGAGAGGAGATTAAGTATTTGCATGGAGATATTCACAAGTACTGTGATGTCAGCTGAAGTTATATTCAGGGCCAAAAAGCTTAGGATTAAGGCCACAGTCAGCTCCAACCTTACACACCCACAAATCTTGGGTACTGACTGGCTGGGCTTTTATGAAAAAGTGAGGCAATGTGTGGGAGGCTCCCTTTTACCATGAATGTGTGGAAGATGTGTGCTCTGCTCAGTGGTGCAAGTTTGCCCAACAAGACGAGGGCGAGGGAAACCAGCAGGACACAAGAAGCTCCAAGAGCTTGACTTATATTCCCTATGGAATGTTTTCCCAGGTGAACACTAATATACTGACACTATAATCTGCATTTCACCGCTAATGAAAAGTCATATGGTCCACCTTCACACAGTATACACATTCCCTTTATTTTAGTTTTAGAGATGAACTAAATGAGGCGAGTTGTGTCAGTCAAACAAAATGAAGAACTGGCTCATCGTAACCAAATGGCTTGGCACAATGGACTGTAATGACCAGGCATCCATGTATGTGTGCCTGTCATGTGTATCTTGCTCTGATGGCACCTTTGGAACTTCTCAGGTTGGGATGGACTTAATCCTGTCAGTGTCAGCTGGTCCAGGTGGACCATGCAACCAGGTATCCCAGCGTCCCAGGAGGCAAAGTTTAAGATCTGTTCTTAGGTTTCTACACTGAAAAAGATGCTCACTTTTTTTCTTCTAAACCCTGTCCTGTCCCGCTCCATAACATACAGAACGGTGGTCTGTGTGCTGCAATAATTATTATTATGATAAATTATGTTGACTTATATTAACATTTCTATATATCTACATTCAGTTAAGAGACAAACACTAAGGATGGGTGTTTTTTGCTGGTAGGGGATGGTGTGTGTGTGTGTGTGTGTGTGTGTGTGTGTGTGTGTGTGTGTGTGTGTGTGTGTGTGTGTGTGTGTGTGTGTGTGTGTGTGTGTGTGTGTGTGTGTGTGTGTGGTGGTGGTGGTATGGACTGAGAAATAGCTTTTATTATGTAAGCACTTTGTGTTGTTGGCAGCATGACAAGTGCTTTATGAATAAAGTTTGCTCGAAATATATATATATATATAT
>NC_136623.1:34314391-34350113 GCF_933228915.1 Telmatherina bonti | reverse complement strand
GCACCACAAAGGGGTAAAAGAGAGGAAGCCTGAAAAGATGCGGTTTTACATTATAATATTAATGCTTGGTTGCGCAGTTTATTTACAATCTTCAGCTCATCCCATTGCTTCACTGTTTAGATGCGAGTTATTCTACATCAGAATCCAAATTTCTTTTAAACCTCAATGTGCTCCAATTCAGTCACAGAGTTCATGAAGGATCTGAAAATGGGGCTTTTCTGGCATCCAAAATGGGACAATAAACCTTGCCAGATATATCTACTTTACTAAGGTTACATGTTTACTGTAGGATTGAAGTTATTGTCTCAGCAGATTTGCTGCTCAGTAGTTAATCTTCCAAGCAACCCACCAGTGATGTCCATGAAGGCCCTCTCCCATATATCATCCACAGTGTAGCACTCTGCTGAAGTGATGTTGACTGAAAGAACGATGTCATCTTCCACATACTTAAGGATCAGGTTGTTCACCACTATGTTCACGTTGTTCACCACACGCCTGATCAGACTCTGCACGTAACCTGCAAACAAACAGGAAAATGCAGAAAAAATGCATTAAAGGCCAAAAAAGATAAACTTGTTCAAAGAAAGCACAGCAAACGTACATAATTACAGAGATACACATGCACAGTGAGTTGCATGGTAGCTATATAAACATTCAGAGGTGCACACCATGCTATTAAGCAGAGATGACAAGATGCGCAACCACACCAGATGCAACAGTGACTGATCAGTATTTGGAGATGAATATATTAAGGATTGATCAATAATCAGCTTGGGTGACATCAGCTGGTATTGGGCAATTTTATAATAATCAGCTTGGGAGTTTTTTTTATTCAACAGATTGCCGATAAATTAAGTTTATTTTAAAACATGCTTATTTGGCTCCTATACAGCCGCCTCTCTCGGCCTGAGCGACCGCTCTTCCACAACCTCCACTGATTGGCTGCACAGCATGTGACAGCCAATCAACAGTAAATCTTTTATGCAGCTCCACCAGTGAGAGGAGAGGAATGCGAAATGACTGAGGGCAGTTTCAATAATAATAATCCATATCTTTAATCCTCTATGTTTAAAAGACACCACAATATTATTCTGATCAGTTTCAATGAAATGTTGCTCAGAAGTCACATTTGGACCTCCTTCCCTGCACGGCAATATTCACATAATTTTACAAATAAATGAATGTTTATCCCTCTGAAAGTAAATAGCACCACAGGAAAAAAAGTTAGCTAATATCATTCACGTGAACATGACCCAGAGCTGCTTTATTTAATGAAAGGATGAGACTGCAACATGTGTACACAGCAAGTAGCCTACAGCAATGGTTCCCAAACTTTTTCTGCATGTCAAGCCCCCCCCTTCCCCCTGTCACGTGAACCAATGAAACACAGTAAGGAATGCACTTTTAGTTTAGTGGTTGCAGTATAGTTAACTATAGATCAAACTATGTCAGTATTATTATGCATTCTTCTGTTGGGGTGTGAAACCAGGAATCTCAGCCAAGTTGGCTCAGCTGAGCCAAGTTTTTCAAGTTTTGTTTTATCTGCACCTGCTTGACCATTTAATGGTCAAGCAGGTGCAGATCATCTCCATCACATTCTCTTTTTTTAGAAATTGAAGTCTCTGTTGTTGAACCATCATCATTTCCCATTGGTACTTTTACCCCCTCCCAGTTTCGAACCCACTGGCCAACAGATTAAGAAAAATGAAAATGTTGAATTTCACAAACAGGGTCGACTTTCACATTATGTTTCATGTAGTTTAAAAGTTCAAGAGCTAAGAGTAAGGGTGATCAACACGCCATCTTCACACTGCAACTCTGTGTCTGTTCCTCTCCACATGTGGTTGGATAAATCACTCTTTCTGTAGGTTGTTTTATTTTCAAACCCTTTATGGAGTTTAATGACTCGTGGATGAGACATGATTTGCTTTGTTTATTGTATTTGATGTGATGTCAACACCAATGCTGCCCAGATTTGTTCTTGTAGAAAGGGAAACTTATTCGACCCACTGGATATATACAGGTTAAAACATATAAACCTGTAAAATTATTCCTAAAAACCGTAGACTGTACATAAAAAGATGGACGGAGCCTCTGTGGCAGGGACATACATGTTGTCTCGCCCGGAAAATACAAATATGGGCAAAGAGGTGGAGCTGAGAGGGGGGCTGTGAGCGTCATGGTGGATGATTGACATCAAGCAAACTCCGAGCTTTCTGTAGCTAAGAGCCAACCCGGAGATAACAGGAAATAACCAGCTAACGGAGGTAAGCGGGCTAACGCTAAGTCACGTTGTTAACTGGCTAAAAACCGCGGTTGTTCTACGTTCTTCTGACTTGAAGCAGGAAATCGGGTACCTGTCAATCAAAAGGACACAACCTTAAATGTGCCAAATTTCGGGATTAAATTACTTTTAAACGGGTGAGTTAGAAAAAAATTTACTCCCCCCACAGTTGTCATGAAGGTAAACCTGACCTATTAAAACTTAAAACTTTACTTATATTTAAAAGTTAGATCAGTCATAATAAGCAGCTCTAATAAAGAAGAAATGTAGTTTTACCTACTGGATTTCTGCAGATCCAGTCATGTTTTTAAGCAAGATATCCATCTATTGGGGCAAACTAATATGGTGTTGAAACACTGTAAAATAAATCAGCAGCTGAACTCCCTTGAATTCTGGGTTCACTGACCTGCTATCCTCATGGGTTGTAAATAAGAAGGGGTCCTTGCATGTTATCTTTTGGTACAGTCCATTACTCTGATATAAAGGCTACTGATTAAAAATGAGCAACATGTGCATTAGGAATAAAATAACGGGAAATTTATTGCCCTCTGAAGGACTTTGCTCTTCTTTCACATGTAAAATTCCCATTTTATCCAGAGCTGTGCACATGCTGCCTCAAATCAATCTCACCCAAGATATTAAACCAGACAAAGTCCTGTATGCTCATTCAAATATGTCCAAGCTTCTTTCCACAAGTACACACATGCATTCATACACAGAAATACTATGTACTGAAAATGACTGGACACATTAGAACTGTACAAATGTAAGGCATAAATGAACATTAAAGAAAACTTTCCATGCTTTTGATGGAAAAAAATAATAAATTCATGTTAAAAGTGGGGTGAGAATTAAAGTTTGAAATTCTGCACGGTAACAGGGTTTCTGATGAAGTAGCAGGTCGACTAAATAACCATGGACGGGGGGGACGGGGGGTTGGAAAGATGGAAGAAGCTCCTGTCATGTTTCAGAGACACCTAGAAACAGAGGTTTCACTGGATAAACATGCAGACTAATGTCATTTCTCACCAGAGTTAAAAACTCTGATATATTGCAGATCTGAGACTTTCCACCATAAAATATTAAAATATACAGCAATAAATCCTTTAAACCACAGGATTCATTCATTCCTCCCATATAAAGTTAAACTCAGCCACTGCAAGCTAAAACATGTAAAGCTTTACTACTTTTGCCTTATTTCCAAACCAAATGTTTATCTTCCTGCATGTCTGGCTGAGAGCATAACGGAATCAATAACCAGGCAGAGCTAAATGGTGCTCTTGATACAAATATTTATATGAATTGGTTAACTGTTCTGCCACTTGTACACAGACCTGGCTATGTATTTGCATAATCCAATTAACCAAGCTCAGAAGTTTGCTGCCTGGCCAAACTGCGTGGCAGGAAGAGAAGATGACATAATATAAACTCCATTCATAAATGCGGCGTATGTTCTAACATTTGTGCATGCATGTACTCATCTGCGTGTGGCCTGGTTGCTTTCATGCATGGCTGAATGTGGCTATGTGTGTATACACCTACAGTTTAAGGATAAGTCAAGAAGTTGCAGTTGCAACAGTAGTCTGGGCAGCTTTCTCCCCTGCATTTAATTTTCTAATTTACCCATATAAGGGTATCGTTCTTTCCATTTTGCAGTCCCTTACTCTTGTTATGCCTCCTAATGCCTTACATGAAGTCCAAGCCACCTCTGCAAGCTACAGTGCAGCTCTAAACTTCACAGCCAGCACCTGTTCTTCAGCCCACAGGAAATAACTTCATTTATAACTGTTCAAGCATCAAATGACTGAAAAAAACAACTCCTTTATGTGATCTGAGAGCAGGCCAAGTGCTCTCTGCTGTGCAATATAAAAAGAAACAGCAATGCTATCAGTTGTACATGTATGTTATTTGAAAGCATGAGCAGCTTATTTACCTCGCCTGTCACAGACTGTTGGGGTAATCCTACAGTAAATTGGTCCCATGGTGTTGTTCTGAAATATCGCTGGTACAGTCACAAGACTGGTTTTTATTTTTTTAAATCTATATACGTAAAAGAAAAATGGAAAACACAGAGATACACGCTTCTCAATTCCACCTTGATAAATTGTGAGGAAACTCAGCAAGACTATATAACCTCACGGTGACAACGGTAACATGAAACACTAAATCATGATTTGTTGATTGCTCCTTGGGATTCTTCTAGTAAAATGGTAGATTCCCGGAACCCAGCCGTGCATTGTACAAATAGTCCAGAAGACAGCTCCAGCTGGAGAAAGCTCCTGCCTTCACCATTGTGGGATATTCTCTATCCATAAGTAGCAAATTCCAGTACCACCAGAACAGCTGTTGTGTTTTTCTTCTGAGCAAAGACTGAAACACCAGCACAGCAGTTGCACTGGACCGTGGATTTTAGCTTCCTTTAGGGGCACACACATTTGCACCATGCACACTTCTTAGAATGGAGCCTCATGACATAAAAGTGAAAGAAGTGAAGGTGTATGCGCTCATGTATACACTACTCAAGCGTACACCGTGTTCTATTGGGCTTTTTCTTCCAGGATTGAATTGATTTAAAACAAAATCAATTAATCAGTTCAGCCAGAGTAAAGGGAAAAGAAATGTTAACATATAGTCAAATCTGAATGGATTAGTATGATACGGGGAGAGAAAAGTCCAAATTTAGGACACTTGCCAATGCAGAATCTCAATCCCAAATGATCTAACATAAAACAAAAAAATGTTCAGAACAAAATTATCTTTTTGCTTAATGATCTGCTCCTAAATTTCAAGAGTAATGAGATGGTGAATGACTTTGCTATCGCAGACTGCAGCCATTAACATTGTGAGTTGTGAATAATTCAAAGTATTCCGGGGTAAACCGGATCGATTGCCTGGACTGGAGAACTAACGCCAAGCAAACAAGAAAGGAATAACCCATCTATTTTCTATGGAATCTCAGCTTGTTCAATGTGCGCAGTAAGATGCTGAAGATTTGTGGCAGGGAGAGCCAATTATACAGTGGTGTGGTCAGCTGGGGGAGCAGCAACAACAGCAGAGATGCCAGCAGGATCAATAACCACACGAGGCCGGAAAAACAAAAAGAAATCACGAGATGGTTGAGTCAGTAGTTACATTTTTACTGTCCGGCCAAAAGGACTTGAATGAGTGCATGCCAGGGTCAACAGTGTTTCCACTACCAGGGTTGATGAGGACTCCCTGAAGGACTGCGGCCAGGGCTTTCAGTCCAGCAAACATCCTTAGGCCAAAGAGGGCTGTTCTGGCAAAAACATGGCTCTTTCATCAGATACAGAGAAGGAGACGCTGCTGAGACTTGGATCAAGATAGTTTAAATGCAGTGGTTCCCAAACTGGGGGGCAGGCCCTCAAGGGAGGCCCAATATAATCACAGGGGGGGTGCAGCAAGGCTAAATAAAACTTGGGAGTTTTTACTCTGGGTGAATTTGTAATAGTACTCATAGGAAATGATGATAGACTTCAAGTAATAAAAAACAAAAAAAAAAACAAAAAAAAAAAAAACTATAATGGAGCATTTCTGTCCCTGCTTGACCAGTGATAGTAATAATCAACGGTGGGTAATAATGAGACTACAGTCTTTTGCATGTACCAAAATATTATCATCTAATAAAATGAAGTATGAAGCCAAACAAGTTACAATACGACTTGGGGACTTTTCATCCTGAACACAAAGAAAAGCCTGCAGGTTACTTTAGAAATAAACTATCCAACTATCATATATAGCAACGCAGTTTTACAAAAGCAGCATCATCTCACAGAAAACTCACCTAAAGTAGTTTGCAGAGAATCCTGGTTTAAAATGTCTCACACTGAAGCACAAGAATGGATAATAATAATACTGCCACGGTTTTAATCATAGTTACCTACAATACAGCCACTAAAACTAAAGACACATTTCTTGGTATGTTTCTCTGGTTCATGTGACAGGAGGGGGGGCTCGACATTATTGTCGTCGATGAAAAGGGGGCCCTGCAGAAAAAGTTTGGAAACCACTGGTTTAAATGACTGGGTTCCTCTGGTTAAGGCAGACACATGATTACAACTAATCCAATCCAACTTTATTTATAAAGCACTAAAACAACATAACTGACCAAAGTGCGGTACACAACTCTAAGCTCATCATCCAATACAACAATCCTACTAAACAGGAGAAAATATACTATAAAAGTCATAAAAATACCAGTAACAGGAACACACAATAAAACAGAATAAAATAGAACAAATGAAGTCAACAACTCCAGAAGTGGTAAAAGCCATGAAAAAAAAGTGAGTCTTAAAATGGATTGGAAAACAGAAAGAGACCCAGTCTGTTTAAGGTACGGTGGAAGTGCATTCCAAAGTTTGGGGCCAACAAGTGAAAAGGAGCGGTCCCCTCTGGATTTCATCTTACAGTTAGGGACAACTAACAGGGACTGATCTACCAACCTGAGAGAGCATGCAGGGCTGTAGGACTGGAGCAGGTTGGACAGATACTGTGGGACGAGGCCATGTTGACGTTTAAAAACAAAAGAATTTTAAATCAACATGGAACAAATTAGTTCATGTCTAACCAAGTCCTGGCTTACATGATGCAATCAGTTGTCTTTGTGATTCCCTATATGGTCATTGGCTGCCAAAGTGGTCTGCAGCTGGAAAGCCTTTTGGCCGGGTGCACGTCAAAACGCCTACAAAATGTGCCACCCAAGCACACACTCAGCGCACACCCAACATGTTGTGAATGCACCCTGAAGACGCCCCAATGCATGCACCAAGCCAAGTCGACCCCCCACATTCCACAGTTCTGACAGGTGAGCTAAAATGCTCCAAAACACTCGGGGCTCTCTGCTGCAATAACGCCTGGCAGCCAATGACTTTGTTTAATTTAGCTTTTTTTTTTTTCTTTCATATGTGTTCTTCTTACAGAAACAGGTTTTCTGTTCTGGCGAGCTACCAGAAATAATGAAACAGGGCCGCTCCATCTGCCTCTTTGTACTAAAACAGCTTAAATGTGAACAAATTCCATCCCAACATCTGGTATGAGGTGTTGTCAAATGTGTCAATAATTATGCTAATAAACCATCCGGCTGTTTTGTTTTGTTTTTCTGTAGTTACAACACGATGCACCTGGACTTTGTACGGGTTGTCTTAGGAAGTTAAAAACAACAAGAATGTGCTCCATTATTGGACATGGCTCTGCCACTGGATTTAGGTGCCAAGTTTGGTTTTTGTTTGTTTGTTTTTGTGTCACCAATTTCTTTTGTTTGCTGAACAACAAACTGTTTCCAATAAAAGGTCATATCTGAAGCACAACATAGCTGCACGTAGGCAAGCAGCAACTGGTTTATGTCTAACCATCTGATTATTACTTGTCCAGCCTTTTTCTTTAACTTACAGGACTTCATGAGCATTGCATGTAAGCTGTGATATCTGCATTGCAACTTTTTGGTACGCTAATTGTCACATTTACAATTGTCTGTCTAAAAACATTTGCATTCTAAGCAGCTTGTTCCCTGAATAAAAACTCAGACAGCTAAAATCCCCGTTTATCGTCAGAAATTATTCAGGCTGTGGAAGGAAGGGCGTGCATGTTTTGATATATCTGGGACTAAAAACTCCTGATTACTCTTAAAATGTTCTGGTCTAATGAGTGCATCAGAGCCTGATTACAGTCATGTTTCATTACTGACAGTTACAGGCCGAGGAACATCATAACAAGCAACCTTCTTCCAGAACATTCTGTGTTTCTGAAAATAGAGACTTTTGTTACCCAACAGGAGAGTTCAGCTTTGAAACCACAAGCTGGGGTATGATTTCTAATCAGACCAACTCACAAGGACTTACAATGCTAAGTCAGGACCCTTGCCACAGTTAATTGTGTATGAATTTGCACAAAACAAAATTCATTTTGAACAGTGTATGTAGGTTTGCAGCAGGGAACAGCTAACCATGGCATGGCCAAGGAACTCCCCCACAAGCGACAGTAAATGTACTTTTTCATCCAAGGTGGATTTGGATCTCTGCACAGCTACATGGCACACGATGTAGCGTTTGCCACCACAAGCTGAGCAAAAAGGATACATCTGTTCGGCTGGTAAAGGTTGAACAGATGTATCCAAATGACTAATTGCAAATGGCTGCTACTGGGTGTCACCACTGGGTGTTTTGTTTTAGGTTGTTTTAAAGAAGAGCGGAGGTGTAGCAGAATGGTTTGTTCATACTGGTGCTATCCTGCAATATGGTGATGTAATAATGACCTTATAGCTGCAGTAACACAGGTTTTTCTGAAAATATACTTATTTAGATTCACTGAAACACTGAATTCATCACTGTCTTCTGAGACAAAAACACTTTGGTGCATCGATTAACTGATCATTAAGAATTTCATCAATGACATTATTTTCTAATTGGTAAAACTAATGCATCTTTAGAATGGTGTGAAGTTGTGTGAGCGTATATTTTCCACTGTAACCATTGCATAAATCCCATTAAACTGCCACAACAGCTGTTCATCTTGTAATAAAGATCTAAATGAGAAAACAGTGTTTTTTCTGCTTTTACTGCATTTTAATTTTAATATGTAGCAGCTGATGTCAAACAGGCGCTTCCCCGTCACTGCAACGATATCTGGTGCTACTGCGACTCATTGCAGGTTGTCGGAGAGACCGTCCATATGCTGTAATATTTCTTTCTATGGATTACCAAAAGAAGAGGAATGTTGTCAGAGATGCTTCAATTAGTAGTAAGCTGTTAAGCTTAAATTTAATATTCAACTGGTTCAGGAGTCGTTCTGTTAACTTACTAAAGGACGTTATGTTGTGACTGACTGGGAATCAGGGGGACATTCATATGACGCAGCTGAAGAGAGTGGGGTAAAACATACTGGAGCCTGTAAAAGGAGCTGCGTCAACTGGAAGCACAGATGGTTGGCGGGACAGATATAATCATAACTAATCGAAAAAATTATTTACAGATTAGTCGACTATTAAAATAATCATTAGTTGCAGCCCTACTGGTAAACAAACACATCTGTGTTCAAATACCAAAAAAACGTAAGAAGTTGTCCAAAAGTATTTGCGTTTCACTGATGTGCTGGGTCTTCACTTTTAAAAAGCATCTTCTAAACACCTGAAAAGACTCTCGCAGGTTTGGTTTGTATCTTATTCTTGTGAAAATATCCTCTGAGTCACAGCAGGTTAGTTTTACCCCATCTACCTTTTAACCTTTACCTTTTAATAAGGAAGGCTGGGATTATGTTATTCATCTACTTCCTTGCTATTATTAAGCTGGCCCAACCTCTGACCCTTGAGTTGTCTCTATAGCCTGTAATTGGCTGAAACAAAGACCAGCGGTGAAACAGTGTCGCATGTGCTCATGAATGAACACTGATACACTAAAAGTTTAAGACAAAAAAATGTTTAAGAAAAGCACATATTCACACACACACACCAGGGAGATCTGCTGGAGATGGGTCCAAAGGGAGATGCTGGGGTGTGGGGCACCCTGCTTTAACAGCTGGGGAGAGATATTATCTCATAACATGAAGCCAGGAAATGGATCCTCCCCTGATACAACCAGCCAGGAGTGTAACCTTCATTTATTTAAGCATATGGGGGCTCTGGGAGAGAAACCTGTGGATGATACCGACCTAGCTTTTCCAGTTATTACTCCCTGTTTTCTAGTGTATTTTTCCTCACTTTAACATTACTCTATTATTTTCTATTTTATTTTGGTATATTCTAGAGTCCCATCCTTCACATTCTTTTCCAAAACTGCTGTTTTCACAAATTTTCTTGCTGGGCCACTACAACATTCTCGTGCTTCCACGTTTTTCTCTGTCTACATGGACTGTGCACCTTTTTCTTCACCTGTATAAATTTACATACAAATAAAATAATCTGCCCTGCGATGGACTGGCGAGCTGTCCAGGGTGTACCCTGCCTTTCGCCCAAAGACTGCTGGGATAGGCTCCAGCTTGGTACTGAATGAATGAATAAAACAATCCAATAGATTTAGTAAGGCCAGCATGCAGTCCATGGCCCTGCAGGAGGTCTGGAGATGAGTGGTCTTGATTAGAGGCATCACTTTCTGATTCATCTTCCATGTTCACTCTGACAGAAAACGCTGGTGAAAAACACTGCACCATTCAGCTGATCCTAAAATTCATTTTCATCACAGTCTGAACACTTGTTGTCCAAGCTGAAACACTCAGCAGTCAGGCTTTGGGCGACTTACAAGTCAGAGGATTTCACAGCTTGTTGGAGTAGGTAGTTGGGATGGAGCCAACGCTGAAGGCTCAAAGGGAGCAAGGCTATCACTCACCTGGGGGCAGGTCTGGGTCACTTGGGGCTGCCTGCTGGAGGCGTCGAGGCTTGGCTAAAGCTTTGGAGCTGTCTGAGGCACTGCGACTGGTGGAGCTAGAGCCACTGTCATGATCATCCTGGGAAAGAAATAAACAAAAGATTAGAAAGCAAAGAGAATAGAGGATAAAGGAAATACTATACCTAGCTCACATGGATGTACTGTATACAGAATTTGTCCAATAGGTCCATTCACAGATATTAGGAGTATTTTTTATTTGTTTTTAATCAACACCAACAAGGTTTCTACATTTTCCATGTTTCAGTATCTAAATCTGTTCGTCTGACTTACAATGTAGGCTGAAATGACACTCAGTTCTGTTTTCAGTTAAACCTTTAGTTGACATGACACCTTGGTGTCTCTTCTAAACAAAAGCTTATTAGCAACAAACCAATACCTTTATTTTTATTTCTTTTTTTGCCTTAAAAGACCAAATGTCTTCCTGCATGACTGTGTTCAAACTAGGGCTGTGACGATATGCTTCTGTCCCGATTCAATTCCAATTTTTTGGGTGCAGATTTGTTTTAAATTGCAATTCTTACAATTCTTCGATGTGACTGACTTTTGTCGATTAAAAAAAAATGTATAAAACTTTTTTTGCTCGTCATTTTTCTTCATTTCAATGAGGAAACAACAACACAGTAGCCAGACCATCATTCTGCTGCTATAACGCCCAAAAAGATCAATAAAAACAATAAGAATGACAAAAATTTTACAATGGATTTTTTTTTTAATTAATTTGAAAGAAATAGATTGTTTAGCAAAAAAAAATCTATTTTAAAATTGTGAAGCAAAAAATCCCGATATTTGATTTTTCAATTCGATTTTCCCACCCCTAATGCCAACCTAAAAGGCTAGTGACTGGGATGTCATCCACTGAACACAACTATTCCTATCTCCTCTACAAAAAAAACTCTGGCTGGAGGAGAAAGGAAAATGTCTCTCCTCAATAGCAGCAAATGTCATCTACCCTCTCAGGACACTAGTCGCATGTTGAGCCCAGAAAAGCTAAATCAGTGTATGACTTTGTAAGCGTGTAAGAATGATGACAAAATGAACATCTTCAGGGATAAGGCTGAAGATAAACAAAATGAGCCACGTTTCAGGGTAAGGAAGTTATTTATTGGTTCAGCTGGAAGAGGGCGTCGGGCCGCTGGGTGTTCTGTGTCTAAAGGCACAATTAAAACAATAGAGACAGATGTGAAACAGTGGAGAGGTCAGGAGATTAAGGGTTAAAGGACTACCAGCCAAGGACTTCCACTAGACTGACTCCTGGTGCAAATACAGTCATAAACAAAATCTATATATTACTAATCTTACCAGTAAAAAAAACAAAAGAAAAGGAGAAATAAATGCCATCAGTTGAAAACTAAAGAAAAATTCATTTACTTTGTGCACTTCTAACTAGCAGATTGTTAGATTCTCCATGAGTGATTTTCAGGTTATAAATCAGTTCATATGAAGAAGTAACTAAATATCCATGTTTGTCTGCTGATGTAGACATTCAACTTGAAATAGGAACATTAGAAACTGTAAACCTGAAGTCAGGAGTTTTGTGTTGACAACTATAAAAACTCTTCCTCTGGACGTGGACTAAGAGGAGACTTAACCTTTTCACCATCGTCAAGCTTCAGGAAAAGTAGTTTATAACAAATCATTTCAGCCAACAGCAAGTTTTACCAATCAGACCAGACAAGGGAGCATATAAAGGAGCACCTTATGTGCAGAACAGGCCACGGCAGATGCACAGGCCAAACAACAGACTCTAATATCAGGTTCTGAAGCTCATGTCCGCCTGCAGCAACAAATGGAAGAGCACTTCTGCATCTTTAAGTCTTGTTTATTTGTTTTTAATGTTTCCAGATCTCAGCCCAACTGTGCTTTATCCAAGTGGTGAAGCATAGCTGTCACGTCAAACCCAGTGCCTTCACAAACTACAACTAGAACAACCTTAATTAACTACACAAAATGTAAAAATACATACACAAATGGAAGTTTTAACTTTATGATATATAGAAACTTCACAAGAATACATCAACCTTATATTTGTAGCAGATATCACAGCATTAAACAATAATCCCCTGGAGAAGCCCTGTAGAAATGGAAGAAAAAAAATGACCAAATCTGTTTTTAACCACTGTGAAAACTGAGAAATTAATGTTAATGTAGTGAGATGGCTGAGTTGAAACCCTGTGCATTCATTAGAGACACTGTACCACCAGGGTGGTAAGCTAGTGAGACAAATGAGACAAAGAAAAGGCAGATCACATGTGTTTACCATTATATTGTCGCAGGAGTTACCCTTAAACTCAACTAAAATAAACACTCATGGTGCCAAAACCGAAAATATTTGGGCACTCCATGGTCATACGCTCCATTCAAAAGAAGACGAAGATAAAAGATGACAAGCACAGAAACACTGACCAGACAGGTCTTATGGTCGACCTACTGTGTGAACTGTAACGACAATGAATGGTTCTCTTTCTTTCTGTTTGATGAATTAATATTAAATGATTTGCTTAATTCCAGTAGTTGGTACACCTCCTGACAACTATTACTTATACAAGCATGCAAAAAGGAAATGCCATGATGCTCTGACAGAAATATGAAGACTTTCCTTCACTGTCAGAGGTCCACATGGCAAGCAATTATTTCCTCCTCAGTTAGTTGTGGACATGAATAAACTGAGATGGAGCAATAAAATAAACACTTCATCAGGGTCCTAAGGAACAGAGATTCACATTCAAATGAGTTTTAAGTTGGTGCTCATTCTTCACATCTTACTGGTAAATTTCCCATTAACTGAAATGTTGCGTCTGTCATGGCTAAATGCATCACAAGGAAAAAGAGAAGATTAGTTTAAAATTAAACTCATGCCGATTCAGTCTTTTCAGTCACATTACAGCATTTAGTTTCTATCGCGATGCAACGTATGAGAGTTAGAAACAGTCTCCATTCCCTGCAGACTACCATATCTATACCTAAAGGAATGCATGTTACAGCGAGCCAAGTGAACGAGTTCAAGAGCTTGAACTGCCACTAAAGAACAAGACTGCCAAATTTGGAAGTAGCGCAATTAAGCGCTCAATGTCACTGTGGTCAGCGAGCAATTCTCCAGAGGTGAAAAATGCCTTTTCAGAGGGAAGCCCTGGGATGACTGAAGCCTACCTCAGCTGCTGCCATGTAAACTGATCGCTCCAATGCCACGGCAGGGCACAGGACAGGGAATGAGGGATGGAAGAACACAGAAAGAGAAGAACACAAGAACCAGGAAAATGGGGGGCAGAGGGCGGGGGGGTTACTTACCCTACAGGCTTGTCAACTTAGCTGTTGCCCAAAACTGATGGTAGTTAAAAAGGAAAGGATATGAAGGCAGCAATGAGATAAGTGGAAAAAACAACAGGGTAAGAGAAAGTGAGACAGCGCGGCAAAGAGTAAACGAGAGATCCTAAGAGTTGGAAAGAGATGGAGACTATGAGAGCGTGAGGAAGACAAAGAAAAACTGAGTGACAGGCAAGCGGACCCCCTACTCAGAGGGTAAGTGGGCACCAGTGGAGGTGTTGTCGGGCACAGGAAGCCCTGACATGACCTCTGTCCCTCCGCAGATGTTTGACTCAGTCAAGGTCCAGGAGGCAGTGCGTTGGGTCTGTCTCGAGGGTCAACCTATCTAAGCTGTTTAACACATTAGCTGAACTCCAGCACCACCTCCAGCTATTAGAAACAGCACCGCTGCAGATACTCAACACTTTTCCTTGTATAAACAAACTAACTGCAACACAGATCCAAGAATCCACCAGAGTCTTATCCATCACTGACACTGTTCTCTATGTGTAAACTGTGATGCAAATATGTAAAACTTGCTAAAAAAAAAAAAAAAAAATTAAAAAAATAGAAACATTTCTGAGACCGTGGGTCATTCTAGGTCACACTTCATTTTAAGGAAATATGGTTTATGAGAACTTATCTGAACCATTTGTTAGAATCTACTCTTCTCTGTTTAGAGGAGCAAAATAGTGAGACTTTCTCTTTGAGATTAACTGTACAACAACAATACTTTATATGTTATTTGGAAAAAATAATAATAATGGAGCATTTCCTTTTAATAAAAAACTTTTTTTTTTTTTAAATTTCAGTTTAAAACAGAAAACAAAACACTGGAGGAGATTAGCAGCCTTCTACCCTTCTTGCCTGATCTTTGAAATCAAAACATTTTTAAAACTGGTCAATTTCACAAAGTTTCACTAGATTAGCAGGAGCATGCAGACCATTACTGGATCAACACAATCTTTGTTATTGTTGTTTTTCCTCTGCAGGTTGCTGGTGAACTCATGCTGACATCAAAGCAGCAAGCCTGCAGACTGGAGGCCAGGCAAGGCAAGGCGAACGCCTACGGAGTGAGAAAATAAATGAAGGAAACCCAATAGCTCCTTATCTCAGACAGACCCCCTCCGCCTCAAAATCACTCATATACACGTTTAAAAACAAAGACTCGCGGACACACACTGGGTCTTACAAGTAGAAGCTCTCTCCCCCATGTTTCTGTCTTTCTCATCAACCCACTTATTCTTCAGCTTCAAACCAAACCAGAACCCTGTCAGTATGATCCTTGTAAAAAAAAAATTTAAAAAAAGTGAAGACCCTGGTCCTCATTTGAATGGATTACAGCTGACACCAAGAAGAATGAGACATGAAACGCGGCTCACCGTTTCAAACATATAATCACAGTCTGAGATGGTTCCAGCCATGTCAAATAGCATCCAGTCACACTTTTACACTTGCGCTGCTTGAACCATTCATGACAACCCCAGTGAAATTTTAGCAGAAAAGAGCAGAGCTCATCAAAGCTGACTCAGATTACCTCCTCTTTAACGTCCCTTGGCTTCAAACACATCCGTCAGCTCAGCTAAAAATTAGCTGCTAATGGCTTTTTAATGAAAGTGCAACAAATGTAGAAAGCTATTTTAGAATGATTAAAGATGGGGACGGGGGTATTTTCTGAAATAGAAATAGACTAGGGAGGGCTAGGACCAGCGAGTGCGACAGGGGTAAACATTTCTTGCAGCCTCTCACACATTCACAACACTCAAGTTACAGTAACACTTCTTAATACTACAAACATGTTTTGTATTTCATATATATATATATAGATATGTCAACACTCTGCATTACAGATGTACACCAAAGGTAAATAGTGGCATGCAACAGTGCACACACATCCGTGAGCGCATTCTCACAGGCAGTCTAAGTATAAAGACTCATACTCTAAAATCACAGCAGAGCAGCTGGAATCCATGGCAGATTGGAGGGATTAGAGACTGAAATCAGCCATGATGGATATAACATTGTGTGACATTCTGAGTAATTATCTCAATGAAAACAGCTCATTACAAAAATGTGGTCTTCTCTTCTCTCTTTCCTCCTCTGTTTCAGTAACTAAATCCACTACTGGGAAAGAAAACCCCATTTACAGTGAATCCACAAATCAAATCTCAGTCAAGAAACATACACAATGTGCTACAGGCTATAAACTGAAGCAGCCTACCTTTTTCAATGCAAATTAAGTAAAGTCGATGCAGTAAAGTACAACTTTTTATTGCTGTTTGAACAAAACCCAAGTCACAAAGCCATAAACCAAACAAAACCCTTCTTCCGTACGTTTGGGCATGCTAGGAATGAAAACATGCCAACAAAAATACATGTCCCACACACATTCTACTCTGAAATGAGCTAATATTATTTAATAGTCCATTAAATAGCAAAAAAAAAAAAGCTATATTTTTAACAACATTTCTGGAATATAAAGTAATGTAAAATTAATGTGCTCCTTTTCATGGATGAATAAATAGTCTAGTCAATTTCTCTTTGTGAAGCCACATGCGCCAAAAGTTACATCAACAAGAATCCATGACATTGCTAAATCAAATTTGATTGATCTGAAATATGTGGTGAATGTATTTCTAATAAATAACACAAGCACATCAAAGGATATCAAATCACCAGGTCTGATCCAAATGAGAACTAAAAAATTTTTACCGCTGCAAACTATTGCATTGAAAGTTAAATATAAACTCAAAATGACAAGAAAACTACATAACGCGTTCCTGTAGAAGGAGAAGAGAAGGAATTACTGCAGGACAAAAAAAAGATTACAGTTTCAAAACTATTTTACACCGAAGCAGGAGAGCTCGCAGGACTGATGATGTCATGTTGGATGCCGATGCCAAGAATACCTCCACGTTACCCAAGTCAAACCGGCTATGTTTAATATCTGACTCCAACATGCCCAGAATAACAAAGACAAACAGGAATCCCAGTAACAGAGCAGCTCTACAGGGAGCAACTATCGGGCTTCTGACTTGTGAGTTTTTGGACAATTTTCACTGCTGTTTTTATTATATTTACATGAGAAGCTGAAGTTTTGGAACAGATGTTAAACTATGGGACAAAGAAATAGCTGTCCATCATAGGGATTCCTTTTTTATATACATAATATGAGCCTTTTCTGAAGCTGACGTGAAAAAAAATATGTGCGAAAGAAGGGGGGGAAAAAAAGAGGAAAAAAAAAATAAAACAAAACCTTATGGCTGGAGCAACACAAAACTGCAGATTGTGTAATGCCTAAACCAGAAAAACTAAATCAAAAACAGCAGAGTCGAGTCTTAGAGCTCCAAATGTGATCAAACACTTTGACAATACAAGAATAGTGTTTCTTAGATCTATTCTACATTCAAGTCTACAGTCATTTAGCAGATGCTTTCCTCCAAAGTGACTTACATCTGAGAGAGAGAGCAACACAAGCAAGAAATCAAATGGTTGGGGACATCACAGATGAGCGCTAGTCAGACTGCTGCGAGCTCAGGTGGACACAGGTGTTGCCACATAGAGGCAGTGCTTTTTTTCTTTGTTTGTTTTTTGTGTTTCCTTCCATCCCTGCAAAAGCCCCTTTATCAAAATATGAGAAACGATACCTCTTGGCGCAGCTTATTTAGTGATGAATTGTCGCAAAGAGCTGGACAAATATTTCCAACTCTGTCTGACAAACTTAGTTGAACTTAGTGCAGAATCGCTCCTTGCAGAGCCGAGTCTTTAGTTTGCTGTTTTGCTATTCTATTCTATTCTATTCTATTCTACAGTCATTTAGCAGACGCTTTTATCCAAAGCAACTTACATATGAAATGAATGAAATGAAATGAAATGAAAAATACTTATATGAGAGTGAGAACAACACAAGCATGAAATCAAACAGTGGAGGACATCATTGGAAGGTCCTGGTGGACTGCAGTCCAGTTGGACGCAGGTTTTGACATGTATTGCTACATTTCTTTTTTTCTTTTTTTTTTCTTTTTGCTTTATTTAGTTTTTTGCTTCCCACCCAACAATATTTCCATATGTTAAAACACAAATAATGAATACCACAATATTTGTTGCAAAGAACTGAGTTAAGTTCTCTAACTCCTCTGACAAATATGGTTAAACTAAGTGTGGAAATGCTCCTTGAAGAGCCGAGTCTTTAGTTTGCTTTTAAAGGTAGATAGGACTCTGTAGATCGGACAGAGTTTGGCAGGTTGTTCCACCACCACAGAGGAAAACAGTCTTGTCACTAAAGGTTTTTTGGTTGTTTTTTTTTCGGTACATGAAAGTATCGAGATTAAGACACTGAAAACAAAAGGAACAAAGCTAAAAACAGTTTTGACGTCTCACTTCTAACCAGTGCGATGCACTGGTGATCTGTCCAGGATGTAACCTGCCTCTCGCCTACTAACTAAGCTGTTTAGATAATGAGTTGGGTTGAACATTCCTAATCCTAATCCCATAGGTAGGAGTAAACATAAAAATGATCAGAACATAAACATTTTCTGCAAGCATCAGCTCCGTATATGTTCCCTACACACCTAAGCTGAAAGCCTGGTGGAGCTTTTGATACCACTGATAACAAACATTTTTATGGTACCGCTGCACCTTACATACTGGTTTTGGAAGATGTGTTCCAACCTACAATGCATCTTCTTCCCTTGCTTACCTGAAGACAATCCCATTGACAGCCTGAACCTACAACAACAGCACAACGCCACCACTGAAGAGTTCTGTGCTAAACTGGTTTGCCTGCAGTCTAGACTTAGCACCAGAAAAACCTCATTAAACACATTATGTAACAATAATCTAACTAAGGGTGCCACAAACATCTGAGCTACAAAAATTTCCAGAAGCCTACTTTGATTTGTTCATACAGGATTCAAGTTTTAAATTCAGATTCTGCATAATGTCCTGCCTCATTTATTTGATTGCAAAAAGTGCAATATTTAAGTATGTTAAGTCCATCTATTCTGGAGGCATTAAAACCTCTGGAAGTGGCTTTAAACCACAATATACTCCCTTCAGGCTGAAGAGAAAACCAACAATAGCAGGAACACTGCAGGGTTTCACCTAGATACTTTCCTGCCAATTTCATACGTTATTGCAATAAAGTGGAGCCCTGCAGTGTCGAGCCATCATCTGTCTTCTGTCAGTCTTTGTTTCATCACCTGTTGCCTTGGTAAATGTGGATGTTTTCTTTAGTCTTGCAAGCCAAAATAAAGCAATAGTAGCCCGAATCTATATTTACAGTATTTACAGTAGCTAATGGTGCTCAAGAAAAGGTGTTTATAATTTTCCAGTAATCTAGTAAATCCCAAAGCTGGGGTATATACGCATAAAATCAGTTTCTTATTCAAAGCTTATTTCCCCACAAGACTAAGGAGATCAAAAATGTGCTACAACAAAGTAGAAGGAGTTCTTTTTTGTACGGACAATGTTTACAATTTTCATTCAAAATTAGGATTATGAGTCCCCACAACTCCAACACTAAGCAGGGATTAAAGAACAGAAAAGGGATTCAGATTTAAATTCAGGCCGGTGAAAAGTCTTTCTCTAATCCATGATGGAAACTGGTGCCATGCCGAAC
Source organism: Telmatherina bonti (assembly GCF_933228915.1). NCBI lineage: Eukaryota > Metazoa > Chordata > Actinopteri > Atheriniformes > Telmatherinidae > Telmatherina > Telmatherina bonti. Next base: position 34,330,516 of record NC_136623.1, on the reverse strand, counting down.
TAAAGAGCTAAAGTAGATTGCTGCACTTCCTACTGAAGATCAATAAATTTTGCACTATGACCTCTGGTTTGTACATGTCACTCTTAATTTTTGGGCCTTATCTGACTCTCTCAATTTGTGGAATAAAGTTAAACGTTAAGGAAAGACAACAGTGTATAAATGGAAAGAAAGCAAAGGGTGTGAAAACAAAGATTGATTTGAAGATCCCAATACAAACAGCCAAGACAAAAATAAAAAGAGGGGAAAAAAGGCAATGAAAATAATAATCACAATAGAAGAAGACAAAGAAAACTGGAAAGAGGGATAAATTGCTCGTGATTTAGATCAGAGGGGCAATGGTCCCTCAGATGTCTCCATCAGCTAACCACAATCCAAGGCTGAGCATGTGAGGCATGCTGCTTACGCTGGCACAGCTACCCCATAATGCTAATTACTGCAATGTGTTGGCTACAATCAAACACTCCACAGACTCTTTACATACAGAAGCATGTGCAATCACACCCACAACCAACTGAGAGGGGAAAAAACTCAGTTGAGTCCATTACGATACACAAGGGGAATTCCTACACATCACTCCAATTTTCTCATTTTTCTGAAAGGAAAATAACTGCACTCACCAACTGTTTGCCAATCGTTTCACACAGTTGTTCATTTTATAAATAAGGATCAAAACCATTATCTGTCTTTGCAAACTGTTGTGAAACAAACCACCATCCTGTGATGATAAATCTGTTCAACCAATCAGTTTATTCTGGTAAATAGCTGACAACTAGCTGTCAGAACTTGATTTCAGCATAAACTAAACTGACCTATCAAAACAGAGCCATCCTTTTTCTGAGCTTTCCCCATTATGTCATACTTAATACTAAGCACATTATACAAGACATAAGCACCCCTTGAACAATGTAAGCACAAGCCTCCAAGAACAGCGAAAGCAGTGGCTGAGGCTACGCTGACAACTTAATTGCACATTTGAGGTGCAGCTGGAAGGGACAAACTGCAGAGGCCTGAGTATACTTGGAGAGTATCAATGTTCTGAAAGCAGCACAATAGAATAAATCAAACAAAATGGGATAGGACTTTCCATCAGTGTTGAGAAATTCTAAAACCATTTTGCAAGAGAATGCAAGCAGAACACAGGAATTATGCTTGCATAATGCTTCCAAAGTAGCAGAGTTGCTTTTCACATGGAAAACCGTTGACCTGAATTTATAGTCATTTATTTATTCACTTAATTCTTAATCTTGGGTACCCCATAACTCCAAACAGGTTGTAATAATTTCAGAGTGCGAGAGAGCGCTTTCTCCCGGGAGTGTCTTCTGATTGGTCAAATTCCTAGAGGCCTGCCAAGATGGCGGACAAACAGGTGATGGTGACTCATGGATCTTTACCTTACATCCAGAAGTTTCCACAGCTTGTAGACAATTTAAAACCTATTGACAAATATGCTGTTTTCAAGTATGACATCACCTCAAATCCAGTGGGATATATTCAAGCCAGAAATGGACCCAGAACATGAATAGCACAACAACCCAACAAACCAAAGGTTACAGCAGGACGTCTGTTTGGCAAATATGCTCTTGTTCTGGATCTATGTCTCATCACAGATTATCTCATCTCTCAGTTTGTCACCATAGAGATCCATCTTTTTTTCCAAATACTATGTTTTTCGTAGGTGCAGATAAAATGCTAGCTGAGGCAGAAAAACGGGCAATGCTGTTTACAAACTGCGTCATGTTACCTGAAATGGCTCGTGGCTTCTGTTTGTACACGACTTGTGAAGTACATGGGGTGGGGGTGAGTACAAACTATGGTTTGCCTGTGTGATTAGCATTTCGTTGAGGAGCTTTGTAAGTAATGCATACTTTTGGTGAGCTGTCTTCCAGCTATACCAGGGCTGCTTGATTCAATTCCATGAGGGCGAAAGCCCTGTGTGTTTTCAATGCATCCCTGCTCCAACACACCTGACCTAAAGACTGTAGATTTCAAACTGCTTGCTGTCAAGTTCTACAAAGCCCTGTTTCAGTCAGGAATGCCACAGCGGAGATACAAGCATTATGTCTTGATAAAAATATACACTTCCAGTCAAAGGTTTCCCATTTCAAATGGGAAAGTGTGTCCAAACTTTTGACTAATAGTGTATTACTTACTGCTTTTGCAGTACCTTTCCTAGGACTAAGAAATATGAACACATCACACCAGTTTTAAAATCTTTTCACTTGTAGTCCACACAGCAACTTATAACAATCATTTTGATTCATTTTTTATGATTTTATTTGCGATTTTTGTTATTTGATGTTGTCTTTTATGCTTCTTTAATGCATTTATTGTTTTATGTAAAGCACTTTGAACTGTCCTGTACATGGTTAGTACTATACAAATAAACTTGCCTTGCCTTTAGAAATAACTGGAAAAACAAATCTACAACAGCAAAGAAAGTTTGTATGAAAACTGGGTTGCAATTGACTTAAAGGAAATAAGGTTATCTTTGATTTCTAGTGAGGGCCAATTAAAAACACACCAGTCTACGCGGTTTGTAAACCAATAAATCATGGATGCACTCATCAAATAATAATTTAATTAAGTGCATATCCATAAATCAAGCAATTACCATATTTCATTGTCCAACAGCAGCATTGCTTGCTTCATGCTCACATGGACTTTTACTAATCTGTGAAATGTGTTTAGATTTTGTACATTTGAAAATCTAATTTTTACATCCTCTGTGGTGTGAAGGTGTCATGCAACCCCCAGGATCCTTGGTGCCCAAAAATAGGACAGAGGCCTCATATTGATGCAAAGGGAGAGGCACTACTTTTGAAAGGCTAAGTAACTATTAAATATGCTTTCAAAATGCCAAAAATCAGGCTGTGTGCTCCATGCAACATGGCTGCTTTTATCAAATAAGTGTTTAAAGAGAGAAGTATGCAACTGTTTCAGTGCCCTGCCAAAACCATTTTCTTTGTTTTTAAGGCAGACTTTTCCAGGATGGAGGGGGGGAAAAAAAACCCTGTGAACGGCTAAACATTGCTTATTGACAAATAAGGCTGCACCGACTGGGCAACACTGTAGGTAAAACACCAATTATGGATAAGTGCTTCATACAATTCCACTTCAAAGAAATCAAGCTATCCCTATAAAAGCAACATCAAGTGGTTAACTTCTTCCCTAAACTCATGCAATCACTGTTTATATCTGTTTACATTTAAGGCTTATGAAACAGTTTACCAAATTGCAACCCAATATCTTCCAAGACCTTCTGACAGGACAAAGTACTAATCGAGTGAACATTAGCCTTAATTGTAAGGTAATCGTTTCCCAAACTATAATATCACCAAGTGCACCAAGCAAGTAATAAAGTCCAGTGAGGGGCTGCTCTAGTCCGGATGGCCTTAGAGCAGGGATTAAACTGTGGAACAGCAGCATCCTGCTCAGAGTATTGATCTCCACTTGAGTCACTGAATGCAGGAAGCCACTGGGATAAATTTTTCCCCCAGCTGCCTTCCTGTGTCTGAGGAGGTGAAGTAACCTCACCCCACCAGGAACTCAAACTTCCACCAAACCTCTAAGACAAAGCTAGGCGTTGTTAAGTCCCGGCTGACTCACAAGCAACGGTGTTTGGGTATGAAGATCTTTTCCTTGAATGACACAGTTCCATGTTGCTTTCTGTAGATGCTTTTACAATTTGAAAAGTAATTTGTGCAACTTTAATAACAGACTATTCAGAAAAAAGTATTATCATAACACTGAAACTTTGGAGGCAGGCAAGACTATCATACCTCTGTATGTCAAACAACTGAACCGTCATTTCACCTGTGATATTGAATTTTTTGCAATTACATAGAAAATTATTACATTTTACATTTACATTTCATCACTCACTCCAATTCAAAAAATGGAAAAAAACAAATCAATAAATGAACATGTTTTTTAAATAGAAGTTAAAGACTTCAATAAGGTTTTTGCTTCAAGTGTGAGACTAAAGGCTTGACTTCAACTTTGCTGAAGGTCTATTGACTATTACACGCATAATTACTTTAAATTACTTACAATACAAATGGACTAGTGATCTTTCAAAAGAAAGACAGAGAGGGAGAGATGGATGGTTTCAGAGAATCTAGTCAGAGTGGCTGTTTTAACAAACATTGTTTAACTTCAGTTTATTGCATACAATATTTGTGATTTCTAAGAGATAGAAGCAGAGTTGGATCCCTGCCACACAACATTATAGGCATGCGTTTGCAAATCCTGAATGAGACTCATATGATGAAGCACACTATGGGCTTGAAAGCATGAACTCATCTGTCAATTACGGACTGGAAAGACCAAGCAGCATAAAACCATAGCATGACTATTAAATCATGTGATCAGAAAGCGTATCAAACTAAAAACCAAACAAATTATGAACTGTGTAGGTCCATTTGATTTTATAGAATCACACTCATGTTCTTTAACTTATTACTGGGATCCATCAATCACAGAAAACTCTTTTGGACGCATCCATTTTCTTCACTTACCACCATAAATCACACCAGACTTGTTTTTTTTTGTTTAGTTTTTGTCTTAAGCTGACTTTTAAAGTCTTAAAACGTAAATGTTTCACAAATTTAAAAAAAAAAAAAAAAGCCCTCAGGTGCAAAACCAAAGCAAGAACATCTTAACTGCTGACATGACCCGTTAACAAAAACGAGAACAAGAACAAGCTGCTTTGAGAAGCTGATTTTATATTAAGCAAACCTTAACAAGGTCTTCAAAGACAACCTCAAGTTGTCTCTCATCAGAAGCCATGCTTTATCTTCCAACGTGCCTGAGGAGTCCACAATAAGCGCCAACTCTACTCCATTTCTTTATTATTTACAGCCAGGGATGGGTCTTGTTACTGCCCCAGGGGGTGGGATTCAGTAAAAACATATTCTCTAAAGCTCAGCGTCTTAGTGCTCTGTTCTCCGTGCTATGGATGAGGCCCCACTGAGCTGATGATCAGAGGGATTTATGCAGAAATCTCTGAAAATCATTTGCTCCTGCAAGCTGGGGAAGCAAAGGCAAGATTTCCGGATGGCATTGGGACACCGATTATCCAAGCTGTGCTATCTGATTGCAAACTTCCACAGACAGTTTTTCCTTTACTTAAAATCTGATTTCTATCCTGTAAAAGATGAGTTAATTGCACACTATCACAACTGGGCTTGTAATATTAGTAGATATTGTGGACAACAGAGACCTGACAGTGAGCGCCCATTCCACTGGGAGTTTAGGGTTTTACTGACTGAATTAATTATAAATGTAAAATCAGCAGATACTTTAAGTGCTCCAAGCTGTTAGGTGGAGTTGATGAAAACTGTTTCAGGACATTCTCAAACTCTCTGTTGGCAATTCAGGATTTGGACAAATAATGGCCAACTTTTTCAGATCCTGCAACTAGGCCTGCCACAGGAACAAATTTTGCCATGCGATTTATTGTCTCAGGAATTATTCCGATAGACGATAGTATTGCGCTGAGCAATTATTGTTGTTATTTTGAGACCATTTCAACTAAAATAACAATAATTCCATAATGACGCAAGTACACCCTTTCAAAGATCAACATAATTTTTAAAGAACATTTAGCTTGATGTGAAGACTAGTTTACGCTCATCACGTCCCCAGTCTGCTAAAACAGATCAGGATTTCTCCTGGGGTTATCTGGAACAAATGGTCTCTAAACACTATGTAACACGGTTACATAGTGTTTCAAGCTTATATCAGGGGACACGTTTGGACTGGACCAGAGGTGGAACAGTAAAACTGAATGTCTTTTTGATCGCCTTCATGATGTCATTTTTCATGTCATTGTAAAGTTGTGGAATAGCCGTTTGTAACATTTATGTTCATCCAGGCAGATTGTTAATATCTTTTTTTTCCCATCTGGGATAAAACTGCACTTGATGATTTTGTTTTAAGTATTGCTGTGTTTAGTTAATATTGTCTTAAAACAAACGCGGCACTCGCTCAGAGTCAGCGAGAGAGAAAGGATAAATGAAAATTATTGTGTTCGGCAAACTTATTGCACACATTTTTTCTTATCATGCGATTAATTGACTTATTGCTACAGGCTTACCTGCAACCAATTATCTCATATTATCTTTGGTCTTGCCAATCATTTGGATCAGGGCATAACACCTGACAACATTTCTCCTGCATCAGAAATGTTGACCAGAAAAACCAACTAGTCATAGTATATTTTTGAAGGGTTTTTAATGCATTCCAGACCTTCACATTTGTAATGAGAAGATAATGATTATTTGCTTGTGTTTAGACTCTGTCTAACACATCCACAACCTGCCAATGTGAAGTATATTCCAATCAAAACCATGAAGTTAAACATGTTTACAACTGACAACCACAAGCTATACAGAGAAGTTCTCCAAATTCAAGATTTCCTACTTAGGATGTTTTGGATTTGATTCCTGGGTGACAAAACCCACAATTGATGCTACAAAGTCCAATAATACATCTACAGATTTCTTCTTTTCATCTTTCTAAAGTCAAGGAAAGATACATTTGTCTAGCTGGAAGAGGATTTAGCAATAGGACAAAAGCTTGGGGTTTTAGGAAGCCCTCAAAAAGGGGATTCCTAATTCACATGTATTATCAATCATTTAGGAGCAATGAGGTTTGGTGGTGCAAAGCCCTAAAAATAGTTTAGAAGGAATATAACAGAGGAAAGAAGCATATGCCAAACCAACAAGTCTCAAAGGCACCTCCCCAAATCATCTTGAGGCAATGCATCAATCAGAACCTCCACATCAGTGGCAAATGCACTCAGCAGCCATAAAACTCCCCAGATCAAGCAGAAAGTTGAGCCAAAACCAGAAAGGCTCTCGTCAGTAAACCCAAGCCTTTATCATTGTCTCATAAAAATAAAGTGTGTCTAAGAGTGTTATGATCCACAGTAACTGCTGTCCAGTCAGTTCCTCTCTGGCTTTGCTCATCACACCTCATCCTCAACATCTGGAGCAATTTACCCAGATGTCAATAGTTTAGAAAAAAAAAAAGTAGAATAAATAATCATATAATTGTGAAAAATTACATGAAAGTTTGCCATTACATCTTTTATTTAAAAACTCTTATTTCCCACGTTTGTAACTGTTAAAAAACAGCAACACAAGAAAAATTTACTAAAAGCCCAAAGCCTCACAAGCTGGACTTTGGAGAGAATAACATTGAATGCAGTGTATCATGTCCTCTACATCTAAGCTGTAAACTGATTTTACCTAAAGACAAAGAGAACACAGTCAGAAGTGTTATGAGTTGGGTGTGAAGTTGCTATTTCATGTGATTTTCATGAAACAAGTAAGGAAATAGACATGGTATGATTGGCACAAGAAGAACTGTGTTTAAACTGATTCCTACCAAATTGTTTATCCGCATGAGCTGCTAAAAAAACATAACTTATGACTTAGTCGCATCTCACACAGACAACCTAATAACTCAACTTGGGCATGAAAACCTTACACTGAGAATTTCTTCGAGTTTAAATGAAAAGGGAAAAATAATTACATACAATAACTAAACAATGAAAACCAGCAATTTCACGACAGAGATATGTACCAAAAGCTGTGGATGTCAAAGGTGGCTGTCAAACATCATGTAATTTGAGGACACAATAACATCATTATAAAAATGAATTATTTTGTTTGTAAATGGCCTCCAGTTTGTAAAATTAAAGTCCAGAAAAAAGGTGGACAACATCTTTTCATTACCATACTTTCTGCACTACAATCCTCATTAAAGCTAATTTCAAGCAATTACACTGTCAGCAGAAGCTGTAATCTCCAGCTGCTGCTAAATGCCCAAATTTCCACATTTGCTGGAAACTATAATTGTGAGCTGTTCTTGGTACTTTGCAGATGGGCCCTATTGGGCAATCTGAATAAACCTAATATAACCCAGTTCCTCTCAAGGGGAAACAAGAACATTAAAAAGGTCCAAATAATTCCGGTCAAATTACACAACCCTTAATGAACTTCAAAAGATGTGCGGATGTTTTAACAGGCCAGTGCTCAGGCTTTAACTGTAATTACAAAAACAAACCATATTAATGATATCATTTATCATTTCCACACTTCCACAGCACAAGGTTCATGTCTAAACTGGACAAAGGAAACACTAGTAATCTATTAAACTGAAAATGTAAGACTTTCCATTCGCAGGTCTTTTTTTTTTCAGTTCTTTTATGCCATCACACAAATTACATGAAGGCTTCAGGGAGAAATGTCATGGCCCATCTGTTGCATGAACCCATGCCAAACTAACTCTCTGCATCCAGTTAGAATCTGATTAAAATTCAACAAAGCCCAAAATGTATATATCAACATGATATCTAGCCTCAAGAGGAGCATAAATTTTCTGTGGGACTAAAAGCCTACCGACATTATTGTTATTATTTCTAATATTACTATTACCAGTTACAGTATTACACATATATAAAGAGAATTAATGAAAGTGGCCTCATTTTCTTGGATTCAGAACACAGTAGTCAACCTCCTGCCTCTCGTATAAAAAAGAGGTGCAGTTATTCATTTAAATTCCACATGCTAGAAGGACTTCTCCTATGAGTCTGGTATTACTCCAAATTATGTCTCCTGGGTGTACATACCACTGAATAATTTGTCCAAATGTCATTCGCAATTCCCCAAAAGTCTTTTCTTCACTAGAAATCTTTTGGAAAACATCTGTAACAAATAGTTGTTTTGAGATTGCACCAGAGCTAGTACTGGTACATGACCTTAAGCTGTGTATAAAGCATGAAAAAACAAGCTTAAATTTCCCCTAAACTAGAAACTGGATCACATGAGCAGTAGCCACCTGCACAGTATGATATTTACCATTAGTTCTGGGCGGCTCAAGCTCATGTGTTACAAATCTTTTTGCTGCAGCCTATATAATTAGCTGTAATTGACTTCCCTTGAAATGTGTTTCTTCTGGAACATCTGGCCTTGAAACTTCAACCTCCCCATATCAGGGCCAGTAGTGTGTTATACTTTTAAATTTTGCTACATGTGTGGCAAAAATAGGACTACAGTACTCTGCAAATAATCTAATAAAGATGGCCTATCTACATGAACATTTAAAATGAAAATGTGACTAAATGCAGATAATGCTGTATGTGCGCTGACATTTATTTTTATCAAATAAAGAATAAAATGACATTTCACACAAATGTACAATCCAATATGTTGTACCTGGCACTTTATAAAAAGAACCTTTCTTTATTGGGAAACTAAAGAATGAGCTGAGTGGTTATAGAGGTGGGCTTGGGTCTGGAGAACCCGGGTTTGAGTCCTCAGGATGCCAATAGACTCATTTAGATCCTATGAAATGGGCCACTGTGAGCCCTGAGGAAGGCCCGTAACTCTTCCTAACTGTTCCCTGAGAGCCGAAACATGGCATGACCCTAACCCTGAACTGGCAGCCCACTGTTCAAGAGTACATCTAGAGATCTTAGGTGACTATTCTTTGTAAATATAAGTTGTGACATCTTTACGACATGACCAATAATAAAATGAAATGAAAAATTTTGAACGGTTGTTTTGTTTTTAAGCTACAAAAATCAGCAATATCAAAGAATTGTTAGAATCACAATTTAAAACAAATCGGCACCCAAAAAATCGGAATCAAATCGGGACAAAAGCATATTGTCACAGGCCTAGTTTATAGGTTAACGAAACACTACATCCACAAGAGCATTCAGCTACAACAAAACCAGTTAATCTCTTTTTTTTTTGTCCACTCTTGAAGCAACATTTCTGTGAGGACTTAGTTTTCGTGGTGTGAGACAGTTGTTAAACTTTCCTCCTTTCCAGCTCCAGAGTTTGAGAGGAGGACCACTGTGATTACACCTGGCCTGAACCAGCAGTTAGCTTCAGGTGGAACTTACTTCACTTTTACCAGCAGTGGTGAAAAGGATACGAGACTGCTGTAACTACAAGAGCTGTGTGATGTTTATAGCAAAACATTCATCACTGAACTGAATTTTCTTTATTAATTTATTGGTGCTTTTTTCCCCTTACTGCAAACCAAACCCAGACACAGAAAACCTTGCTCTGAATCCCAAGTTAGTTGATTAAGACACAATCCTTTTTTAAATTACAGGCCCTTAAAACAACATCCGCATGCTCAACTTTCAACTCTGCTGATAATTGTCGTGAACATTATTTTCAGGACACACAAACAAAATTTTGATTTTCATATTCATAAATAAAGACAATAATTGATAACAGTTCATTTTTCTGTAATAATTAATCATAATTAACGTGTTAAAGTCCCACCCATAATTAAAATATTAAGTGGACAACACACTGTATATAAAAAGATGGACGGAGCCTCCATGACGTCACCCATAGGTTTCTGAAGAGCCGAATTGAAGCTCGGTGGGCGGTTCCTACCATCGCCATCTTGGCAGCGTCATGCGCGTTGTCTCGCCCAGAAAATACAAATATGGGCAAAGAGGTGGAGCTGAGAGGGGGGGTGTGAGTGTCATGGTGGATATTTGACATTGAGCGAACTCCGAGCTGCCTGTAGCTAAGAGCTAACTGAGTTAACCGAGCTAACCTGGAGATAAAAGGAGCTAACGGAGGTAAGCGAGCTAAAGCTAAGTCACGTTGTTAACCGGCTAAAAACTGCGGTTGTTCTACGTTCTTCTTACTTGAAGAGGGAGATTGGGTACCTGTCAATCAAAAGGACATGCCCATAAATATGCCGAATTTCGAGATTAAATTACTTTTAAATGGACGAGTTAGAAAATATTTCACTCCCCCCACAGTTGTCATGAAGGTAAACCTGTCCTATTAAACCTAAAATGGATTTTTGAACCAGGCTGTAAACATGTTTATTTCTGCTGTGAAGTTGGTCTTTTTAATATGGGTTTAACATGGGAGTCTATGGGGATTCGCTCTGTTTTTCAGCCCCTAGTGGATGAAGCGGGAACTGCAGTTTTATGCACTTCCGCTTAGGCTTCACTTTTAACCACCAGAAGTTGCCACTTTGAGGAAACATTAAAATTTTCCAGGTTTTAGCAAACTACCATAAAAAATGTTTGGATTTTTAAAACCTTTTAGGTCTGAATGGATTATAGAGAATTTCCTAAAGAGAAACTGTACGTTGACCATGTGAAATCTGAGGGGGGGGGGGGGGGGGGGGGACAACCTTTACTTAGCTGTGACAAAGTAATAGGTTTTTCTTCTGCCCATGAGGTGCGTCATGATTTTCACACTCCAAAGCACTAAAATTAAACAATAAAAGGAGTAATGTATGATGGCAACTTTGGCTACAAGACTATGACAAACTTCCAAATGCCTTTGTGTGAAACACATATGACACTTTATAAACCAGCATGAGTTGCAAATGAAATGGTAAGATGTAGTTTCTTTTGTGACTTTACTCCAAGTCAGAATTAAAGGAAAACTTTGTCACAACTACATTAGAAACTGAGAAGAAAACGAGGGGGAGGAGAGTAATAACATTTAAAAAAAAAGGCCATTACAAACATTCTTGGGAACAGACAAGGAAAAAGCAATGAGAAAGCTTTACTTTGGCATGAGTAAGACTTTCACATAACAAGGAGATCTGGACCGCCCTGTTCTGGCTCAGCTGTAGAATCAATACTGACATGTTTCTCGTAGCAGTAGATAACTAACCTGAGCTCCATCCCTGAGCTTGAGGATGCACTCCATGGTGTTGATGGTGATCACAACAGGCTCCGACCCCAGCTTGGTCCAGGGTACATGGATGCGTAGCTCATGGATATGACCACTCATAAATGTGAAGGGCAGCTTCAGCTCCTATTAAAATACATAAAGATGTAAAATGATTTACAATAACCAGTTTTTAAATAGTGATCTCTTCAAAGCAGGCAGTGCATAAATAGCTGTCCAATCTTTTACAAGGTGGGGTTTTTTTGCAGGTGCCTTTGTTACTTCCCACAGCACAAAAGCATGTATGTTATTGGTGATCTTGTGATCTAAATCTGTCATATTTATGCATGAGAATATCTGGTTTTATGCAAAAAGTCAAATATGGTCTAAATCAAACTAATAAAATCCTTTCTTACTGCCAGCTATGTGTGTTTACACTCAGAGTTTTGGTGGTTCTTGTGCATAAAAACCAGTCCAGTAACTACTGCAACCTTCCAGAGGCATAAACATGTAATTACAACATGAAGGACTTGTATTATGCTGCATCCTGCATGCTGAGATGGACCATAGATTCTGATTAGCATGGCTTTTTGGTGACAAGTGGACGAGTTTCTGACTGAAGCACAAACATCAGGCCTGAAAATAATCTGCCAGCTGGCTTTTAAACAGTAAAGCTTGACATTAACTCATATCTTTTTGCACAAGGTTTTTGTCAGTTTCAGAGCTTTCTTGCATTTTGCATTATTTTCAGTAAATAAAAACTGAGCTCTGCCAACTCCAGCAGCCTAAACCGTGATTCCCTCTGAAACTTAGCATGTACGTCCCAGTGCTGCTTTTCTATCAAAGCACAATGGAGCTGCTGAATACCAATGATGCTGCAGAAATCTGACATGGACCAAATGCTATTCAAAAGCAAGAAGGTGGCTCGTCTGAATGGTATAAACAGGGCTAATTGCCTTAACTGTCCAGGTTGGATTTCTTATTAGCTCTGCACACAAACCAAAACCAGAGGCCAAATTAAAGTAAATCGCTCCTCTTCTACAAGCTAAATTTACAACTTTTTTTTTTTAATTGTTTACGTTTTTTAGGAGCCACAACACTGTGATGTGGATGGAGTAAGGCAGGAGTGCCCAAAGTCAGTCCTCGAGGGCCGCTGTCCTGTAAGTTTTCCATGTATCCCTGCTCCAACGCTCCTGTGGTCCATTAAATGGATCCAAGAGCCAATGGAGTTCTGCATGAGGAGTGATTAGTTTGAGTCAGGTGTGTTGGAGCAGGGATAATTTAATTCAATTCAACTTTATTTGTATAGCACCACTTCACAACAATGTTGTCACAGAGCACGAATCAACATACACATAATTTCAAGCCAATTCATACATATCCTATAATAGAAACCAACTGATTGCATCGAGTCATGACTTTGATCCAATACATGGAAAACTTGCAGGATTGTGGCCTCCGAGGACCAGAGCTGGAAACCCCTGGAGTAAGGAAAAGGATCTGCTGATGTTAATATTAAGAGTGGGAAATCAAATCGAATTTTGGGAATTTTTGCTTCAAAATTTTTAAATGTCTTTTTTTTGTTAAATTTTTTCCCCCAAATACATAAAAATAATCCATTATAAAATTGTTGTCATTTTTGTATTGTTTTTTTCTTGATTTTTTTTTTTTTACTTGTCTTCTTGGGCGTTATAGCAGCAGAATGATGGTCTGGCTACTGTGTTGTTTTTTCCTAATTGAAATGAAGAAAAATGACGAGCAAAAATAAGTTTTGTACCTTTTTTTGTTTTGTTTTTAGTCTACAAAAATTAGCAATGTTGAAGAATTGTGAGAATCCCAATTTAAATCAAATCGAATCAGGACAAAAGCATATCGTCACAGCCCTTGTTAATATGCTTATTTTATTATCACTTTAACATTTGATAAGATTGGCTATTTTTTTCACTGTTTTAATAAACAAAACCTTGAATTTTGCCACATTTGGTTCTTGGTGACTGTCACAATACCTCTGATATTGATGATCTGAGTAGTTGTTGCATGATTTTCACTACTAAAAAGTTTGTTAACACCCGTCTGTTAGGATGGAAGTTTCGGTCACACATTTGGCAGAAAAGCACAAATTGAATACAAATTCACAGTAAATATCAGGTTTTCTCACACCCAGTCAAATCATTATACTACATATTACCTTCTCTGTGTCAGAAAAAACTCATGAGATCAGGATGCTTACACAGAGGTCACATGCTTTCACCTTCAATTGGAGTCAAAAAGGTAATAGCCAAACATATTTTGGATAAAAGCTAATGCAACTCAAGCATGTCTGCTCTATAACCCCTAGAATATTTCAATAAAAAATATTTTTCAGATTAAGATGATATTTCATTGGCCATTGTAAAAGTTGGAAGAATAAAACAAAGGTAGGATCATTTCCAAACTTTTAACATAGCTTTGCACACATCTCAATCCACCATAATTCCCACTGTCAGCTAGCCTAAAGCTGCTTCCAAGAAGAACTTCCATCAAAAACTCTGTTGGGTTAGGTAGTGTTTCATCCTGCTCTTCAGAAGCAGTCTGAACCCACACAGAAGATAAATAAATCACAACCAACTCACGGGACATTGATCTAACGCAGACATTACAAGCATATAAAGAGAACACAATGTCATAATAACACTGCAGAACAAAGAAGAAAATGAATCCATCAAACTTCCTCCAAAATGACAGTAAATATAAATATAATCTGACCTGGCCGAGAAGCACTGCTGTATTTTTACTGATTCTAATTAAGGCAAAGAACTTACAGGCTGGATGTCTGAAAGGAACAAATTTATACGGGTTGGGTTCATTTGTTTTCACCAGATATTTAATTCTGAGAAGATAAATATTTGCTTTATTATCGTCTGTCATATTTGCATGCTTAACTGCCTCTTCTGCTGAGCAACCAGTACATTTTAAAATGGAAAGCATTTACAGCCCCCGATAACTTTAATGTATCACATATGTGCTTGAGAGATAAGGGGTACGTATGAGCGAGCAATCAAGTAAGCAAGCAAATAACTAAATAGATAAATTCAAGAGGTGGGAGCACTGTTGCCCATTTACGGGGGAAAAAAAATGCAGAATAATATTGTATAGGAAGGAAATATGTCAACTATTCATAGACAGCTACCAAAAGCAACCAACAACCTTGCTTGTCTCCAGCGAGATGGATCACTTTAAGAGCACATAGATTTAAAAACAATATGGAAGCATGCAGCACATGAATCATACGTCATAACTCCATGGCATTTCTCCAAACTAAACAGGATGAAACGTTAAAGATGCTGAAACTGAAAAATGTCTGTCATCCAAGTAAATTTAGCCTTGATCGAGAGCAGTTCCCCTAAACATGAACTATATTCATTCAACACTGAGTACCTGCTCCAGGACATCCAGCTTCAGGTCCAACTTGCTGAGCACCACATCCCCTCCCCACAGAGAAAGCTGCAGGTCCGATGGTTTCAGGTTCTTAATGTACTTGTTTACATAGCTCATCAGGAGCGGTGTGACATAAGACTCCAACATCCTCTCTCAGTCCTGGATACAAGTCAAAGATTGGGGGGGAAAAAAGAAACATTGAAATGACATAACATTTTTACAGTTTTCAACTAAATGCAATACCAAAGAACAGGAGGGATATTTGGATATATTACAGCAGAAAAGCAAAGTTCGTTAATAACGTTAAAACTGCTTCTACTCAAGTTCAGGAGTGTCACTTATTAGTTAGCACGAATATCACATCATACGGCTGCTTTATTGGAAGTAAGTCCTAATTAAAGATAGATGGCACACCTGCTATACAAACTCAAAGCATCTGTTTAAAATCAGCCAGCTATTTATCTATTATTTTACATTTTACTTGCAAACTGTGTGGTCATATTTAATGTTTTATGTTAACTTCAGTGCATAATCCAGGATTTTTTTTTTAAACTAAGCAAATGATGCAACGTGTTCAGCTCTATATTCCTATTTAGATGACAGATTTACTTAAGAAGGTAGAAAACAATTTTTCAGCTCAAGCCAAAAGTTAATAAACCTTAGAATAACATATATATATATATATATATATATATATATAAATAAATTTTAACTATTGTACTTGTTAGCTTGCTTGCTAATGTGGTTTAACCTTCAGAAAATACGACAAAACATAATTCTAATGAGCAACTCCGTTTGCAAACCGATAGCACTGTAATTAAGCACTGTAACATTACAATTAAACACTGTAAAACCACTAAGTACCCATTTTAAGATGCTTTGGAGCAGAAAGCGAAAGAGGCTAACGATGCTTTCTGTGCATTTAGGTAGTTTAGCAAAGAAGCTAAAGCACGGCTCTGGAAAAAGTCACAATGAAAAGGATTTCCTTAAGTTAAAAAGAAAAAGTCTTCCTTACTTGATTGCCGCTTGATTC